>NW_027531005.1:2973016-2991136 GCF_008692635.1 Crocuta crocuta
AACATTAAAAAAAAAATTTAAAAAAAAAAAAATAAAATAAAATAAATAAAATTAGGACCATTTTAAATTACTAAAATCTATCAGATTTCCCCCATGTATGTTGCTAGTGAATGGAATGTGAAGAGAAAACAAAACAGAAAAAATTATTTTTTCAGTGTAGCACTTTTTCATTTCCCCATTATATAAGGCCTAAAATATTCTGCAGTAAGGAAACTAAAAGAAAAATAAACAGTCATTTTGAAAGTGGAATGGCTGTCTGCTTAATTATACTCATTATCAACGGCAATTGTGTAATTAAAACCACTATTAGTATGATCTTGTGAATAGTTCCTTAGTGTTTAAAGGAAAACAAACCAAAAAATTTGATGAGTACACATGTATTTTCTGGTCCTGTATCAAATGCCTAACCAGCAAAAGCCCAGATCATGTTTAGTTCCCTGCCAACCTCCAACAGTTGAGCTCTTAACAAAGAAAACCCAGTTAATAGCTTCCAGAAGAAAGTTTTCATTTTTTAAAATTGAACATATTTATTTAATACATAAAATATGCAAACTACTGTGCTGCATATAAAAACAGGACTCAAAACTAAATCCTTCCCTCCTATGAAACCAAGTGAATTTTACTCTACGTAAATAAAAAATTTTAAAGTGTTAACATTTTTAAAGAGTTAAAAGCCAAATCAATCAATCAATCCTCCCCCTCCTCACCCCATGTGCTTATCTCGTGACAGACACGCACACATGAGTGGCTACAATACACGGGAAAGTGGTACGCATCAGGACAAAGAAACTGCTCTGAGCACTTATCAAAAGGACAAAACTACTTCCAACTGGTAAAATGAAATAGGGTTTCAAGATCATGGCACATGTAAGACATATGTACAATATTAAAATGTGTAAAAGGCCAAAAACTAAAATGGTGGAAGGAACCCAACAAATACAGAAATGGCGCTAGGGAAACTCACTGTATGTTTAGTGAAGAACAAATAGTTCAGCTAACATAAAAAGGAAGAGTAAGAGGTAGACCTGGGAAGTTGGTAAACAGACAAACTTCTCAGGACCTTGAACACCAGGCTCAGGTATTGAAGCCATGACAAAATGAGATGGCAATAAATGGTTTTGAATGGGTGAATAAAATGGTGAGAAATCTAGTGTAAACCGGTCTAGAAGCATAACAAATACTAGATTAGAAGGCAATGGGATTTGTGGCAAAATGAATGATTAAGGAAACAGTTAATGATTAAGGAAGTACTTAACCCGTGAAGAGAAAAATCTACCAACAAGTTCAAAAAGAAAAAGAATGGTTAACTAAAGCAGTAGGAATGAGAGTGTATAATTAGGGATACCTCTGAGAGTCAAGGCAGGGGGGAAAAAAACTGAACAAAATTTAACCAGTTACTCAGCAAAGGAAAGATGAGGAGAAATAAAGAATAACCAAAAGACCACACATCTGAGGAAATAAAAACCTGTGGTTCCAGTAACCAGGAACGCAGGAAGAGTCTGTTCCATATGGACAATAAATTTAGTTTGAAATATACTCCCTTGTGAAGCATATGAATATTCATATGTACCCTCAAATGCAAAAATGTAAAAGGGGAAATAATGTTGATGAGATCTCCATGATTTATACATTAATTAACTTGCATTAGGACTATTAAGTATATTTCTATATAGTCTCTGAAGGACACTTTGAAGGACATATGCCCTTGAATATGGGTAGTGTGATTTTAACCCATAGTATTTTTAAAACAGCTTTGTTGAGGTATAATACACATACCATAAAATTCACCCATTGTAGTGTACAGTTTAGTGACTTTTAAGTCAATATATACAGTGAAATCATCATCAGAGTCATTTTAGAACGCTTCTAACATCTCAACATTTCCCTTACGGTGTTAGCTGCAGCTTTTCCATAGAGCCTTCTATCAGGTTGAGAAAGTTCCCTTCTAGTCCTTGTTGGCTAGAGGTTTTTTTCTTAATCATCATTTGGTATCAAGTGCTTTCCTGTGTCCATGGAGATGATCAAGTAGTCTTGGCCCTTTAATTAATTTAAATTAATAATCAATTTAAATAAATTAAATACATTAATTTAAATTAATAATTGTGTATTACACTGATTTTTAAAATAAATTCCACTTAATCATGGTACATAACATAGTTTTTAAGTTGATGAATTCAATCTGCTAGTATTTTGTTCTGGAATTTTGCATCTGTGTTCATGAGGCATAATGCTCTCTAGTCCCTTTATGTCAGGCTAACACTAACCTCACAGGAGGTACTGGGAAATGTTCCTTTCTATTTTCTAAATGTGTTTGCAAAGGATTTCATATGATTTCCTCTTTAGATGTCTGGCAGAACATCACTGTGCAAGCTTCTGTGTCCATAGGAATTTCTTTTTTTTCATTTACCTCCCATCCCCTTTGACCCATTTTCCCAACCCCTTCCCCTTTCCCCTCTGGCAAATACCAGTTTGTTCTCTGTACTTATAGATGTTTCTGCTTTTTATTTTTAGGAAAAATTTTAGTTACTAATTTGTTATAGGGCAATTCAGATTTTCTACTTCTTGAATTAGTTTTGGTATTTTGTGCCTTTCTAAGAATTTCTCTATTTAAGTTACCTAATTGGTTGGCATAAAGTTGTTCATAATATTCCCATATAAGTCTTTTAATCACTTTAAGGTCTATAGTAATGTCTCTTCTTTCATTCCTGATTTGCTTTGTTTTGTTTTTTAATTTTTCTTTTCAATTGATCAATCTAGCTAAAGATATATCAATTATGATTTTTTAAAAGAATCCACCCTCAGTTTCATTACATTTTTCTGTTGTTCCTCTGATTTTTATTTCATTGATTTTCAACTTAACCTTTATCATTTCCTACCTCTTCTTGCTTTGCATTCTTTTTCTTCTTTTTTTTTTTCTTTTTTTTTTTTTTTTTTTTTTTTTTTTTTTTTTTTTTTTCTTAGCTCTTAAGGTAGAAAGTGACATTGTTGACTTTAGGTCTTTTTCTTTTCACCCATGGTGTATTTACAAGTTTTCAGTTTTATTTCCAAATATTTGAGAAGATTCAAATTTTCTTCCTATTGTTTTTTTTAATTCTGTTGTGGTGGGAGAGAACATACTTTGTGTGATTTCAGTCCTTTTAAATATACAGTCAGTTGAGCATCTGACTCTTGATTTCAGCTCAGGTCATAATCCCAGGGTTGTGGGATTGAGCCCCACATCAGATACTGCTTAAGATTCTCTTTTTCTCCCTCTCCCCTGCTCACATGCTCTAATATAAAATTAAATTTTAAAAAAATGTACTGAGACTCATTCCATGATCTAGTATGTGGTCTAATAGGTCACTGTGAAATAATTGCTTTTCTGATGGTGGTGGGTTGAGTGTACCATGTATGTCAGTTTCACTCAAGATGCTTAACAGTGTTGTTCAGGTCATGTTTTCTGTCTAGCTGTTCAATTAACTATTGAAGAAAACTACTGAAATCTTTAGACTTAATCACTGAATTTTCCACTTCTTTCAGTTTTGTCAGTTTTTCCTCCACATATTTTGGACATGACAGTATTTTGATGGTTTGTTATTTTCTACTCACTCGTTGAAAACAGAAGACAGACAGGTACTGGGGTAGGACACTAAAGGGGTCTCAACACTCAAAGGTACATTCCTATTTCAATACATTGTCTGTCCACTTCAATTCAAACCTATTTTAAAGTTCATTCGAGGGGCGCCTGGGTGGCTTAGTCGGTTAAGCGTCCGACTTTCNATAAAAAAAAAAAATAAAGTTCATTTGACTCATTTCTTTCACTCTCTCCCCTTCTCTCAAACTTGACTGCCAAGCTCCAGGAGT
Organism: Crocuta crocuta; assembly: GCF_008692635.1. Lineage (NCBI taxonomy): Eukaryota > Metazoa > Chordata > Mammalia > Carnivora > Hyaenidae > Crocuta > Crocuta crocuta. The sequence continues at coordinate 2,976,860 of NW_027531005.1, forward strand.
TTCTTACATCATTACAAAGTAAAACTTCAGCTACTGGTTCAGCTTTCCTCTGCCCTAAGATGTTTCATCACAATATTTTAATGACCCCATTTATCATTAAACATCCTTTCTCAGTCTCCTCAATTTCAGAATGCAAAATGAGAGGGTCATAGAGAAATGCAGAAAAGTTTATGTTTGAAATCAGCTCCACAACTCACTAGCTGTGTGACCTTGCTTAATCTCATTAAGCCTTATTTCCTGCCTCTGTGAAATAAGGATAATAGAATCTATTTCATAAAATTAGTACAAGAATTAAAAGAAAAAACATAAAATGTTTGGCATATAACAGGCTATTATTATCTCTGGGGATGAGGCTCAGAAGATCTGCTGTTGTCTTATGTGATACGTCCCAGGAACTAAGTAACTACAACATTATCTCCCAATGCCTCGGAACCTTGGTTTCCTCAACTGTAAAATGGGAGTCATAATATTACCTACCCCAAGGAACTATCATCAGCATTAAATGAGCCAATGCTATCAATCACTTAGAACACTGGCTGGAGCAGAGCAAACAATTTATCAGCATTATTAAATAAACACAATTCATTCTACATCCTCATAATCTTCCCACTACTATCACTTTCCTCTTCCTCCCTCCTCCCCTTCACTCTATCATAAAAACCTCATTCACTAAGATTAAGTTTCTGCTAATTCTACTCATTCTCTAAACTTCTGGAACACTTTCTCTCACTTCATGAACCTGACCACCATATTGTCCAAGCTAACTATCTAAATGCTGAATATCCTACTCTTGCTCTTGTTTTCTTCCGTTTTAGTTATTTCTACATTTCAAATGATTCCCAAGTCTCCCTCTACCATCATACTTTCTCTCGAGCTACAATGCCATCACTTGCAAGAGCATCTCTCTGGTTTCTACATCGTTCTTACAATCAGGAGATAAAATAGCACAACAGACATTAAAGGAGTGTAGAGGCACGGGGTCAAAACAAACAGCCTGACCAGACAAACTCTTTTATCAGCGCCATTCTTCAAAAGGAGGGAGGGACAAAAGAAAGGTCCCCTTAGCTCCCTTCCTTGACACCATTATCATTTTATTGATCTTCCAGGATCAAAATCTGTAGTTAGCTCTGAGGCTTCTCACTCTGGTTGTCCAAATCACCTGCCAAGTCCTATATTTTTATACTATACATCTCATGTCATTCCCCTTCTAGGAATTTTCATCCCTACACCCATCCTTTTAAATCTGGTCTTCATTATTCTTGTCATAAAGTCTCACAGTAGTCTCCCAACTGATCATTCTGCCTCACACACTTCATGACCATCTATCCTACAACCTGGTACCAGATTACGTTCACTCATGCAGAGCTTAACATAATCACTCTTATTCTTGAACCCTTCAATGGCTTCCCCCTGGCCTACAAGATAAACCTCATCTCCTCACTCTCACTCAGCACCTTCCACAGCCCCAAATGACCTCTAAACCCTTAGTTCCCATTAATTATTTTCACACAGTTACTGTTTGGTTAAACTAGATTCTGTCCTGTTCCTTATATAAATCCCAAGGTGTTTTGTCATGTCTGAGTTTATCTTTTTTTTTTTTTAACCCCTACTTTTTACTACCTCTTCCACCTATCAAACATGGGGGAATGAGATCAAGAAAATGAATTTAAATATAACCTGACTGATTTTATTTTATGATGTTTTAACTTGACTGATTTTAACAAACTGCATGCGTTCCATTCAGATGTTACTATCAAAGTCCGCAAGCCCAGAGGAGATGTCAACCCCAGGAATGAGGAAGTAGAGGTAGGTAAACACCTGAGAAGCTTTATCTTCTCACAAAGGTGTCACCTCCATCGTCTTCTTTCAGAGTTCTTTTTGCAGTGGTCTCTTAATGTCCCTTATCCTTAGTGTTAGGATGACAGCCAGCTGTCTCCATGCATTAAATGTAAATGTGTAACACATGCTGCTGGTGAGTAGGACAGACCTGTCTTATCTGCTTTCTACCTGGAGGTCAATACCCTGGCGGTAAACTGACATCCAAATTGAGACTATCTGACAACCAGTGAGCTTATCTCCAAAAGATGCTGGCTTTTTTTCTCGTTTTCATATACTTACCATACTCATTTTAGATCAACACTAGACACTGATAACTTATATCTCACAGGGGGAAATCTATGTGAAAACTGTAAATGCTTCTGATGATCTAGCTCATATTTTACCACTATATGTGTATGTATGTACGTGTATACAGATACTTATTCTTACTGACACATATGCAGATTTATATATACTGAGGAAATAAACATGAGTGGGCATGCTGTGTGGACCCATCACAGATCTCTGCCTTCTGAGAGGTTACCATCTATCTTAACTGTTAACTAAGATACCCCATTCTCATTAAAACCCATATAGCCATTTGTATTATTCAAGGGTTTTTTTCACAGTTACTTGCCTTCTCTCCTGCCTCTTAGCTTAGGCCGTGCTTTTCTTTGTATCTCTGGTAACATCTAGCAGAGTGTCTTGAACAGAGTAGGTGCTCTCTAGTACATCACCTAAATTCAAAGTAAGACGCTCTAAAGAGCAGCTCCGTATTGATGTTTTACACTCACAGATGAGCTCCTTGGAGTAGAACTACAAGACCCAGGGTGAAACTTCAGGCTTTCTGAGGTACGTTAATTTACTCACATCACAGGAATACCATTTATGAAATTTCTGCTCCACTGAGATAAGTGCTTACCCTAATGACCTGAAAGAGTTAATACATCTTGGAAAAGACCCAAATTGCTCTCTGGAGACAGTTTATCCAATTAAGTGGCTCCAACCCAGAATTTTCAATTAGCAGTTCAGTTACTAAAGACTCCTTTGTATTGGTTATCTGTAATCCATGAACACTGACACACCTGTAAAAAATGTTTGCTTATCATTCATTCAAAATAGAATCTTCAGGAATAACAAGTGCAGATTCAGATTCCATTAACATTTATCTTGTACCTACTGAGTGCCAGAAACTGTGTTAAGTACTTTCTCATTAGGATTTGAGGATAATATTCTGAAGGCGGAGCGGATAATGGTGTTTGGAGGCACTGAGTGTATAAAGCACAAGGATACAAAGGCAAATAAAATGGCTCCTTCTTTAAGGAGTTCACAAAGATCTCAACTGAATTCATCTAAGGCTTTCCAGAATCTGGTTTGAGGCTATCTAATCGCATCTTACACTCTTCTTATGAATTATGTATATAGTAAACTCAGTAAGGTACTCAGTGTGGCGAATATGTGCATGTTATCCTTATCTAGAATGATCTTCCCAAATGCCTAAATCCTAGCCCTCCTTCAAGGACCAGTTCAGCTCCTACCAAACACACAAAACCTTCTCTGACCAATCTATCTTAAGTTCCTACAGGAACTTAAATTCCTACAGGATCCAAAGATGGTTACCTGGACTTGGTAATTAATCATATACTGCTGTTTATTTAACTTCTCCTGTATTTATCTCTTAAATTCCCAATGTGACCTGATGAGAAGGCACTTTGTCTAATATTTCCCTGTATTACCATAAATTCACATCACACTGAAACACCCTAACTGAAGTCCTTTAAAACCAAAGGAACAACTTAATATCACTCATTTCTAGACTCTGTCAACTCCTGCATCTACAAGAATGATTTTTTTCTATAACGTAAGCAAAATTCTTCTATCTGAAGGTGATTAAATACATATATATCCCTTAGGCAAGATACTAACCTGATGAAATATACCTGTCAACAGCCTGGGTACACAATAAATAATCCTACTTTATCAGTTTTGTTTCAAAGGAAAAAAATTCCACATCTGTATCAAAATCTGTGATTATTATACATTATTTCTACTGAAATGTTATATGCTAATTCAAAACAGGGGCTCAAACTATTTCATTTATCTACTGCACTTGAGGTTAGCCTATAATTAGAAAGGTTAACCAAATTAACAGCACTATTGGTTTAAGTTTATTGTAAATTATAAAAAGTCAAGAGTTCAAAAATGTAGAACTACTTTATTGATAATTATGGCATCAACATTAATTCTTTCATATTGGTTTTCCTAATTAACTTTACTTTTTCCCAAATATTTCTGTTTTTTTATCTTTTATTTATAAGTAATATATGCACATGAAAGTTTCAAGCAATACAGAAACATGTAAAGATTCAAGTTTTCTTTAATTGTACTGTTACATGTGATATATTTTATTGATATGCCTTTATTGATACCTCATTTCAGTATTTTCTTGTCATTCCTCTGATAATAAGCCCAGTGTTCTGCACAAATACAGGCCCTAAGAAATGCATTCTATTCATCCAGAGAACCCAATTCTATCAGCAAGTTAAAAAAAAAAAAAAAAAAAAAGCCAGAATGGCAGCATATGGTCCAATAAGATCCTTTTGGCTTTCAATTATTTAGCCCCCATTTTCCATACATCACAGCACATGTCAATTTGTAAACTGTACTACACCTGTCTGCTCCAACACATTTAACTCCTCCCTTCTGCCCCTATGATCTAAGGGCAATGTCTGAACAGCTGATGCCTAAGAGTTTAGAAAACAAGTGGCATATCTGAATCATTTCCCTCTCCAGAATCTCATCTGTTACCTTTAATGCTCAGAAAGACCACCATATCCAGCAGAGAGATGCAATAAAATGCAGTGCAGTAGTATGGTTCACCTGACTTCCTACAACTTGAGAATGAATGTAAACATAACTTTGGAACATCAGAGGGAGGGGGAAACTGAGCCTAACCCTCCTCGTGATGAAAACTGCCACAGCTCCGCCTAACTGTTCCGTGGTCCTACTCTCACTGGGTAACAAGCTGGTGCCGTAAAGCAAGTCACTGAAAAGAAAAAGGGAGCACACGATCTTAAATACCAACCATGTTAACGCGGAAGCAATACAGTACAATTCATGTACCTCGTGTTCTCTGCTAATTGCTTAAGACATCCTGCCATGGAGGAGACAGCAACAGTAGCCGGGACCTAGTCTTCTTTAAATGCCAGCTCTTAATAACAAACTCCAAAAAGGTCTTAATTGCATTTACCAGGAGCTCATGAACTTTAAGAGTTGTTAATCAGATTTCCATGTAAATGGAGTGACGATTAAAGGTTAAGTACAGGTTTCTGAAATTTCAGAAGTTGAGAATATATTGCCCTTCATAAGGGAAAAAAACTATCAGCCTTGACAGGAACCAAACATCTTAATTAAACATGCAGAAGTACCATGCTTATTTTTATGTGAAGTTCTATTTTCAAATGTCAAAGTTAATCATGCACTCGACTAAGAATGTGCGCTATTCACTCTGCCAGAGAAGAAAGGCCTTCGTATTCTTTTCTGAGACAACATCTGCAGGTCTCCAAAAACTTCTTCCGTGTCCCCTCAGACCTGATCCCTGCCTGTGCCCCACGCAAACCTGAGAATCACGGTGAAATGCCTTCCGCACAGAGATCTTAATTGCTCTCCATCTGAGAAGTAATCCAAAGCCACACGTTTTCAATCAAGTCTGCTTCATATTTATGTGGCTCGGGAGAAACGCGAGATGCTTCCTCCATAAATTCGCTGCACCTGTGTCCCTGGAGTGACATGTTGACAAATGAGCATGACATCTCCTCAAACCCCAATGAGAATTTATGATTCTTGGAAAGAATATATTTGATCAATTATAGTGCCATCACAGCTGAAAGCAAAACCATGTTTTGGGAGCGCACTTCACAAAATCTGCGGGTGCTTGTACTCTGCAACGGGATAAATGACGGATCCCAAACCCCCCAGTCGGGTCCTCCTTCTCTGACACTCCAGCTCAGATTCTCCGGCTTAAGAGGAGCGAGGCACAACCACTGCAGATTGTAATAATGACTAAGATGAACAGCTGTGTAGTGCCCTAGACCAAATAACAGCAGAGCTCAAAATCAGAAAATATTTGTAGTATGGTACTTAAGCTAGTAAAAATAAGTAAGTATTCTTTAAGCCAGGTACCTCCTTATGGAAGAGAAAGAAATCTCTTTGGCAGCTCTAACTCTGGCTGCTTTTGGTCTCTGATTAGACTTCTAATTCTCCCTTTTATTCCTTCTAAAAGTCTGAGCAAATCTCAGTGCCTGCGCCGTACCGAGTACCTACAGCACAAGTTCTTCGTGTTCCTGCCAGAGCTCTAGCTACAACTGTTGTTAGAATTCTTTCCAGTAATTGTACAATCATGATAAAATCTGGCCACGGTGCCACCCCAAGCTCTTGTGTTTTAAAGAAATCCAGAAGTGAAAGCGTAAGACAATATAATGATTAGCTAATTTGAGGTGGAGAGAGAGGAAGCAGGGATAAATTTTTAAATGGTTCTTTTTGGGGACGCTTCTGCTAAAGTAAGAGGTCCCTGGAGTCACAGCTGTGCTTCTTGAGGACTGGCCCGACAATGGCATCTACCAGCTTTAGACTACAAGGGACACCCCCCTTCCTCAGGGCAGAGTCTGAATTTTACATTGGATTCAATCCACCAACATGTTGGCAGGNCTCCAAGCTGTCAGCAAAGAGCCCAAAGCAGTACTCTATCCCACCAACTGTGAGATCATGACCTGAGGCAAAATCGACAGTTGGACTCTTAAATGACTGAGCCATCAGGTGCCCCAGGCTTTGAATAAGCAATCTGATTGAGAAAATAATCCCACTCAATATGATAAACTCTCAACTACTGGAAGATGGATGTGCTGAGAAAGCACACTTGCCTCTGGCTAGTGCCCCTTGGTGACCAGCAGTACAGAGTAAGGCCACTGACCAGGAGCTAGGAGATTATGAGACAGCATTTTTTTTCTGTGAGACAGAATTTCTCAGTAGAAAAGCGTTTCATTCTCCTTCGTATTTCCCCAGAGAAGCTTATTGTGTGTCTGTGGGTGTGTGTATGTGTGTACGTGGAATTAATGCCAAGTGAGGAAGTGGTTTTTATGTAGATGGAACCAGTAAGCTTGGCCTCACGAGTACCCTGCCCTCCTAGAGTACTCAACAGGGTAATCAGGACAGGCCTTCAATAAAGACAAAATACAAAATTCTTAGGAACTGGTCCTTAAAAACAACCTCTTCTCAACCATTACCACCACAGTACCCACCAGACTGGCCTAGCCAATGCCTCATACAATGAATCAACTTCATTCTGCTATCTGTGCCTTTATTCTTAGAGTTTTACTAATTTGCAAAGTTACTAACTTGAAAACTGGCTCATTTCCTTCTGCTTAAAAATTCAACCATCTTTCAAGACCCAGCACAAATAGCAGCTTTACACTAATGTCTCTGTTCATTTTTCAACATTTCCTTAGTATAAGGCACTGTGTTGGGCACCATGCACACAAAGACACAGGAGACAGTGGGTGCCCTGAAGAAGCTCTACGGATGGCTCAGTGGTCTTGCATTCTTTTGAAGCACAGCATTTAGTTACTCTGCTAGCTGAAGCAAATAATGCCGCAAACGAAATTAGCCGTAAATCTAATACAAACATCACACCAAAAGTACAAATTCGAAAGTAGCACCAGAACAGGCATTTTAGCTACTGACTTGGCTCTGATCCCTACTCTCCATATTGTCTGGCTTATTGCGGTAATTTCCTTTGTTAGTTTAAACAGTACTTGTAAGTGCCTTCTATATGGTAGGCATTACCCTAAGTACCTTCATTTGTCACCTAGCTGCTATGTCGGATGAACTAGTTCCCCAAATCACTACCATGTCCTTTATCCCGGGCTCTCTGTTAACTGATTCTATACTGGTGACACGTGCAACCCAAAAGAAAGCTCTGGGAGCCTGAGAAGGTACCTCTGCTGTCAGGTTCAAGATGATTATCTGCACCATTCTGAGCAGCTCGTGAAGTTCAAGCCATGATGTCTCCTGAGTTCTCTCATCAATGAGACATCGATTAGACAGTCTAGAATTTAGTTTTCTGCAGCCCCATCTGAAGTTTCTCCCGAAGTGTTCCTCAAGAACACTTCCGAAGGTGTTCAATTATATGATCACATCAATGTAAATTATGATGGTGCGCTTCATAAAAGCAACAGAGCTTATCATTCCTGATAGTGATGTGCTTCCACACAGTGAAGATAAAATAATCAGCGCCTGTTTTGTTGGCCTTGATATAGCTATTCTTTCTTCTGGACCCATGATGCCATGTCTAGCCACATGCCCCCTTAGAATCTGAGGACCCATATGAAAACAGGGATTCTAGGATTTGGTTACAGGAACTTGCAAGCAGGAATTACACTTGTTAATGACAATGTACAGGCTGAGATACAGTTGCTTTCATTTCCTTCACATTCACTTTCGACGGGAAAACACGTATTTACCTTTAAATAATAGCTTCCATGGCTAAAGGAGAATACACCGAGACTGAATGCAGAATGTAGCATAGCAACCAAAGACATTCGGGTTTGGTGCAACGTGGAAGGAGACAGACTGCTAACATAATTAATTTCTTATATATTCTCAGAGAGTGAAGCTATCATAATCAATAATTCTTTAATAAATAACAGTTAAATAATATAAATTTATGATTTGGGAGATGGCGGACGGGGAAAGAGCTAGCTGCACTGTTTATGTTTCATGGAATTCCGTTACTTTTACTGCTTGAAACACCACTAGGATCACAGATAGATAGTTCCATTTTTAGGTCAAAATAGCAGGAAGTTTGAACCCATAAATCCACAGACTGCCAATTATGCATATGATACATGTGGTTTTTAAGCTGCAGTCAGCGCTTTTCCACCCAGACGATCACCAGATCAGCCTTCTCCATCAATACAGTTCCACATACATATAAAAGTTTCAGATTCATCAACTCTGAAACAGCTCTCAAAGAAACCTCGGCTTCTCATAATAGAAAAATTCTACAGGTAACAACTGTAGAAAATAAAGACTATTATTTTTTTCTCATCTGTCAGTCGTGACACTTTAAAAAAAAAATTCAACGCAATTTAGACATGGTATTCTTGAGCTCCATCACAGATGGGTTGAAAGTTGGCAAGATAATCATTCTATTAAATAGTAATCATACCTTGCCACCTTAGAAATATTTTCTATTTCTAGCAGAGAAAAAGTTGTGTGTTGTAACCTTCAGCCTAACAATGAACCAAAGCAAATCTTTTTTTTATAATGTTTTTTTTATTTTTGAGAGAGAGAAAGAGAGAGACAGTGTGAGCAGGGGAGGGTCAGAGAGAGAGGGAGATACAGAATCTGAAGACAGGCTCTAGGCTCTGAGCTAGCTGTCAGCACAGAGCCCAATGCAGGGCTCGAACCCACAAACCGTGAGATCGTGACCTGAGCCAAAGTCGGATGCTTCACCAACTGAGCCACCCAGGGGACCCACAAATCTTCTTAAGGAATGAAGGCAGTGCTGGAGAAATAATTAAAATATAATACAAAACATACAAGCAGAGCTATCCTCATATGGCAAAAATTTCCTTCTAGGAATGAATTTTTTTTTTTTAAATCTCCTAATCTATTAGAAGCTGAATATTTAGAATGTTTTCAGTCCAGTTATGTGCGAATAGGGGTAAAAATGTAATAGCAGCCTGTCTCTAGTTTTCTTTAAGATTGACATTTAAAAGCAGCCTGAACTACATAATTTAAAACTTAATCATATATTGTCTTGAAATGTCAGGGCTGTTAAAAATAATATTGGTTTGATCTCTAGTAGAGAAGCAATATAAGAACAAGCACCATCTTATACTTTTTCTTCATCTCCTGCATTATAGAGGTGCTCAACTCCAATGACATGAATAAAGCACTTTTTATATAAGAAAATCATCCTGGTCTCAAAGTAAAGTTGTGCACTTAACATAGAACATGTAACTCTTAACCATGTGTGAGTTACATATTACAAAGAAAACTTCCTAAAGCATGGAATACCATTTGCTAAAATAAGTAATCTCGAAGATACTTTAGCAGAGAATATTCTCTTTAATATACTTTGAGAAGGTTACTAATGTATATATTTACAATTAATTTTCCTTAGAAAAATCTTGTTAGAATAGATACAACAGGGGAAAAAAAAACAATGAAGAGATTCTCTGGATGCTTTTTGTAAGTTGCCCAAACGTTAATCACTAATTTCAGAGAAACGACTTTTTAAGTAAGGGAAAATATAATGTTTGAAATTTTCAATTCAGACTTTCAACTTGAAAAGAATTAAACCTCTGTATGGTATTATCTAAAAGCAAATGCAAGAGAAAAGGTAAAGATTTCATTTGAAAATGCCTTGATAGCAAAAGAAAGCAAATGCAATCTCCCACAGAAGGAAGCATTAGTGTTCCATGCTATCAATTATCACCAAGAATTTTCACTGTGGAACTTTCTACCACAGTCACAGAAATCTGGTCAACCAACGTTATTAGAATCACTGACCTCTCTCTAAAATAAATAAAATTTAAACACACACACACACACACACACACACACACAGAAAATCACTGTGTCTTGCTGTAGATAGAAGAAATAGATTTCTGCTTTCATATAAGATGATTTCTATAACCCCTCTGTATTATTTATAATTCACGGTGACTTTTATATTCTCATAGCCTACTACAAATTTTTCTTAATTATTTACATTAGGCTCTTTTAAGTCCTTGTTCCTATTTATAGTTTATTCTCCTCCCCGAAAAGGTAACAATCCATTCCCTGTAGGTGTGTCATGATAAACGTAAGAGACTGACAGAAAGGGGACACATGTGGACTTTACATAATGGAAAGGGGACGGATGAACAGCTGGGGATGCCATTATAAGGTACTTTCCACGTGGAAAAAAAAATACATATGAACTAAAGAATTCAACTAACGTCACAAGACAGAATTTTAAATGGACAGATACTTCAAACATCCCTATATTGCTCATTTGCTCAGAGCAAACACAAAGGCTAGCAGTTCACATGTGTAACAGTGTGTTGGCGATTCTGTCATTATTGCTAACAACATGTTTCTACAGTGTACATTTGTTAGGCTGTCAGCCGCTGTCAATAGCCCATAATGGTGGAGAATCAAAACCATCTAGTTAAAAATAACTTTTAGAAGGAAAAAACCTATTGTCTATACTTGTGAGCATTAGCTACTCTGGACATTGGAGACAGGCAGACAGCTGAAGGTTGGGTGGGGTACAGAGGCGGCAGTGGTCATTGAGGCTGTCAACGTGACCCTTGATGCTACTTTACACTATACGCCTGTGCTGTGGTACTGTTCTGCTCCTGGGGTCACCAGCCTTCTCCTCAGACACAACGTTTACCGCATCTCATCACTGTCTATGACATTTCCCTGTATTTCTTAGATTCCAGGGTACACATTTTCTCACAGTTTAACATAACTAAAATAGTTACAACAACTCTAAGAATAATTATCAACAGTTGTTTTATACAACAAATGCACACATTTAGGTACTTTCCCTTTTTCTTCCTAATCTTTTATTTCTGAGTGTCTTAGAATTAAGAATAGTAAGGCCTATTTCTAATTGAAGCTTTATTCCTCTTCCCTCCTCTCTGCTTTTCTCCCACCACCACCTCCCCCTGCCTCCTTTTTTCCTTTTTTGGTCTTTGGTTGGTCTTCATATACATCTTTCATGGGGAAAGCTGAGCTGTTCAACAATCAAACGCTTTGGACTAATTATCAGACCCTCACCTCTTCTCAGAAGACTTAAAAGCATCATAGCACTGTGAATATAATTAACACTATAGAATTATACACTTTAAAATGGCTAAGATGGTACATTTTATGTTATCTGTCTTTTAACAATTACAATTTAAAAAAAAAAAGGTAAAAGCAAGGCACAAGGTCTCTCCGGAATCGCCCTGTTATATAGCTATGTCTTCTCGACTCAAAATCATTGACCTCCTTCTTTCCATCGCATCAATTAGCTACAGGCTAAGCAGATCTACCCCACCGACATGCACTTAACTGGCATCCTGCTGGAAACCTTACTGAAGATACATCAGAACTGGGGTTCCATTTCATCCCTAACATGAAATGGTTTACTGATGGGCGGCCACCATCAAACCCCTCAATAAATGCCAGTAACTCTTTGTCTGACTCAAGGCTTTTAAAAACATAAAATATGCCTGGGGATGAGGGAGAATATACAAGCAGGAAAAAAAAGTTCAATTCTATGAGTCTATCAAATGAAGAAAGGAAAAATCATTTGGTCAAGAATGCAAGAAAGAAAATGTATAAAGTAAAATGTTAGCAAATTACCTGGGTTAATGAACATTTATATTAATCTCTGTTGAACATATACATTTAAAATCCCATTTAAATCTAACAAAAATAAGATAAAAAGAGGATCTTCACCTAAGTTGGAAGTCAATACAAAGTCTTTGAGCAGAAATGAGAAACAATCATCAGCCTTTCAAGTTAAGATGTCAGCATGGTGTTGGACCACAGTTCCCCACAGTCGCTCCCATATGCCCACTAAATCATCCATGAGTGCAAGAGAAAAAAAAAAAACAAACCTCACCATGCTAAAACTCTGGCCCACACACAACTCCTATCAAAATCTTTAAAGAACCTTCACTAAATAGAAAGTTGACGGGGGGGGGGGGCTTAAAATCTATACCTTTTTGGGTTACACTCAATGGTGTAACTGCTGCACCACTGGAGGCAGTCAGTCGGCTTGCCTGGAAGTAGACACAAAAAACCTTCCCTCCTCTTCCACTGTCCATAGTCTCCAAATCAAACAAAACTGAGCCACATTCACACGAGCACTGCTTGTACTGCATCCATTAGAAACAGGACTTCACGGGGCACCTCGGTGGCTCAGTCAGTTAAGGGTCCAACTTCAGCTCAGGTCATGATCTCACAGTTTGTGGGAATGAGCACCGTGTTGGGCTCTGGGCTGACAGCTCGGAGCATGGAGCCTGCTTCCAATTCTGTGTCTCCCAATCTCTCTCTGCCCCTCCCTGCCTCAAGCTCTGTCTTTCTCTGTCTCAAAAATAACAAACATTTTTTTTTAAAAAGTTTAGAAACAGCACTTCACAGGAAACAACTTGCAAGCAAGTGGGAAAGTCCTAGCAATGAGGCTCTGACAAACAGAATCCCCTTTGTAAAAGACTACAGGTAGGAACAAAAATCATCACGGAAAATGCATTTGTATTTATTTTACTATGTCACCTATTCTCTATGTATCCGGGAGTCAAGAGGAAATGAAGGTTGAGGATTCCATCTCAAGGAAACAAATTTGCGTTATATGAAAACTAGGAACTGAGCTTGGCAGATATGCACATGACACTGAGGGTTAGCAGTAAAAACCCAGAAGATGATTTCATTAGCACCCAAACATTTAAATAATAAGCTGAATAGTAGTCTTCAAATTCTAACAGTCGGCAAACATGGAGTCTCGAATTTCCTCTCCTTTAAGAATGAATAAACAGAAAGAAAAAAAAAAGTAAGGAAGAGAAATTTCAGGAAATTAGAAACAAGAAAACGTCAATAAATTCTGGCGTCTTCAGGAGCGTACAGGAACACACTGCCTCTTGTAACAAAAAAAGGAATCTGTGAAGAGAAAACAGGCTGAAGGAAAAAGACACCAGGATAAGATAAAAAAACAAAAACAAAAACAAAAACAAACGGACAATAGAAAGATATGAAGAATTGCAAGGGAAACAGAAATGCTATAACAAAAGAGCAATAGGCTCTTATACAATAAGAGCAATAGGCTGATAATTTATATTCCATAAAGTAAAATCAGAGGTGAAACACACAAATTTGAGAAGTACTCTCAAATGTGGATGGGAAAAAACAACAAAGATTGAGAACAGGTGATAGCCACCAAGATTTGAGACCAGGGATTCAATCCAAGAATTGTTTCTGCGGGTACACAGAATACTACCTATAATGTAATGGCAGGGGATGGTTGAGGGGGGCTGTTTAGGTACTCTAGGCTACCAAAGAGGAGTAGAAATTAAGACTGAAAACATGAGGAAGTCATGACACAAAGGACTGGTGGGTTTTCCCAGCCCTGACATTAGTAACACGACTGGGCCGGTGTGACGGGGCACAATGAGCAGTATGGGCAGAAAACTCTCCGCTGGTGTGTGCCTTTCCTCTTCTGCCCTTTACCGAGAATCATTTATTTTGACTCACAGTCACATCATTTTAATTAGACACTTGAAACAGTAGCAGTGGTATTCTTTCTACCACTAATAGTGGCTCAACTATTTTAAACACATTTGGGACAATACTCCAGGAGAAATTCTAACAAGTAAGTGTACTGTTTTCTTTAAAAAAAAAAAAAAAAAAAAAAACACAAAA
>NW_027531005.1:2991196-3285539 GCF_008692635.1 Crocuta crocuta
GGCCCCTCCCCCTTTTCTGGTCTAGGAACTCGAGAAATAATTTCACCTAATTCAAACTCATACTGAATTACTTGAATCGTTAGGTTTCTTTCATGAACTCTTCTCTCATCCAGGTCCTATGACTACAACTGTATTATATATAGTTAAAAATAATCAGGATATGACCTCACCTATGCTTTCAAAAATATTAAAAGCAAATAAACCTAAGTGAAAGTTAAAAATTATCCCTGGGATATAGAATTCTGGGTGATTTTAAAATTGAATACTTTATATATATTCTCTACTTTCTAAACATGTCTTTAATGAACACACAACTACATTTATAAGCAGAGTAAAACGGTCTATTTAAATAAGTGCATAGAGTTTTACATTCCCAATATGATGACAATTTTATGATTTTTAAGGAAGCAAAAATTTGGGAAAGGAAATGCACTGAAATGTAAACAATAGTCATTTCTAGCTGCAGGGAACATGGAAAAAGTAACTTTCTTCTATTCTTCTGCATTTCTAAAATTTTCTGTAATGAGCATGCCTTGTTCTTGTAATAGGAAATAATAATATAAGAAGAAAATGGGGAGTGGGATGTCGCTGGAAGACTGCAGGAAGAGCAGACTGAACCACCCATCGTCTGTCCCCATGTGTAAGATCTATGTACACTAGTTGGGGAAAAAGCAAGAAGTCTCTGACTGCCTAAAACACCATGTAATAGCAAGGAATCAACTTAGATGTTTTCATGCCTCAATATGCTTTAGAAAATGATACATCTTCTAGAACACAATAATGTAGAGCCAAAATATACCTGAATATAAAAAATGATGAAATGCTTAGTTGCCTTGGCCAGACTCACTTAAAAAAAAGTAACAGAAGTTGTCAAAGTAAACCCGGAACTCTTTTCCCCCTTTAGTTCTTGACTCGTGGTTAAGAATCCAAGATTAAACCTGCCTAAATGTTCCTAGGACTTCAAAGAGCTAAATACAATTTATGTAAATGTAACCGCAGCCTCAGGAGGACAGGTGGAAGGTATTGGAAACATGTAACTTTAGAAAGGTAACATAGTAAACTGAGGCTGAGTTCTCCTCTGATTCTCACTGCCAGAGCTTGAGGTTTTCCACTCGGCAGTTTATCACTCCACATTCTCAAAATAGTCCTAAATCAAGAATATTATCACTGTTACGCTGGGCAAAAGGAGGAGTGGTCCTTCTTCCTCTCAGTTTCTACTGGGTTCAGATATCTAGTCCATGGCTTCTAAAATTATCCGTGAGGATGGATCAGTTTTGATATTACTATAAAGCACAAAAAATAAAACTTAAAAAGCACTAAGATAAAAATCAAAGCTCCCAATTCATTTTTATTATTCAGACATAAATGTACATTGTCCAGTCACTAAGAGTTTCTAAATGCTTAATCTCGTGTCTATGCTTCTTTTGCCAAGAGTAGGTAGGTAACAGTGAGCAAAATGCCACTGGCCTAGAACCATGTCTTGAGTACCACTAGTCTGGTCAAGCTGGAAACAGGCATAGACTCACTAGCTAACAGTAAGCAAACTAGAAAAGAAGCCACCTGCATGTTACAGATAAGTCTGCATTAAAAGCTGGGAGTAAGCATTCAAACTACCATCAAATCGCCAGAGAGAACTTTAAAGCACAAAGACAAAAGCTTATCTCTCGATCCTAAAAATTGGACAATGTCCCCTTTTAAATAAGTTTTTAAGTTTTTATTCATTTTGAGGGTAGAAGAAAGAGCTTGAGAGGAGTAGGGGCAGAGAGAGATGGACAGAGAGAGAGAATCCCAAACAGGCTTCACACTGTCAGCACAGAGCCCAATGCAGGGCTCGAGCCCACAAACTGCGAGATCATGACCTGAGCTGAAATCCAGAGGTGGATGATTAACTGACTGAGCCATCCAGGAGACCCTAAATAAGAAAAGTTTTATTGCCAGTTTTTGGTCGTCATTTTGTTGGGCTGAGGGAAGCAAAAGGTTGGTCCAGCTTCACTGGTCTCATGACAGAGAGAATGCTGATGCCAGAGAACGAAAATGTAATTCCTTCACGCTCGCAACCAGAGAAGGAAAGGAGTCACAGTAAGAGGGAAGGGCTCTGCATGAGATCTCACTGGCCAAGAAAAGAGAGGACTTCCTTACCAGTGTCGTTAGAAAGGAATCGCCTGGGGAGTATAAAAAGTACATTATCGAGGTCCCTGGGTGGCTCAGTCAGTTAAGTGTCTGACTCTTGGTTTCGGCCCAGGTCATGATCTCATGGTTTCATGAGTTCGAGCCCCACATCAGGCTCTATGCTGACAGTGCAGAGGTGGCTTGGAATTTTTTTTTCTCTCTCTCTCTGCCCCTCCCCTACTCATGTTGTCTCTGTCTCTCTCAAAATAAATAAACTTTAAAATTTTTTTTAAAAAAAAGTTAGCACTGTCCATGTGTCTAGAGAAGGGCCTGGGAATAATGAGGTTGGTTTAACTCCCCGGGATAATTCTAATATGTAGTCCAGGCTGAGAACCTCTGAGGACTGACGTAATGGAAAAAAACCCTAGCACAGAAATTAAACCCCTGGGTTCTAAGACTGGCCCTCACAATATTTACTTGTGTCGCACTAGACAAGTCCCTTGATAGTCCAAAGCCTTACTCTACACAACTGCAAGGGAATGAATACGTAAAACACTCTCTTACCTCATGGAGGTTTCAGAACCTCAGATGTGTGTTAACTGTAGAGCACTCTTACCTGTGTTCCAGCAATCCTTTTCAGATACAATATTTACTAAGAGAGAGATTTCAGGGACTCTTAATAAATCTGAAGATCAGAAACCTATGACTTCCATATGCACACTTGAGTAGATTCTATAATGAGTTTAGGAAAATTTCAATTTGTCAGAATGTAAGCTGAAAACTTTGAGAAATGCTGTCTTTTAGAATCAAATAAATGGTAGGAGGAACTTGGTAATCAGTATACATAGGATTCAGAAACATGAAAAAAAAATACAGGCACACAGGAAATCATATTCATGTCTCCAAAGCGGTGTGTAATTTGTAAAAGTCTGTTCTATTTAAAATCAGATGTTTAAGGGTGCCTGGGTGGCTCAGTCAGTTGAGCACCCGACTCTTGATTTCGGCTCAGGTCATGATCCCAGGGTCGTGGCACTGAGCCCGGCGATGGGCTCTGTGCTGAGCATGGGCCCTGCTTAAGATTCCCTCTCTTTCCCTCAGCCCTTCCCTCCCTCATGTACATGCACTCTAAACAAACAGACAGACAGACGTTTATATGCAGTTAATCTCTAAGCAGATAGACATGATTTTAAAAAGCCTCTAAAAGGTGTGCCTTTCCGATCTCATATAGTCCTGTGACTTTAAAACACAATCTATCTGCTGAGGCCTCTCAATCTATCAGCCCACTCCCCTCCTGTGAGTGCCCAGAATCATACACCCACATGCCAGCTCCGTATCTCATGTCTCACAGCCACCACAAACTTAAAATGGCCAAACAAAACCTCAGTTCTCCTCTCACTTTCTCTGACCTTAATGTGGCTCTTTCTCATCATGCAGGACTAAAATTCCATCTCTTCAACTAGAGCTTGCTGGACTGAGGGAGACCCCTCCAGAACACAGCACACCCTGTAGTGGTTGTTCCTTTATCTCATCTTTTTCATAAGAATTCATCAAAAGAAATGTTGTGTGTGTGTGTATGAGTTTATTGTCTCCCTCTCCCAGACTCTGTTGTTCATTGCTGTAGCCACAACATGTAAAAGAGTATCTGGGACAGAATCAGCCCTCAATAAATATCACTCTCCAACTAACTATGTGTCTAAATAGAGGCATTTGGGAGAAGGGAAATTCAAGAAGATGAATAGAAAAGGAATAAACTACCTACAGATGGTTAGGCTCTTTTAAAGATTTCCTCTTGATACTCCATGTACACCTATAAAGACATTCACTCTGGTGCAGAAAAGTCCTCCAAGCTCTACTTGCTATTTTTTACTTTAATCCCTCCATTTCTGGGCTCCTTGGTGCATTATACTAACTCTCATCCAGAATCCTCCTTGCCCCTTTGAGCTAAAATTCCTTTGGCTACCAACTTGACTCCATAATTTGCATTTTCCTGAAGACAACACTCAGAATGAACCCCCTGGCCAACCACAGTCAGTGAGTGAACTCACACTCCACTCTGATGGAGACCTGGTTCTCAGCTTACCTCTCTGACCAGGACACCAGTAGACTCAGGTCTCCTGGGGACAAGAGAACAGGAAGTAATACCTGAACCACATAGTTCCTGGGTCTGTCATTTGTCCTTGGTCCTGGCACAACGGTCAAAATAAAGGAAATACTCCATCACAAGCTTCCTTGATCTGGGCACCATCTTCTTGCTACAAATACTCCCTGTACCATTTGAGCTTTCCGTGCACAGAAGAGAACTACCACTTTGCACTTTGAGAAGCCATTTTCCAGCTGACCTTTCTGGGCATATAACTTTGAGAGATAAGGATGAAGCCCCAGGACCCACAGTAGTATTCTTCGTTCTGGCCCCTCATCGCATCCAGGAAGATGGGGAACTTCTTTTTTTTTTTTTTTTTTTTTNCGCCCCAATGGGGAACTTCTTCCTGAGGGCCACGCATACCACCCACGGACACCCCTGGGGGCAAGCCAACAAGCAGGAAACTGAATGTGTAGAGCAGCAGAGACAAACACTCACCCGGGGTATCTGCTGGAGTCTGCACCCATGAACATAGGAAGGCTCATTGAGAAATTTACGATATTTGTGTTTCCACCACCAGAAGCAAGTGACAACACTCAGGTGCAACTATAACACACTGCACAGACCAAGTCCTGACCTATCCAAGCCTACCCAGCTATCCCTTGGTCAGGAAAGTGGAGCTGAGCCCACACTCAGCATACCATGTGAGAGTTTACCAAGAGGCGGGTGTGCTGGTGTTCTTCTTTCCCCTTGTGCTGGGCCTCTCCTGCTATTTCCTTCAAACCCATCCTCCTGCGTCTCCCACTACTCGCATTTCCTACGCCAGGTCTAGCCTGGACAAACGCATATAACCTCTGGGAGATTATCTGAGGACAAAAGCTGCAGCACCACCCCAAGGAAATGAATTCATTCAACAAGGAAATGAATGACCTTCGAACTCCATACCTCGATCCACAGCAACTACAGCATCTCACTCCACCACCTGCAGACCTCCCCCCACCCCCAGTCCCACAGACATGCACCTCCTACTACAGATACATGATCATTACACTCCTCACTGATTGATGGTGTTCGCCCTTATCTTTCCCTGGTCAACCTTATCAACCTTCACTCCAAGCTTCCCATTGGACTACCATCATCTCAAACTTCGAATGCGAATGCGTTTAAAACCATTCATCTTCTCTTTATTACAAATAGTCCCGCCATTCTTCTAGTTACACGAAGCTTGGTCAGCTTTGATTTATTCCTTTCCTCAATAATTGACCAATCTTCAAGCCCCTCAAATGTTTTCTCCTTGTGGCCAAAATCTATTTCCTGCCACCTCTCCATATGTCTTTACATTCACTAACCCTTCCATCATAAACCCTTCCTTATCTACGAGGCTCTCGCCTTTAGCTTTATAAATAATCCCATTGTGTTAAATCTCCCACTGTCTCTCCCCCATCCCTACTAAACTGAGGACTCCCTCCTACTTCCAAGGCACTTCAGCTCTGCTCCAGCACTGAGCACATCCCGTTATCACAATTTATGTGACTGACTGCCCAGTGGTGAGTGCTCTTCAAAAGCAGAGGTTCCAGCTTTTCCGATTTTAAATCTCCACAGTATAATAAATTTCAATAAATGTTTACTAAGTGAATAAATTCTCCCTCTAAATCCTCTCTAATAATGACCCATTTCTATTCTCACTGTCTTTATAGAAGGGTCTTTTTAATTGGCCCTCCAGTTCATCATGAAAACCACATCCCACACATCCTTTCTAAGACAATAATTTCATAATATCAATGTCAGAGTTAAAAAAAAAACAAAACATAACAAGGCACACAAAAACACCACACCAACAGAAATCCTCCAATGGTTTCTCATTGGGCAAACTGATCATCAGTAACAGGTCTGGGCAGAATTTCTAAGGTGGTTCGCAAGAGCTCAGCCGACAGAGCTACTCTCTGCTCTGCTCCATGCCTCTCCTCTCAGGATATCCGTTAGTACCATGTTTGTGCACATGCACACACGTATACAGACATACACAAAGACTGGGAGGTTTGGGTCAGAATTAACCCTCATGTACCATTTACAAGCCCTATCTCTTAGAGGTCGGATTAGAGCTTTACAGGGAATGATAAATGCCTCTTTAAGATGTCAGATACTCTCACTCCATAAAATATAAACTCAACATCTTCAGCTGGGATTTCTAGATGTTCTACGACTCAGCCCCAATCTACGTGGACAGGGTTCTCGCTCATACAGGTCTCCTGCGTACAGCCTCCTTCCCAACTCATGCAGTAGTCTCCCACTGACACACTCTGTGCCCTCTCCCGCCTCTACCTTTTTGGGCACTGCTCCCCCAAGTCTCACTTGCTTACTCCCTTGTAACACCACTTCCATCTTGATGCATTTCCCAACAACTCCATAATTTCTCCTTTCCTTCAACTCCCCTAGTACTTGGGAGCCATACCAGTGGTTTGACACTTACCACTATAACTGTTGGTTACAACTTTTGAAATAGAAGATTTCAACCAAAAGGTCCCAGTAGTACTAAAATATCTCCAGTCAAATCATGAACAATGATGACCAAATGTAGCATAAGAAGTTAATTCTAAGGCTAAAAATGCCTGAAAGGAAGAGGGAATTGAATGGGCAGCCAGGGGTAGAGATAAAGGTGTGAAGAATAACAAAGTGAGAGCCTTCATAAAAGTACAGAGTTGATTCTAGTACTTTCCTCTGCATCCCTTAATACAGCAATCAGGAACCGTAAGACTCAGTAAAAGCATGAAGAGAAGTGAGGTAGCCCTTCTAGTTTTCAGGAACTACAATTGTTGTTGTTGTTGTTGTTGTTGTTGTTGTTGTTTTGTAACGTTTAAAAGGTAGTTGATATTACCTATGCAAGACTCTTGAGTTGGTAAGAGTTAAAGTGAGTGCAGGGGTGGGGGGTGGGAAGAGGGTTGCCAGCAAGTGATTATTCAATTGAATCATTAACTTGTTTTTTTAAAAAATGCTTTTAAATGAACACATTTAATTAAAAGGAAAAAAATAAAGAGGTTGTAACTCATTCGAAGCATTGTGCTAACTTGAGTTTGGCTTCTTTGAGCTGTCTGAACTGAGTGACAGATGGAAGAGTCACCCACTGAGTTATAGTCACCGTGATTACTTTATTGTTAGAAATCTTTACACACTCCACAATTCAACAGTGAGGCAGATCCAGGGGAGACACAGGAAGGGTCACCTGAGCTAGGAGACTGCTGGTCTCCTATTACACCTTTGCTTCTTGTGTGTTATAGACTTTGTGCCTCTTTGTAAGTCCTGACTCTTTCACCAATGCCAGACCAGTGATACATCGTTTTTGGTCTCAGGTAATCATATGTCAGTAGTTAGAGGGTAGCTTTGTGTAGCTTCATTATCGTTATAAACATACACACACAAACACACACACAGACACACACACACACACACACACAGAAGCAGTATCACAGAGATTTTAACATCTCTGAAATTGGGGGTGGGTGTCTTATAAAGGATGATCTGTTAGAACTAGTATAATATAGTACATTTCCTCTAAACCTGACCGTAAGATCACAAAAGCAAGGGGCAAGACTGAAATTCTCACAGTGACTGAAAGGAATATTGGTGACCTAATCTAATCCCCTTCTTTTATAAGTTAAACACACACAAACACACGCACATGGTCAGAAGCAAAAAAAAAAACAACAATCCTGGAATCCAAATCTCCTGATACGGTTACTATTTTGTGTTCTAGAATCTCACCAGCAAAAATACTAAAGAACTGACTCGGTGTTACAGGTAAACAATAAGAAATTTAAAAAGTTCTGAGATGAGGAAGACATGAAGAAAACAATTCAGTATACCATAAGCATAAAAGATCAGAGACCAAGTCGCTTTTGCTTATTATGATAATTCTGAGTGCCCAACACTGTGCCTTGCAGATAGCAGGCATTTTACAAATTAATTTACAAATGAATGTTCTGAGATGAAAACCTGGCTGATGTATTTATGGTAAAGGCTGGCGACAAAGAATCCAGTTAGCAGGTGGCAGCAGCAGTACACAGAAGTGTGGCCAACAGACCACTTCATTGGAACCTCTTGGATGCTTCTTAAAAATGCAGATAGCTAAGCTCTTCACAGACCAAATGTATTAGAATTTCTGGACTTGGGACCCAACATCGTGACATTCAACAAGCATTCCATGGTGAATCTCCTGACCATCATAGTTTGAAAACCCAAATGTATGAGACAATAATGACCTGCAGTGGAGGATAGGGAAAGTAAGGAACCCCACAGAAACAAACGTTTAAATCTAAAGCACATAGGGCATTAGAGAGAGAAGAGACAGAACTTGGGCAATGGGAGAAAGAAACAAGGGAAGGTGAGTTATAAACTAATGCAAGAGCCATTTGAATATAAATGTACAAACATTAACGAATCGACTCTGAGGAGCCCTGGGATGAAGGATTAATTCCATTAGTGTGCAAGAGGCCAGGAGTACCATATGAGACATCATTAGGATAATTAAATAATTAACACACATAGGATTAAAATTCCTCTTGGGGAAAATTATAATGAATAAGAAACACCTAACGTACTTTCACAAATGACTCTTCAAATACCTACAAAGACAGATCTGAACTAACTATGGAGGAAAGTGAAAAGTATCTTGTTAGAGTCAGCTAAAACTTACAAAAGATAATCAGAGGTAGCAAATTAATGCGTGCTACTCAAAGAAGTCAGACAAGAGAAGACGAGCTTTTAAAATCATCAAGGGGAGGAGGGAAGACTAGGAAAAGTGCTGCTAAAAATGGGGTGGGGGATGGAATGAATGAAGTCGAAACCAGCTCAGAAACTGAACTAATTCCTTTTAATATGTCTTTGACAAGAAAAATGAAGAAGATATATTTGTATAATTAGAGAGAATGGAGACTTTGCAAAAATAGCGACTGACAAAAAGCAGATGGGAAACACTTGACAAAACTGAACTTATCCCAATCAGCAGGCCTGGATGATGAGAAGCTAAGCCTCTTCAGGGAATTCGCTCACATCCTTGAGGAGTCATTTACAATCGTTATGGAAAGATCACAGAAAAATGAGGAAACAGAAGATATGAAGGGGTAAAAAATTGGATAATGAAATATCCTATCAGTCTTAAAATGGTTACAAAGGAAGAGTATGGAAAATGTTCATGGTAAAACCCATGACATTTTCTCTCTCCCACAAAGACTGTGAGCGACATGATGCCAGAGACATACCTTCTTCTTCATTGTGTGACATCTGTACCGAGTTTAGAGCAATCAGCAAGTGAGCATCCCACAGCTGAGTGTATATACACACAATGAGCTAGAAAGTCAATGGTACCAAACTTTTCCATTTCTTCTAAGCAGAAAATTGTACCAGAGGGGGAGTGATAGCCCATTTTTTCTCTAGTGTATGAAATAATGTAGTAAGAAAAGGTAAAATACTTGAACATCTGGCAGCCAATTAAGTGATAAACCATAATCAGAATGAAACCTAAATGCTCTAGAAACATAAATATAGCAAGTTCGAGAAACTATAAAAGCAAAGGAAGTACAATATATACCATAAATTGAGCAAATATTCCCAGTACTTTCTTTATAAAGCAATCCTCTTAAGAATTTAGAGACCATACTAAGCTTAAAGAGAAGTGGAAAGTAAACAGAAATCCTAAAATCTACCAGTACTATGATCATTATAATTCAATGAATCATGGAAGTGAGTCACATATATACACATTCCAGCCCAACCCCCATGCAACATCAAACACCAAAATACTTTTTCAATTAATTTCTCCTCAATTTATAAAAAGGGTAGCTACACAAATTTATTTAAGGCATATGCTTTCAGGAGGTTGACACTAGCTAATCGGAAGAGATCTCAAACAGCTTTAAACAGAAGCAAAAAGACTAAATGCTACATTCCCCACAAGATAAATTAAAAGAGGGGAGACTCCATCTTTGGCTATCTCTTTATGTAGAATATAGTACATTCCATGTGCACATATTAATAACTACACACTGATTAAGCCAAACTGAAAGCCACTGAACTCAGATATAGGCAAGGTATATGACACTTACGAAGACTGTTTATATTACAGGTCAGTCCTAGTTGTCTGATCAGATCCTCTATGGCCTTAATAAAAAAGGATTAAGCCAGCAGGCTATCCCTTAAGATATGAGTGACATTAGGCTTTTGTTTTTGGCCACATCGAGATGAAGAGGAATCGGAAAATAGTACTGGCCCTGAGGACTGAGAAAAGGGGTTTCATCATTGATGAGTCTTTATCCCAAACAAAGAGCAAAGGAGAAAACAGACCCAAAGGTAATTTTATATGAATAACAGCAGCTCTGGCCTACAGAGAATAGTTAGAGTCTTGAATTTAGACCTCATACAGAGGGCCAAGCACAGAGATACCAGCTGAGAGAGTAAGAGGAAGTACAAGGAAGGCCAGACCACTCTAGGTCTGACCCATGTGATATCCAGTTTGTCTGGATGCCAAAAAAAAAAAACAATCTTTCAAAAAACAATCAAGCTGATATAACTCTTGAAATACTGGCAAGAATAAATTCTATCTCCCTAAAACAGGGTAGAACACAACACATGCAAAAAAAAAGTTCCATTCAAAAAAAAATTCAAACACTCTAAACTACCTCTAGGAATAAAAGATTGACAAGAACTAACTAAGAGACTGTTTCTATATCTTCACTATTGTGCATAATGCTGCAGCCAAAGTGTTCATCAACAAATGAATGGATAATGAAGACGTATATATGCACATACATACAATATATACACCTACACACACAGTGAAATATTACTCAACCACGAGAAAAGGAAATCCTGCCATTTGCAACAACATGGATGGACACTGGGGCCATTATGCTAAGTGAATACATGGAATCTTGTATGTGGAATGTTTATAGGGAAAAAGAAACGTCAAACTCATAGAAAAGAAGAGTACAGAAGTGGTTGCAAAGGGCTAGAGGGGATGAAAGCAATGAGGAGAGGTGAGTAAAAGGGCATAAACCTTTATGCATAAGACGAATAAGGCCAGAGGATCTAATATAAAAAAAATTTAGGAGCAAATTAGAAAAAAAAAGTCTAACCAAGTTAGGACCTGACTCAAAGGAAAGGAGGGGAAACCCAACTGCTTCAGTGATGAAAGAAGAGAGTTTATTTATTCACTTACTCATTGAACACAATCTAGGTAGGACAAGAAGCAGTGGCAGAAGCTTTTATTTAATTCAGATACTTTCAGAAATTAACAAATTACTAAATCATGGAGCACTTTTTTTCCCCAAAACTAGAGGTCCATGGCACGTCTAAAACTGGAATAACAGAAGTAGCTGACTAGGAGAGAGCATTCCACAACACACGTGTTTGAAGCGTCATTTGATTGTTACTGTTAGCACAACTGATACCGAATCTATCTGGTAATCCCAACCGCTCAGAACTTAAAGAACAGGAAAGAAAAAGAGATCTCTCCAGAGCCAAAATTTACTTATGTTACCGAATCCATGGTGAAGAGCTCGAGCACTTGATGCCAGCGAGAGTTCTCCTGATTAGGAATTCTGCACACAATTCTAGTGACCTTGGCTCCTGCCTTTGGAGCTTTTACCACAATAGTTGGGTGGCTTAGAAGGCAAGAAGAGCTTGTCTGAGACAGACGTGATAAACTTACAGATAGGATAACCTACCACCATGTGGCAAGGGGAGAAAGACAGATGGCCTGAAAAGCAGACAAGAGAGACAGAAAGAAACGGAAATCTGGGGCTGGTCCAAAATGTGGGCAACACTGTATGAGCCTCTGAAGGAGATAAGGGGACCTCGGACACCCCACAACACATTCAATAAAGGGTAGCACTGCAGAGTCCAAAGGAAGCAACAGTGACCCACGGTCAAAATGATGGCCCTTGAAATCATCAGGGTAAGTCTCAATGTGCTCAGGATGTTGTGGCAAAAAAGATCTGAAAGAATTCAGAGCACATAACCCCCAAATATGCCATTTTGGCATGTTTTGAGTTAAAGGCACTTTAAAAACAGCAAGTATAAGAATACTCTGACTTTCCTTCTTTTTCTTAAGAGCAGGAGATGCAATTCCTCTATACAAGATGTCCTCTCTAGACCAGAAGGAAAGTAACATTCTTATCATCACTAATGAGAATTTGGGAGGGAAAGAACTGTACAAATAGGTCTTGTTAAAATAATTCTCATCTCCCTTAGCCTCCTCGCATAACTCAGCCACCTCCATGATTGCCTCTCTTTGTTCAACCTAAAAGAACAAAGCAAGTAGGTTTCACTATGTCTTTGAGTTTTTCTTGATGAAGGGCCCCATGTCACCTAACATTAAATATGTCTGTATGCCTTTCTCCTCTTAACCATCTTTGTTAATTTCAAACCCAGCCAGGGACCTTAAGAGGGGGAAGGAAAACTTTTCCCACTACTCCAGACCTTATTTGAGAAATATATTTTCTGAACTTTTCCATGTAAAAATGTTAGAAGACAACCTTTGGTACTTAAAGAATGAGATTTTGCTTTCTAAAATATAAAGCTGCATTGAAAATCAGATTCCTAGATGGTGCAAAAGAAACTGAACATTTTCAATCTTCTTTTTAGAGAAAATATGATACAACAGTTAAGAGTATACTTACAATAAAGCAATCAGTCCCCATCAGAATTGAGATCGCCATTTAAGAAAAAAACACAGCAAGGATAAAGCTTTAATTACAAAACAAAGAACCATATGGATTTGGTTATTATGAAAGCACAATCCTGAGGTCTGTGAAATGCAACTTATTTCAGTCCTGGCACACAAGCCTTAAAAAACGGTAAAACAAGCTCAAAGTATCGGTGCATCCATGGCGCACTGGGTTTCCGATTTTTTCTGCACTGAATTAAAAGTTAATAAATGTCACAGGCAGTTCCTCTGCGTCCCTTAATCCGCAACCTCCCAAACTCTAGGAAATAAAAGCAGCCCCTACCATCACTTTACAGTCAGGAGGGATAGCAAAATGACATGGTGGGGGAGCTTTTAAGTTTGTTAATAATAGAAAGAGAAATATACCATGAATGCCAGAGGGGGGAGCTCAGAGCAAAGGGAAAGATCATGTTAATAACGTGCCAGAAAGAAATTCTGAAAACCTTCTGAGGTTTCACACAATATCCTTTTTTTCTCTTTTTTCAGTGCTCTCTTTTGAAAGATGGGTTCCAATACCCTTTGAAATAAACAATCTCCCTCCCCCCATTTTATTTCCTAGGTAGAGGGAAAATAAATAAAAGTACCACCGAGGGAAACCAGTTTAAACAATGGGCAGGTGTCTGAAACCTCTGCTTTAGGGAAGTCTCCTGCACACAGCCTCCCCTCTCTAATCAGTTTTGTTTGCAAATGATCCTGCACAGAAGGATTGGCATCTAATGATGCTGGAGGTACAGAGAAGGAATTAGTCCAAGACAATCATTATTTTAAAGAGGTGTTTGGCCTCCTCCACATTCCTTTATATGTTTACTTCTAAAGACAAAATGGAATTTTAATAGGCTCTTTCCATAATTAAAGAGACTATCTTTGTGTATTCACTGCCCTTTTCAGTACTAAGGAAATGCAATGACTACCAAAGAAAGGAGCCACTGGCCATTATCTTCTAGAAACAAGTTCCAAGTTACAGACAGGTTTGCTGAGATAGCCAGGGTCCAAGCACCGTTCTTCTTCCAGATCTGAATTGTTAGCATCCATTTCTAACTGGGCTTNCTTCCAAGTTACAGACAGGTTTGCTGAGATAGCCAGGGTCAACCAAGCACCGTTCTTCTTCCAGATCTGAATTGTTAGCATCCATTTCTAACTGGGCTTTCAATCCTGAACAATTTTGTCAGTGACCAGGGACACAAAATTGGCTTTAAAATAGGTACAAACAGTAAAGTTTTTTATCTATAGGGAAAGTTAAGGTTCCCAAATCAGCACACAAAGAAAATCTTTACAAGGAACCTGCATCTCTTTGTAGCTGTTAGCTACTGCCACAAGAATACAGAGTAACAAATTCAACAATATACAACAATAAGCATTTCTTTCTTGATCATACATATGTTGGTTATCCAGGATTTGGCAAAAGACCAAATCCATATTCACAAGCACATTTCAAGCCTTTGCTAGTGGCATTATCTGCTAATTCCACTGGTCAGAGTAGGTGACATGTCTGAGCCCAATATCAATGGAAGCAGGAAGTATACTTCTCTCATAGAGATGGGGGGGCGGGTAGTTTTAGGGAATGACTATTTGCTTAACAATAATCCAATCTACTGCATCCTCAGATGCAAGCTGCTAGGGTTTACTGTTGTTTATCCACATCTGGTATCCTTCTATTAATGGAATACAAAGGTCTCCTCACTACTTCATCTTGGTGGAAGAGACCTCATTTTATAAGATTGCTGTTTAGAGGATCATTAGAAAATAAGAATGGGGGTGGGAGGAACCTTTGGAATTGAATTGTAATGTATTTCTGAGTAGAAATGAACACAATTAGGAATTTTATTATTAGCACCTTAGTAATCTGTTGACTACTAAATTGTCTACCTTATATCAGCATCAACAATCTTTTATACAATATTAGCTTTACATAGAAATAGGCTTCTAGGCAGCAAAATTATAAAGAACAGAGAAGGTAGTAAAGATCATGCCAAGCCTTCCAACTTGAATAATGTAAGCAATAGGAGTGGCATTGGCAGAAACTAGAAAAGAGTGGAAAGCACTTAACAAATTTATTAACAAACCTTCATAGTAAACAGAATTATAAAATAATTTTAGGGGCGCCTCGGTGGCTTAGTCGGTTAAGCGTCCGATTTTCGCTTAGGTCATGATCTCGCAGTTCGTGGGTTTGAGCCCCGCGCCGCGCTCCGTGCTGACTGCCAGCTCAGAGCCTGGAGCCTGTTTCAGTCTGTGACTCCCTCTCTCTCTGACCCTCCCCTGCTCATGCTGTCTCTCTCTCTCTTTCTCCTAGAAATAAATAAAAAAACATTAAAAAAATTTTTTTAAATAATTTTAAAAGGCTCTGATTATCCACATACATTTAAGAGTTAACCTGTCAACTATATAACCGGTTAAATCTTACTGGGAACACAATGTGGAATGGAGATAGACTGGTGTGTGTGTGTGTATGAGTGTGGTGAGTATGTGGGTGTTGAATGTATGCATGTGTGCATGCACAGACTTATAACAAAACTTGATTAAGACAGGCCAATGAACCCCAGGTCCAGATTCCACTAAAAACTACTGAATGCCTGCTGTGTGTCCCATACAGGATCTCACAAAACACAAAATTCCTCACAACACATTGTGAGGAATTACTATTATACATATTTTATGAATACTTAAAGTTCTGTGATTTAAACAAGATTATTCAACAAGTTAGTCATAAAGCCAGAATGTGAAGATAAATCTTCTAAATAAAACCTATTTTCCCCCTCAACCACCCCATGCTAATCCCTAAACATGTCTTTATTTTTTACCTTAATCAAAAAGCAGATTCTTTTTCTATTTTCCCAACTGCCACGCCCAATGCTATATGAATGGAGTAAACCAGAAACACAATTATTACCTTAACAGTCTTACAATCCTCCCCAGGAGGTGTCCCACAGATATTGACAAACATAACCAGAGTTCAGGAATCTGTTAAGCCTCTTACTCTAATATCAGGTATCAGTCAACTGGTAACAAGTTACAAAAAGAAGAAAATCTCAATACTGTCAAGTAACGTCTTCATATTCTGCTTCCTGGAATGAGTTTTAACTGAAGTAATTGAACTGTTTCCCATAAAGCCTTATAAAATAAAGACTCTGTCAAAAGGAAGTGAAATATGTATTCTTTGTATTCTAAGGGTCTAGATCTCTACCTACAGTCTATAGCTTTTGCGCAGTGATTCTCAACTTCATTAAGGGTCCAGTCTATAAACCTATCCTTCATGGCACACAACTCCACTTAACATGCAAATGTGGCTCTAAGAACACTGTCTGAGATACAAGGTAATCTATGCTTACTTACGCTATGCTACATTTAATTTATACATATATTACTCTGGAAGAGCAGAGTAGGGAGGAAAGACTGATAAAATGGATTCCTCCATCCACAAGGGTGATTAGGAAAGAAAAGAATACTAGTAAATAGATAGCAAACCTCCATTAACTTGTCTCACTTTTAGATAATTAGTTGTGAATTTTTTAAAGCGAGCGACTCACAAGGGAGGGTACACATTTATTGTCTTCTACAATCTAATAATCTTAGCAGCTATGAAAGTTATCTATTTATTGATGGGCAACTGTAATTTATCTTCCCTAGGTAAAATGCGGTTATTTAAATGTGTTTCTCCTTTTATGAATGCTGGCCTCAGCAGTAAACATGTAAATGACTTCACAAGAACAAAAACACTCATTAAATGTCAATAAAGCCCAAAGTAAAGCTATAAACTGTCAGAAAATGCTGTACAAGGTCAGCAATGGACCACCAACCTCAGAAAGGGGAGTGAATTCAAAAGGATTGTGATACTAAGAGCTGGGCAAGGAAATTGGGACCAGGATTCCTGCTATTGCTCTGCCATTAAGTCTCTGTGACCATCAGAAAGTCACCTGATTTCTTTGGGCACAAGTTCTCTCATTAAAATACAGAGGAGTTAGATTGTATTCATTTATCCAAAAACATTTACTGAGCAGCTACGATTTTATAGCACTGATCTAGGTGGAGTGGACCACAGCAGTGAACAAAATAGACAAGGACCTTCCACTCCAGTGGGAAGATGAATACATTAAAAACCCTCCAGCTCGAAAATTCTATGACCACTCAAAGCTTCAGGTAATAACTCATTCCAGCATACATGTTCCAAAAGGCAGGAAACAAATGGTAAACTTATTTTTAACCGTATGTCAGTTACATTTCAAATAATAGACCCAATATGGTGGGAATATAAAATGGTGCAGGCAGTTTGGCAAACAACATAGCAGTTCCTCAAAAAGATCAACAGAGTTACCATATGACCGTCAAAATTCCATTCCTAGGTATATTCAATCTGTAAATATGCCTTCACACAAAAACTTGTGCGTGAATGTTCAGCACTATTCATCAGAGCCAAAAGTAGAAACAATCCAGATATCCACCAACTTGTGAATGGATAAATCAAATGTCCACACAACAGAATATTATTAGGTAATAAAAAGGAATGGCATGCTGCTACATGATAGAAAATGGATTAATCTTAAAAACATTGTGCTAAGTAAAAGAAGCTAGTCACAAAAGATTATATACTATATATTTCACTTATAGAAAACATTCAAAACGGATAAACCCACAGAGAGAAAGTAGATTGATGGTTGCCAAAATGCTGAGGAGGAGGAAGAACAGGAGTGAGCTGCTAATGATAAGTTACTGCCAATGACCAGGTTCCTTTCTGGGATGATGACCATGTTCTGGAACTAGATCATGATGAAGGAAGCACAACCTGGTGAATATACTAAAAACTACTGAATTGTGTGCTTCAAAATGATTGATTTTATAGTATGTGGATTATATCTCAATTTTTTAATCCTGAAAAATGAAACAATTGTGGAAAAATATTGGTTCCAATACATAAGAACATCACTTACCTTCGCAAGTCTTAGAAAATGGTACATTGGAATACAAAGTAGATGATTTGCTAGTGAAATATTTACAATACTCAGATTAAGATTTCAAAGTAAATTTTACACTTGGCTCATTATTTTAGGTCCAAGGCAAACACTGCTTAAGTCAATTAAAAGATATGAAAAGTCATGTTTCTATAAATTCTTTCTCTAATATTCTATTATAAGATTTCATTGTTCTGGTATGTATGCACCTACTAAATCAATATACTCCCTATTTCTCCTTCGTCATTGTTCTTCTAACCCATGTTATTAATTACCTCAATCCCTATTCTCAAATCATATCTCTCTTGGTTAATACTTTCCCTGCCTTTCCAGCTTTTCTAAGGCATCAATATTTCTACCACCTCCCTTTAATCTGCTTTTGACTCATAACAAATTAGTATTCTTTCTTAGATACATTTATCTGCATAGCATTCATAAGGCATCATTTGATTATGCAAAAGAACAAAAGATAAAACCCAAAATTGAAGAAAAAGTGATGATACTGTCAACAACTGTACTGAAATCAACACTAAGTCCTGATATAACCCAATTCAGAACTAAATATACACAGTAAGCACCAATAGATGCTGTTGGAATAAGCAAGAGGAATAACAAGAAAATACACTGATGCAGAATGTAGCTGAAGCAACCTGGAAATTGGTAAATAAGCCTTCAAGCCACAATTATTGAATCAATTTCCTAATTGTAGAGTTCCTAATAAATTCTACAGCAGCAAATTCTGAACATTCAGATTGTGCATACTTAACCAAACATATAGAAGCTCCAGGGATTGGGGCACCTGGGTGGCTTAGTCGGTTAAGCGTCCGACTTTCGCTTAGGTCATGATCTCGCGGTTCATGGGTTCGAGCCCCGCGTCGGGCTATGTGCTGACTGCCAGCTCAGAGCCTGGAGCCTGTTTCAGTCTGTGACTCCCTCTCTCTCTGACCCTCCCCTGCTCACGCTGTCTCTCTCTCTCTCCTAGAAATAAAACCTTAAAAAAAAAAAAAAAAAAGAAGAACCTCCAGGGATCTTTAGAAGAATTATATAAGGGCCTGCATAATATAATAAAATATTGGCACAGAGTGATGACCACTTGTTCTGAGATTACATCTTCCTGATCACTCTCTAGCATGTGCCCCAGTTCTTGGCACATGCTTGTGGCTGCTGGAATGACAAGTGGCATTGAGGTTATCAATGAAGAACAAAGTCAAGGGTTAAGGAAATGTTAGTAATCCTCTGAGAAGCCCAAGAGGGAAAGAACTCCCTAAAGCTCCGTTTGGTTGGGCCTGACCAGAAACTAACCCAGGGTTGAGAAATTCACATTCTACTACACGAGACTACAGACAGGATGGCTGCTCCTCACATCAGACCAAGTGAATAAAATTGGAAAATTTTAAATCAGGACATTCTCTATGCTGAGGTTTAATAATCCGTAGACATACAAATCACTGTCAAGTGTGATCCAGCAATTCTGAGAGCTGAATTTTAAGCTTCCATTAGGCTGGAGCACTTTTACCATGATCCTATCAGTCATAAGTTGAGAAGTTAAATACCCTATTTCTCAAACTCTTGAAAGCATCACAGACTGAAAGCAAATAATTTGCAAACACAAGGTAGTTATGTCTCTCATCCTTTTCTGTAATAAAAAAATTGAGTCTATGCTCAAAATCTACCAATTGATTTTTCTCCTCCCTTTAATCAGGATTATTAAAAAGCAGTACAATTTCTTTATATGGGAACCTCAATCTGAAAGGAGTAACAGCAGCACAGGGGATCCCCAAAGGGTGTGTGTGTGTGTGCACGCACATGCATGTGTGTGTACGTGTGCATGCATGTGCGTGTGCACTGCCCTCACCCTTCACTCTCACGCTCCAGGAAACAGTAAGAAAATTTTTGGCCACCAGCCCTCTGGATTTTAATCTGCACCATGATAATCCATGGAAAGCACAGCAAAGAGAGTCCCCAAAGGCAAGATGTGAACTTAGAGAGTTCAGTGGTTCAACCTTCCTAGGCCACCCCCATGCTCTCCAGCACCCCAATGCACACGTAACCACTAGGTGGCAAAATTAGGTTGTAGAGTAATGGGTACAAACTAATCCAAGATGCAAAATGCTCTGTTTTCCTTTCGGACTTGATGTTAAAATTCCTCCTCTACCAAAAACTAAAGCAAAAGTCTACTTCCATTCTCCTTCCTGCTCTGTGAACATATGATTAATCCAGTGTTTGGCTATGCCATAAGATGATAGTTTCTAAATTATGTCAAAATGCCACGGTTGTTGATGAAAATGCACAGAGGTGCGCAAAACGCCTGAGATTTAGCACAGAGAGAGCAAACAAAACAGTAGCCTGTGGAGGTATGTGTCACCCTATCGAGGGACGCATTCAGTGGCTAAGCTCAGCCTGGCAAATTGGACAGAAAACCAATCCCTCCTTATCCCAACCAAAATGGTGCCTCGCTTATAAGGCATCTGAAATGCAATACAAGTTAATGACCCATAAGAAGTGATAATCTTGAAGGAATAAAAGAACTCACCGAATCACCTCTGAAGTAAGAAATCACTTCTGAAGCACCTGAGGAACATACGCATTCAGGAGCGTGGACAGTGACAGCAGGCTGCACAGGTTTCTTTACAGTGTGTGATGTCCAAAGTGGACTTTAGAGCCATCTTTTCAAAATGAACCCCATCACTCATTAGCGCAAAAGGCAGAGACAACACACCATGGATCACGCTGTCAATATAAACTGTTCAATTTCTGGTGTTGCCTTAAAAGAGGAAATGTCTGAACTTCGCCAAGAAGCTGACATCAAAAGGTGTTCATGAACCCGATCAACAGAAAATCAATCTGGACGGCACCACGTGAGTGACAATACTTAATAATAAGAACCTCTGCATTACCTAAGGATGCTGACGATGACGTTTCGTTTAAGGCAAAAAGGACCCACATACAAGTAACAATTCTTTCTTCACCCTGTTTACAGAAATACCATCTTTAGAACTGCCCTTGGCAAGGCAAGGATAGCAAGACAAAGCAACGGTTTTCACAATTTCAAGAAACTATTTCTGAAACAAAGGCAAAGGAACCGAGTATTTATCGTTTTCCACAGGAAAATTAGCAGAAAATTGAGTCATGTAAATAAACTTACCATAAACATCCAACAGATACTATTATTATCCCACACTTCGTGAGCAACAGTTATTTGCATGTAATTAATTTGCTTATTTCTGGCGCCTCAGACAA
Organism: Crocuta crocuta; assembly: GCF_008692635.1. Classification (NCBI taxonomy): domain Eukaryota; kingdom Metazoa; phylum Chordata; class Mammalia; order Carnivora; family Hyaenidae; genus Crocuta; species Crocuta crocuta. The sequence continues at coordinate 3,012,288 of NW_027531005.1, forward strand.
TATAATATGTTTATCAGCTTGATTTCTAAACAATAAGTGTTTAACTCTTCCTTTTATATTTATAAGAAAATATTTATCTTGCTCCTTCCTTGACAGATTCCGAGCCATCTGCAGACACAACACTCAGAGCCGATTCTGTGGCAACTGCAGACATAACCCCAGCTGGGGCCTGATGTCACCCCGTTTAGGGTGAACACGGAGTTAGCCAAGGCTGAATTCGGTGACACCTCTGCTGGCCAGGTAAGCGTGCTGACCAGCGGTACAATCTGTGCCGAAAGCATCATTGCCAGAGACAGAAAACACCTCAGGAGTGGGAGGGAGGCCATCAGCATTACGCCCAACTTCTAAATCCTGTGCTCCCTTCAAAGGGTAGCTCCCTGCCACCCTCCGCCCCAGACCCTGCAGCTTTTGTGGCTGCAGCTGACAGTCTCAGAGCCTCACTCTACAGACCTGTAACTGGAATCCCTGGGGCACGTCCCCTCCCCCAGAGAGCACTCCCTCCTGATGGGGCCCTGAGAAAACAGTCTGCTCGCTGGCACCACTGACTTGGTTTGTGGCTGTGAGATTTGCCCTACCTTTGGCTATGCGCTGGCCGACCTAGACCTCGAGCTTTGTCCGCAGAGGATTTGGGCAGTCATTTGCCAAGTCCTGGGTTAAAGATTATAAAAGCCCCACATATTGATCTCTCTCTCTCTTATTCTTCTTTCCTTGTGTTAAAGTTAGTTTCTCTCTGACAGAATATAAGAAATTAGAGTTAACATCATATTTTTATGGATTTACCAATGTGTTTGTAGTGCTAAATCTCATATCAAATATACAATATTCTAAGAGACTAAAAATGATGTTACATATGAATATTTCTGGCATACCTTTGTAGGAGTAATACTTGTAGATCACAGGGTTATGTGAATAAATAACAAATATGCACTCGTTTAACCAACAACTCGTGAGGGCTTACCATGTTCAAGAACAGTGCCAGGTACAGGACATGTATTGACAATGAGGTCATTACATGGTTCTCATCTTTTATGAGCTTAAAAGAGGGAAGAACCTGACAAATGTGTAACATGCACACATAGACACACAATTCCCAAATGAGCAAAGTGATATACTTATAAGATAAAGAGCACTATGAGTGAACTACGCATGCCTTAAAGAAGCCAAGAAAAAAAGGAGGGATAGAATGTCTAAGTCAAAATTAATTTTACCTGTGGTTTCACTCCTAGGTATTATAAAGTCTCCAGAACAATTCTAGTATTAATCTCTATAAGGAGTCTCATTTCAAAGAAAATTATTTAGCTCATCCTTGGGTTCCTCCCTTAATTCTATTACCTACCCTAATGATATTTTCAAAATTAAGACTAATTACAGTAGTTCCTTTCTTCTCTAAAAAATATAAGCATTTCCTACAATTTCTTTAGTAAGATAAAGCTTCACATACTTCTCTAAAATTCTAACTACAGATTTTTTTTCTATTACTGAAAAGAATGAGATTCCTAGATTTTTTAATTGCTCCATAAATCCCCAAGGGATTTTCCACTGATGCCCATTTCAATCAGCTCTAAGTTGAATGTCATTCTGAACTGGGTCATTTTGAAAAGCTGCCATGAGCCAGGAAAATGTATAACCTATATAACCTCCATGTTAAGAAAATGGGGTTCTAAAATCAGTCCTATGCAGTTTGACTACAATTTCACTGGCTTCCATCTAATTTCAGCACCGTTATGTAACGAAAGCTCTGGAGACCACAGAACTCTCCGAGTAGGTCCTCCTTTTATTACGCAGTAGCAAGCGATATAAATACCCTCTTCATTACATAACACGAGCTATAGGGAACACAGAACTTTTGTATGAACTATCTTTTTAGTATACAAAGCAAGCTGTGTAAGCACTCTTTATATGCAGTGCTAGCTTATAGGAAACACTGACTCTTAAGAGCAACCTTCAACAAGAAATGTTCAAATCACCCTCAGGTAAGGGAGACCTAAGTCATCTCAGGAGAGCAAATAACGTCACTGAGCAAGTTAAAAAAAAAAAAATTTCAGATCAGTACTTCTGTTTGGTCTTGTTTCCAGTTTTAGCTTCATCCCTGTAATTTCCTCTACTTACTTTAATCAAGAAAGGCGGATGTGGCCATCCTGCGGGGCCTGCTTGCAGTGCTCAGAGGCAACAGACAAAAATGATAGATCCAAAAGTCAGGACCATAGCACCAAGTCAGGGACAAAACAGCTTAGCGAAAAAACAAAAACAAAAGCAAACAAAAAAAGAAGAAGAAGAAAGAAATTTTCAAATGATTTTAAGTAATGCTACCAAGCAGAAGACAAAGACTGCCTCACAGGAGCTGGGCACAGTACTTATTTTGTTCTTCTGCCCAGTGTTATAGGTGGTCATTTAGATGTCCATCTCCCTGAATAAATTAAAAATTGCTTAAGGGCAAGGATCATATTTCTTGATCCCACATTTCTAAAACATCCTAGAAAAAACAATAGTAAAGAATATAATTGGCCTTTAAAAACAAGTTATGTACCCTCTTACACTGTTGGTGGGAATGTAAGCTGGTGCAGTCCCTCTGAAAAACAGTGTGGAGGTTCCTGAAAAAATTAACACTAGAGCTCCCTTATGACCCAGCAATAGCACTGCTAGGGATTTACCCAAGGGTTACAGAGTTGCTAACGCATAGGGGAACATGTACCCCAATGTTCATAGTGGCGCTTTCAACAATAGGCAAAACATGGAAAGAATCTAAGTGTCCATCAACTGACGAATGGATCAAGAAGATGTGGTTTATCTATACCATGGAATACTACATGGCAATGAGAAAGAATGAAATCTGGCCATGTGTAGCAACATGGATGGACCTTGAGGGTGTTATGCTGAGCAAAATAAGTCAGGCAGAGAAGGACAGATACCATATGTTTTCACTTATAAGTGGGACAGGAAAAACTTAACAGAGGACCATGGGGGAGGAGAAGGGGAAAAAATCGTTGGGAAGAGGGAGGGAGGCAAACCATGAGGAATCTTGAATACTGAGAACAAACTGAGGAAGATGATGGGAGTGGGGGGAGGGGAAGAGGGGGTGATAGGCATGGAGGAGGGTACTTGTTAGGATGAGTAGTATTGGGTATTATATGGACACCAACTTGACAATAAACGATGAAAGGAAAAAGAAAACAAATTACGTAGAAGAGAAAAAGGGATGAGTAGTTAGGGGATTAAAAAGAAATTTTAAGTACCATTCTCATTGGCTTTCACATCAGCTCTCCAGTTGAAAGTAACAGAAAACTCAAAATAGCTTAAATAAAAAAGGGAATTTATTATATGAGTTTAGAGGGCTATTATGCAACTCAAAGGCAAAAATGTAGCCAGAACCAAGAAAAGCAGGTGGGAAATGGAAAGTAGAGAAGATCCCTCTCTCTCCATTATTCTGCAGATTTAATTTCCCTCTAGGCTCTGCGAGAAGCTCTCTCTAGCACTCCATGTAACAGAAGACAGTTGCACTAAAGTCTCCTTGGTTTCTAATCTCGTCACATTAGATCAGCAAGGCCAGAACTGTCATCTTTCGGTCCCAAATTCAAATTCCAAGATGGAGAATCTGTGTGGCCCTGTTTGGTTCAGGTCCATCCCTGCTCAGACTGACTGTGGTCAGACAGGCATCATCAAGGCACAATCATGACTTTTAGGTGCCCGTTTCTATGGGAAGAGGCTAGTACTGTAAATCAGGCATACACAACTCAACAAGCACACTGCAACACTACATAAGGATTTACAGTTTGCTGTCAGCAGCTGTCACACTCTTTCATTCATTCAATTCACACCATAACCCTCCAAGAAGGAATGCTAGAACTCACAAGAAAACAGAGGCCGAAGATAGTTCAAGGACTTCCCCTGGGTTTCTTAGTTATTAGGGCAGGGGGGAAAAAACCCATGCCCAGTACTTCCCACCAACTCCCATGACCAAAGTGGAAGAGTGAAGGTGAAAAGAACAACGTTTTTTTCAAGAAGTCCAAGTTAGGAACTTAAAACTCTGAAAGAAGTGTCTGGCAGCATCACACACGGGAACTTAATTGGAGGTGGTGGACGGGGGCTGTTAGTAGGGGCAACAGTAGGAGATACAACAAATTCTCTGGTGTTCATAAGCTTTTACACAGATTTCCAAGTCATTAAACAGTTTACCTAAGCCCAGCCCAAAGAAAATTCTCCCTCCAGGAAGCTCTTTTGGCATCTACCACCTTTTAACGCTGCTTCTTAGCAAGCAATCACCTAGGGACTAGAGTTAAAATGCAGATAATGATTTAGTAAGTGCCACAGCTAGACTTTAAGATGACCCTCATGATCCCCACTTCCTGGTATCAGCACTTTTGTGTAAGTCCCTCCCAGTGGGCCCGGAGAGGGGCTTGTGACTTGCAGCGTACAGCAAAGATGACAGGATGTCATACCACGTTATATAAGACACTGTCTTGCTAGTAAACTCTTTCTCTCTCCCCACTACCCTCGCCATTAGTCAGTCTCCATAGTTATGTGGCTTTGAAGAAGTAAGCTTCCAGGAATCAGAGAGCAGCAAGGAAATGAATTCGGACAACAATTGAGGAAGCCTCGAAGCAAATTCTTTCCCAGTCGAACCTTGGAGGTTAAGTTTACACACCTAGACTGCAGCCTGGTGAGAGACGCTGATGAAGAGGAACCAGCTAAGCGGCCCAGACTCCTGACCCACAGAAACTGTGAGGTAATAAACGTGTGTGCTGTTTTACATCAATCAGTAAGTTTTTGGTAATACATAAGGCAACCACAAAAACTAATAGAGCTGGTCTAGATGGGGGCCTGAGAACTGAGAAGCCCGCTTGGAACAGCACTACTAGGCATCTGGCACCAACGTTTGCTGCCTGCCGTCTGTCTGGGCTCACCTTTGAAGTTGCTCTTGTCCCCATCAGACTACAATCCCCTTCTAACACAAAGCATTATACTCCATGGTTCCCAGTACAGTCCTCAATAAACACTCAAATGTTGGCTGTCTTCATGTCATTGTTACCTTCCTTATGTCACTTCAACCAGATTTTGGTTTATCCTTTTCAATCAGCTTCATGTCAAAACATCAGAGTCAGGTGGTAAATTTCCTTACTGTTGGTTCTCAAAAATTACTTCTTAATTCTTTCACAGATGAGTGCTAACTTGGAGAGCTGGAGAATTTCAAACTTGCATCTGTAAAGAAGCCCTTCATCTGTTCACTGCTCTGAGCTTCCTCTCCTTCTCTTCCTTGATATTTTCCTGGTCCTACTGACCATCGCCTCATCTGCCCCTGTACTGAAATTCCATGATGACCAACACTCTCACTAGATGATTCATCTGATGTCCCTCAGATTGAAACCACCCTGTTATTTTCTTGAAATCACTTTTCCGCTCTACCCTCTTTAACTCTACCCAGATCCCTGCTACTTGAAATAACACTGATATTCAGAGGAGTCCGCTGTATAACTCCCTTGGATTCACTCATACCAGAAAGATCACACTGTACCACTTAATCACTTCTCAACATGGCCAGGGATGACCTTTTCCTAATGTTGAAAATATCAGTTGTCCTTACAATACTTCCCCACAAATGTCCATTTCTTTTCATTTTTAATTTAAATTCTAAAAGCTTATCATGTCTGAGGGCTTTATCTAATCCTATACCCCACATAAGAGTTGCCATAAAACAGCTGGCCAATCAATTACAATGGTCTCTCAGCCCAGAGTAATTCACCAGCACTACTGTTCTCAATTCATCTTACACCTGACAATATTTATGATAATCCGAAAAATAGTTATAGGTAATGGTATACATAATGATTCCAAACAGGTTTAAAATACACAGAATCCAGGGAGTGATACCTACAGCAGGGCCTCAGGAGGTGAGTCAGGTATATTCAGGAAAGGTTTTTACCACACATTTTGTTATAGTCCCTTGAAGACTGGGGCCCTTTCCCTCACCCAAGAGAATCAATGTACTGACCCATTTTTTTCCCTCACCAGTACATCCCCAACCTATGTACATTTCAGACATCTCGTTCAGTGTAATTTTGAACACAGCATTTTCCATGAATGCTGTGACTTCAATTCCATAGAGTCTTAGCAGTGCGACATGAAAGCTAATGAGACTGATTATTCAGTCTTCTCTAGGAACCAAAACACAACCTTAGCAAGCCAAGGAGCTAACTGGCCCACCTTATGATGCAAGCTATTTTTCCATTCCTTTCACATGCAAATGAAGCAAGACATACTGCGGGAATCAATGTGAAATTTCTGGACACTAAGGTACCATACCATAAAAAAAAAAGTGTTGACTTTGGAATCCTACAAGATCACAGCCTACAGCTTATACATGCTAAGCACTGAGCCCAGAAAGAAGCCAATACATGAGTTCTGTACTAATTAGTTGTTCTTCATCCTGGACTTCGTGATACGTTTGATGACATTTTCTTCACAAGGTGGGTGAAACTGATAAAACTACTACGTTCTTTCTATTTCTAAGAGGAGATAAAGGGGGGCGAAAAGTTAGGAGACAATGATTTAGAAGTTGTTTTCCAGTAAAAACAGAAAAAAACAGGGGTGCCTGGGTGGCTCAGTCAGTTAAGCGTCCGACTTTGGCTCAGGTTATGATCTCACGGTTCATGGGTTCAAGACCCGTGTCAAGCTCTGTGCTGACAGCCTGGAGCCTGGAGCCTGTTTCAGATTCTGTATCTCCCTCTCTCTCTCTGACCCTCCCCTGCTCACACTGTCTCTCTCTCTCTCAGAAATAAATAAAACATTAAAATAAATTTTAAAAGAAAGAAAAAAACAGTTAGTTATTAACAGTATGGCCTTAACTCAAAACCAAACACTCATCTATTAACTGACGCCAGTAAAAAGAAACCATGCAAAAACGGTCAGTGTATAAAAAGTGTTCCAATCAAATTTTAAAATCCATAGTTTTTATTTCAAATAAGTGAATTATAGTTATTTACTCTAAGATGACATTTTAAGTGAAGGTGAAAGCACATGGCACCCAAAGGCAGCGCTGAGATGGAGTAGTGGAGAATTCCTGCAAACAATGGCAGATAGGACGGATGAGATCGCATTGTTAATGTCAAAAGTGAAGAGGCATGAAAAAGGAGGTAACTATGGCCTGGGTATTCCCACTTGTCTTCGATCTCTGGCTCTTTTCTGTCTATAAATGATGTCCCAATCTAGCTTGGACTCACAGTCATTACATTTTTTTTCTGCTTTTAACTAGAAACTGCATTTTCTTACCCTACCAACCTTGTGATCATAAAACCTTTTAACACCCTAAGTGTTAAAAAGGTTTTTAGTTGACATGCAGTCAGACCTTCCATTTTCACATCCTAGCCCCTCTTTGAATCCTTCCTCTGACAGGAGACTCCCTATCCCTCAGAATACTGTATTCTAATATTGGATAGCTCTATTATTGGTCAGTTCTTTCACTGAGCAGAAATCGGTCTTACTCCCAGTTACTTAGTCTGAGCTCTGTCCTCTCATAAAATAGAATTAAAAGGATTACTTACCCATATGGGAACTGTTCAAACATTTAAAAAGAAATTACCATGCCTCCACCAAATCTTTCGCTTGCAGCCCTGTGGATACCTTCCTTTATATTGCACATTCCGTGTGCTTTTCTTCAGTCCCAGCTTCCAAAGCATAAAAATCACATATTCACAGAGACCTCATCATTCACATTATCTAAATTCAAGTGAACTCTCAATGTTGCCAGACAATGCAGTCAGTCATCTGCCTTTTATTTCTTCGCTCCTAAGAGATCCTGCAAAAGCTCTTCCTTCTCTGTGATAACCTTACATTGCCACCTGCAACTCCACAGGCCTTTACCTCACCACACACAGGGCACCGATCACACGTCCCATCGTCCCTCACTGCTCCAACACTGGCTTATCCTGCCTCCCTCCATCCTGCTTTTAAAAAGTCTAACCCTGCCATCCTTTCTGGAGTTGTTTCCTCAATTGTATCCTCTCAAAAACCTGGGAAGGAAGGAGCTGTGAGGGAATACTAACATTTATTGACCCTGAGTCATATATTGTGCACACACTTTGTACACACTGTTACCGTTCAGTAGTTCCAACTTTTGGATGGCCTTCCCATAAGGTCTCTCCGTGCTGAATAAAGTTGTTCCTTTTAAAATTAAGATATATTATTTATGCATCTACTATATGCAAAGCACTGTGGCTGGCAGTGGTACAAAGATGAATAAATCACCCATTATTCCTTCACTCAAAGGATCTTAAGAGCTAGAAAGAGAAAAAACCATATATGCAAATACTATCATGCTTTTAACAAGGGAGGAAGGAGAGAAGATATGAATAAGGAAGTAGCTGCTCTCGTGTTTCTAAATCAGAACACTGTTGCTGGGGTGCCACTTAGAAATTCCAACCTGTTCACATGGATGATGGTCAAGTACTGCACCAAGTCTGATACGTAAGGCTAAATAAGGTACTTCGAGACATCTTTCCTTTAGAGCTATTGCCCTATTTCTCTTCTTCAATTCACCAACCTTTTTGAACGTGTTTTACTCTGATTTTCTCACACACCATATACTGCTTACCTCCTACAATTTAAATCTGAGCCTTATTTCTAAAAATCAAAACTCTGTCCTTGGAGGATATTAATGAGCTGATCAGCAAATTAAAAAGTTTCATTTTTTTTTAATTTATTTATTTTGAGAGAGAGAGAGAAAGAGAGGGAGGGAGGGTGAGAACGGGAGGTACGGGGAGGGGGGCGGGGCATGAATCTCAAGCAGGCTCCATACCCAGCACGGAGCCTGACAGGAGGCTTGATGTCACAAACAGTGAGATCATGACCTAAACCAAGATCAACAGTCAGACACTCCACCAAATGAGCCACCCAGGCGCCCTATTGTTGTTGTTTTTTTATTTATTTAACAAGATCACATTCTCTCCTTCTCTGCAACATGTGACAATGCTGACAACCCTAACTTGTATTTGTACTAATAAACGATTCTTCACCTTACACCTTTTGACCAAACTTTATTTCCCATTTCTCATATCTCACCAAAACGCAAGAATGCACTAAGGCATTTCTGAGATTTGTTTCTTTTACTCTTCCACAGAAAAATTTTCTAATCTCACCACATCAACTATCAATTCTGGGTATCCCCACTCTGTATGTGTGTGTGTGTGTGTGTGTGTGTGTAGAGATTTTTGTTACACACATACACACAAAACTAGAAAATAATGCAACAGACAACTATGTATCTATCACCACGATTTAATTCTAATATTCTGCCTCACTTGCCTCCTGACTTTATTTTTTAAGAAGCAAAATGATACAAATATAGCCAAAGACCCACCCTCCCATCTCTTCCCATTTTTATACATTTGATTACACATATATAATAAGAAATAGCACACACCAACGTATGCACACAGACGTATGAAAAAATTATCAACATCATTAGCCATCAGCGAAACTCAAAAACCACAACGAGATGCTGCTGCACACCCACTACGTTAAAAGGAAACAGATGGCCAACAGCCAGTACCAGCAAGGACACAGAGGACAGACACCATCACACGCTGCTGGTGAGACAGGAAAAGGACACAGCCACTTGGGAAGACAGTCTGGTTACTCTAACACAGTTACCATATACTCCAGCGATTTCGCTCCAAAGCGCACGCCCAAGAAAAATGAAAACACACGTCCACACAAAAACATGTACACAGATGTACAAAAGTCCACCAGGTGGTGTCTACACAATGGGATACAGCCTCGCAACAAAACGTGAAGAACTGCTGCAGGCTACATCACATACCAACACTGAAAACACGATCCATCTAAAAGAAACCAGTCATAAAGGAGCACATGGGGGGGTCATTTCTTTCCTACAAAACGTCCAGAGCAGCCAAATATAAGGAGGCAGAAGGTAGATCAGTGGCTGCTGGGGACTGGAGAGGATAGACCACTAGAGGATGGGGCAGGGCAGCTGAGGGTTTCCTTCAGGGACAACGCAGATGCTCTAAAATTGACTGAGGTGACAGATGTGCAACTCCGAGCATCCTGCAGTCCACTGAACTGTACACTTCGAATAGGGGAATTGGGTCATGTGTGAATTATACATCAATAAAGCTGGGTTTTTTTATACATATAAAACATGGTACACATACATAGTATTATGGTACATATATATTGCCTACTCTTCTACAGCTTAATTCAGTATTACATTCCTGAGATTCATCCATGTGGATAAAACTAGTTTATTTTAACTGCTCTAGCACCTGGGCGGGGCTTAGGGAGTGGGATTACACTACATTTCCCAGGACCCTTACTTTTTTGGTTCATTGGAAGTTGTGAGAACAAGAACATCCTTGTACGTGTTCCTGTAAGTTTTCTAGGCTAACACGTAAAAGTAGAACGGCTGAGTTGCAGAATATGTGCGTCTTCCACAGTACCAGATATTTCCAGATTGCCTGCTAAAAACATTAGAGAATGAACTCCCACCAGTTCTATGCCCGAGTTCCTGTTTCTTCTCATCCTTGCCAACACTTGGTGTTAGCAAACCCATTAGGCTGTGCCAATCAATAGGTGAAAAATAGGATCTCACCAGGGTTTTACTTTTCATTTCCCTGATTATGAGTGATGCTGAACACCTTTCTTAATTGGTCTTTCGATCTTCTTCCTCTGTGAAGTGCCTAGTCACATCCTTTGCCTTGTTTTCTCCTGCGTAGTTTGGTTTTATCCTTATTGATTTGTGTAACTTTTTCCAAACTCTGGATACACCTTTAATCATTTAGAAGAGTTACAATTATGTACTCCCAGTCTGTGGTCTGTCTTTTCATTTTCTTTTTAATGCCTTTTGTTATACTGAAGATTTTTATGTTAATATATTCCAAAATGTCAGTCTTTTCTTCTAGGGCTTATAATTTTTATGTCTTAAGGAATTCTTCCCTATCACAGTGTCATGGAAATCTGCATTGTATGTTCTCTTATGAAAATTTTACAGTTTTGCTTTCCATATTTAGGCCTATAATTCATTTGGAATTTAGTTTTATGTGTGCTATTAAGTGGAGATTTAATTTTATTTTTTCCATATAGATAGCTCTATATCCATTTATTATTATTTACCAAATACATCCTTATCCCACTAATCAGTAACTCATATGTTACCTTCAAATCTGTATTAACTATTTTATAACTGCCAATATAATAATTGATTTGGGCTAGAATCAAAACTGGATGCGAGAACTATCTGGTGAAAGGTTAAGAGGATAAACAAATGGTCTCTAAGTATCACTCTACAGATTGCTTATTATAAAGGAGCTATCTCCCCCTAAAAAGGAAAGAGTTGGAGGAAATATTTTAAGCAAGCCACCAAACCCAGCATCACCAATAATGGGACAAGGTGATAGGTACTTCCTGACACGACAGTGGAAAGCACACAGCACCTCCTATACCAGTAACAGTGCCTAACTTTGCCAAACGGACTCTAATAAGGAGGAATGAATTGGACAAATCCAGATGTGGGACATTCTTACAAGACAACTGGTCTGAAACTCTTCAAAATTATCAAAAACAATAAAGGTGAAAGGACTATTCTAAAGAAAATTAAATAATTTAGGCAGGACAAACAAAAATGTAATATACAGTCCCTGCAGGCCCAATTATAAAAGATATTTTTGAATAACTGGAGAAATGTGAATTTGCAATGCATATTAAATAATATTGTATCAATATCGTGTGTAATAACGGTACTAAATTCAGCCATGTAAAAGAATGCTCTTATTGTGAGAAGATATAGGCTAAAATATTTAAGGATAAAGGGTCTTGATGTGTGTTATAAATACAGGTATATTTCTATACCTGTGGGGGGGTATATACATACAATAGAGAATATGTACACAGAGGGGCGCCTGGGTGGCTCAGTCGGTTAAGCGTCCTACTTCGGCTCAGGTCATGATCTCACGGTTCGTGGGTTCAAGCCCCGCGTCGGGCTCTGTGCTGACAGCTAGCTCAGAGCCTGGAGCCTGTTTCAGATTCTGTGTCTCCCCCTCTCTAAAGAATATATACACAGAGAAACTAAATAAATCTGGCAAAATTTTAACAATTGGCAAATCTAGGCAACAAGTCTATTAATGTTTATCGTACTACTCTCTCAGTACTTCTTACAGTTTAAATTAAAAAAAAAAAAAAACTGTGGGTAAAAGTTATAGTGCCTCTCCTAACTTCTACCTTAAACTACTACTTTTTTCATTTCATCTTTGATAGCCACTATCATTTTGACATCGACCTAAAATAAACATGTTTTCCCAAATAGAGCCTCCCTTTCTAACTTTCCAACTTCTATCAAGTGGTTTTCGCATCGCTTTTCCCATTAGACTCAAAATCCTATACTCAACTTGTAGGATACTATGAGGTTATTAAGACCAATTTCACTGATTTTGACAATTATAATTTAAAAATTATTTTAGCTAGGGGTGCCTGGGTGGCTCAGTCAATTAAACATCCTACTCTTGATTCTGGCTCAGGTCATGTCCTCAGAGTCTATGAGTTCGAGCCCCGCATCAGGTATTTTCTCTCTCCTTCTTTCTCTGCCCCTCTCCTGCTTGCTCGCTCTCTCTCAAAATAAGTGAATAAACTTTAAAAAAATAAAAATTATTTTACCTAAATAGATCAGTAAGTGGAAAAAGAATGTGTAACTCTGAAGAAATAACCTGATAAATCTGTGACAGACAAGGTAAGTCAAAGGAAGGTTTTCAAACAAAGTGGCTCCAACGCCATTCTTCATCAGAGGGATGGTGCACAGGCTCGTTCCATTACCAGACCTCCTGGAACAAGAAGCCACCAACTGACAAGGCATCTTGGAGCCACCAGTGTAGCTGATGAGGTCTCAGGATCTGCTGTTAACCCAAGGTTCTAGGATGCAAGTCATCAATATGCAGCGTACACATCCAACCTGCCGAAGGACGCACTGATGCAACACAGCATCTGTACCCGCACCCTGGCCCTGCGAAGCAGTCCCACGTTCTGTGACCCCAAGGGGCTAGAAGCAAGTCATCTTGACTTGGTGAGAAGCTGACCACTGCTGGCACAGTGCAGAATCCTTCATCAACCTCTTTTTTGTTTTTAATTTTTTTAATGTTTTATTTATTTCTGAGAGACAGACAGACAGACAGCATGAGCAGAGAGAGGGAGATACAGAAGCTGAAACAGGCTCCAGGCTCTGAGTTAGCTGTCAGCACAGAGCCCGACACGGGGCTCGAACCCATGAACCATGAGATCATGACCTGAGCCAAAGTCGGACGCTCAACCGACTGAGCCACCCAGGCGCCCCCATCAACCTCTTTTTAGTAAACATTTGTTGAGGGGCTCCTGGGTGGCTCAGTCGGTTAAGCATCCAACTCTTGGTTTCGACGCAGGTCATGATCTCGCAGCTTCATGGGTTCGAGCCCAGCATCGGCTCTATGCTGACAGTGTAGAGCCTGTTTGGGATTCTCTCTCTCTCCCTCTCTCTGCCCCTTCCCCACTCATGCTGTCTCTGTCACTCTCAAAATAAATAACTGAGCTTTTAAAAAAACTAATAAACATTTATCGAGTGCCCATGATGTGCCATCAACACCATTCTGTGTGCTGAGAGATCAAACATGAATATAGCACGGGCCCTGGGCCCACAAGGGTCATGATGAAAACGGTTATGAAAACACAAAAGTATCACAGTGCGTTAAGTCTGAGGAACAAATGTACACAATATACAGCCCAGGACGTTAGTGATTCCTTTTGAAGAACGGGTTATCTGAACAGGAATGTAGAAGGTTGAATAGAAATTCGCCAGGGAGATCACAGAGCCAGGGCTCACAAACAGGAGTTTGCATGCCCACAAGCAAAGAGGCATGAAGAGCATGCAATGTTCTGGCCTGCTGCAGGCCCTGTGGGGACACACAGGTGAGGAGATGAAAGGCGAGCACCACGACGGAGGGAAAGCTCTTGACTGCTACACTAAGAAGTATGTAACAGACAAAGCTGAAAGGTTTTGAGCAAGAGACAGAATGTCACACTATGGGTACGGAAGGTGTGTGGGCGCATGTGTGTGTCAGCAGTGACACTGTGATTAATAAAGCTACTTAAAGATTTCAGCATTTTCCTAAACCCTTTATTTTAGCATTTACTAGACCCTAAGTATGTACCAGATAGTATCTCATTTAATCCCCTCAACAGACTTAGGAGATATATTAATTCCCTCATTTCACAGACTAGGAATACAAGGCATAAAGAGGCTAAGATCTTCCCAAGCCCACACAGGTGGTGGGTGGCACTGTGCCATTTCTCTTTCACTAGTACCTATGGACTCTTGCTTCACTCACTGTCTTATAATGATTACTCAAGACTCCGCTCTGTGAATGCCAGATTAAACACCCTAAAACACTGCTTTCGCAAGTTACTTCTCTGCTCAAATAATCCCAATGGTCCCCTATTACCTATAGGTAAACATTCAAGTTCCATTAATTTAGTCTCTATCATCCAAAGTCCCAAGCTGGAGTCCTCAGGAAACAGACCAGGACAGAGTTTAACAGGATGTAGGATGTTTATTTAGGAGTCCTCTTGGGATCAACACCCCCGCTGCCTTTCAGAGAAGAGAAGCAGAATCGAGGGAAATGTCAAGCCCCAATAAAGGCCGAAAAAGAGCATGAGCTGACACTGTGAGGAGCTATGGAGCTAGAGTGGCCCTTCAGGGTTGTCTAAGATGGCCTCACCTTCATACTCCATGGATCAATGTGAGCAAATGCAAGAATAGGCATCTTGGGCTGTCTCTGAAGAGGCTAATGTCCAGAGTCCTGGCCACCAAGATCTCTGATCTGCTCTACAATGCAAATTTAAATGGTCCCCTACTTAAAACTCTTGACTCTACTTCCTTTCCAACAAAACCCAAACTCATTACACATGGACCACAAATATTCAGAGGTTTAGAAAAAATTAAGTCACTTTCACAATATCCCAGAGCCATCCCAGATGGCTAAACTGAAAAATCAAGTGGCAATATGACATCAAAGTCACTTTCAGTATCTCAGACATCACCAATACAATGCCAATGTTAGGGTATGGAAGGGGATTCCAGCAAGGAATAACTGAAAGAAAAACCACCTATGGCAACATTTTCTTAAGGGCAGTTTTTACCATTTTACTAAGTCCCAACAAAACACGATTATTAAATGAGTTAAGAATGCTCCCTAAGAACTCCTTTAGATCTAAGCACTAAGCAAAATGACAAGGAATTTGGTTTTGAAACAACCAAATTATCAGTTTCAGCACTGCCTCCATTGGAGCCTATAAATCAGAAGAAAATTCAACGAGCTGTGCAAAAAGGAAAATCACTGAACTCAACAGAAGGAATCATTCTGATGTGGGCCTTCGGTAGATGGAGCTCTACCCTCTGAATTGGTGCTGAACCACATGGAGCAGGCAAATCTGAAGAGCTAGAAAATACAGTCATTTAGACAAAGGTTCTGAACATTTGCACTGATTAAAATGCCAATCACCCTTCTCCTAAGAGCACTGGCATTAACCCTGGTGTACCAGCCACATTTCAAGTCTGAATAATGTTATTATTAAACATGAACTGAGCACCAACAATGCCTTCAGCACCTGTAAGAAAGAGACAGAGCACTTGCCTGGTAGTTTGCCATCAACCAGTGTTTTGAGAAAGTCAGCACAATGACTATAAGCCACTCCTGGATTTTAGTTTCATGGGGGAAAAAAAAAGAGTTTATCTCTCCCCTTAAATTTTAATATGATTTGGGGATTTATTTATGGGAAAAAAAATGTTCTTTATGAATGCTACTTTTTTCTCATGCTTGCTGCTGTCATAGGAATTAGGCTTATGACCAGGCTCTGTTTTGATTAACTCAGGATATTTCTTCTACGTGTTGGCTTGGGATTAACATGCAACTGTGAGGTTGAAGAATCAAGATGCTAAAACGTTCTACATCTGGATGTGGAAAAAGATTAGACATTGCCACCAACAAAGATGAAAATGTTAAAATATCCAAATGCATTCAAACAGAGTGTATCTAATCTTCCAAATGCCCCCACCACAACATGCTACCTTTTATCAGCTAACTACTTCCATTCCACCAAATATTGGTCCCAAAAAAGCTGAATTCTGTGTGGAAGCAGCCCAAGTGTCCATAGCTGAATGGATAAAAAACATGTGTTATATATATAATGGAATATTATTCGGCCATAAAAATGAATGAAAACTTGCCATTTGCAACTACATGGATGATCTAGAGAGTATAATGCTAAGTGAAATAAGCCAGTCAGAGAAAGACAAATCTTGTATGATTTCACTCATATGTAGAATTAAAGAAACAAATGAATAAAGGGAAAAAAAGATACATGAACCAAATAATGGACTCTTAACTACAGATAACAAACAGATGGTTACCAGGGCGGTGGGGGAGGAGAGGGAAGGGTAAGGGGAAAGAGGGGTAAAACAGGTGAAGGGGATTAAGAGTACACTTATCCTGATGGGCACTGAGTAAAGCATAGAATTTATGAAGTACTATATGATACACCTGAAATTAAGAAAACAATGTATGTTAACTATACTGGATTTAAAATTTTTAAAGATTTTTTTATTAAAGGTGAATTCTCAAGTTTCAGCAGGTATAAATCAGGAATTCTGCATACTCTAGAAACTCTTACAAGGCTTAAAGTTATGTTGTCCCCTGCAGACCAGGACTAACCCTGGCCCAACAGTCAAGTAACAACGCCCTTAAAGCAGTATACTCTTATAAACTAGCTCACTGAAGGACAGGTTATTATTAGTTCATGACCCACTTTAACGGCTAGGGGTCCTACCTCCTCTTTTCAAAGGCCACACTTAGAAGAAAACTGCACTAGAAAGGAACAAAACACTTGGAGGTCAACATCAAGGGGGAAAAAACTGCTTTGTTATAATGACTTTTAAAAAGATAGGCAGCAGGGGCGCCTGGGTGGCTTAGTCGGTTAAGCGTCCGACTTTCGCTTGGGTCATGATCTCGCGGTTCGTGGGTTCAAGCCCCGCGTCGGGCTCTGTGCTGACTGCCAGCTCAGAGCCTGGAGCCTGTTTCAGAGTCTGTCACTCCCTCTCTCTCTGACCCTCCCCTGCTCACGCTGTCTCTCTCTCTCTCCTAGAAATAAATAAAACATTAAAAAAAAAAGATAGGCAGATGAGAACATACATTTGAGTGTTTCAGTATAAACAACACTGCACGAGTTCCAAATAAACTATCATGTTCCACTTGACCCTGGCACACGGCTTTGTCTACCTAAGCTGGCATACTTTTGTGACCTTGAAGATAAGTCTCTCCTAATCTGATCATAATTAGTACCTAGAGAGGCCTTCACCGGGCTATTTGATGTTGGGATTTTTGTTCAAACAACTTTCTTGAGAATGTCAATACCTGTTGAGACAGAATGTAAAGACCAAGAAATTGTTCTACTTTTGTTGATGCTGAGTCTTGAAAATATTAAATCTATAGATTTAAAAATCTGTGATAAGATCTGGTTAGAATTCTGCAAGTGTCAGAATGTGTTAAGTGTACTGGCAGAGGTCAGTAACAGCATCGTAAAAGGGAAATGTCTTTATACTGCATAAATGACTAAGAATATTTCTAAGTAATAAGAATTCTTGAGCTTACTTCTGATGACATTTCAGAGACTACTAAAGACAATACTATAGTGAGTAAACTGATTCAGTGAGGATCTAAGCTCTGCAGATGGTACAAAGATGTCTATTTGGTTAACACTTAATCAACTATTTAAGGCCCTTTCTTTTGTATCCAAAAATGACTATACAGATATAAGAAGCAATGAAGTTTAGCTATTTTTTGTTTTTTACAAAAGTGAACACGCTGACACATTCTTTTGTCAAGTTCATTTTGATATAAAAAATGGACACCTTTAAGAGGACTGACCATAACAGTTATTTTTATTTATTTTACAATTTATCATATGTAGCCCAAAAATAGAAAAGTAAATGACCCAATGACCAAAAGTAGCTCTAAATTTTCTGGTCAGAATGGTTAAAATTAACAACTCAGGAAACAACAGACATTGGTGAGGATGTGGAACTGTGGGTGGGAATGCACACCGGTACAGCCACCCCGGAAAACAGTGTGGAGGTTCCTCAAAAAATTAACAATAGAATTACTCTATGACCCAGCAATAGCACTACTAGGAATTTATCCAAAGGATACAGGAGTGGTGATTCGAAGGGGCAAATGTACCACAATGTTTATAGCAGCGCTATCAATAATCGCCAAATCATGGAAAGAGCCTAAATGTCCATCAACTGATGAATGGATAAAGAAGATGTGGTTTATATACACAATGGAATACTACTCAGCAATGAAAAACAATGACATCTTGCCATTCGCTACAACGTGGATGGAACTGGAGGGTATTATGCTAAGTGAAATAAGTCAGTATTTTCACTCACATGTGGATTTTGAGAAACTTAACAGAAGACCATGGGGGAAGAGAAGAGAAAAAAATAGAAACAGAGAGGGAGGCAAACCATAAGAGACTCTTAAATACAGAGAACAAACTGAAGGTTGTTGCAGCGAGGAGGGGAAAATGGGTGATGGGCATTGAGGAGAGCACCTGTTTGGATGAGCCCTGGGTGTTACATGTAGGTGATGAGTCACAGGAATCTACTTCTGAAGCCAAGAGCATACTGTATACACTGTATTTTAGATAACTTAACAACACATTATATTAAAAAAAAAATAGTGTCTGTAAATTTTAAGATCACAGTTGTATCCAACAGCATGCCAGTCTTAAACTTTACCAAGATGATAGATGGTGACCTAGCACAATTTAAAAGGTCTAAATCTACTGATGCTAATGTAGATCTCAAAGCAATTTCAGCATCATCTTTTGGGGACCTTAAATGTATTTATTCAAATGAATACAAACTAAAGACAGTAGACAGCGGCCCACATATGAACACTGTGAAGGCATGGATAGCCGCACACAGAGAAGAATATCACACAAAGACATTCCCCAATCTTAACTCTTTTTTGATAATCCTACACAAAACTCTAATCTCCCTACTAGAATGCTTTTTTCTCAAATGCAATGCTTTCTTTTCTCCCTCCTCTGATATCCTGTAAGATGGCTAAGCCTGATAAGGAGACTCTGAACTACCTGGAAACACAGGCACGACACATTATTATGAGCCCCACAGATGAACTGTGCGGTGCTCAGGGGCAGAAAACCATTTTGGAAGTATACTGACTGTGCAGTGGCTCAGGGAGGTGGGCTGTCTGGAGTTTGGGGAAAAATGAAAAGGCAGCAAGGCCCAGGTAAAGTATCATTTCTTAACCTGGAAAAAGAGACTCCCTGCAAATCAGTATGCCTCGTCTTTATGTCTTTATTTGCTAAACATGGCTAGTAATTCTAAATATTCTTTTAAGAACGTAATATACATAAACTAATTAACAATGATTCAGAACAGGGGCACCTGGATAGCCTCAGTTGGTGAAGCAACTGACTTGATTTCGGCTTAGCTCATGATCTCAGTTTCAGGAATTCAAGCCCTGCATCAGGCTCTGCACTGGCAGCAAAGAGCCTGCTTGGGATTCTCGGTCTCCCTCTCTCTCAGCCTCTCCCCAACTTGTGCTGTCTCTTTCTAAATAAACTTTAAAAAGCTTTAAAAAAAAAAGTTAAGAACAGGGAAAATGCAAAATTTCTTTAAAATGTTAACTGAAAGAAGATTTCCCTGTAAGTTCGTTCCAGTGATTTCTAGTTCTTTCAGACAACTCTTCCCTAGTCTCTCCCTCGTAAGGTTAACTAACCCAGAGCTATGAAGAGCAAAGTATTTCCAACAGGCCAAATGTAACATTCTGCAGAATACCAGATCCCTGGGGTAATTAAAATATATAGAAAAGAAAGAAGGAATTAATTGAACGATCACAGCCTGCCAAATGTCTGAATAAGGCTAGCTGTTAATATGTTCCACAGTAAGACAAGTCGAGCAGAGGTCAGGATGAGGATAGAAGAAAGTCATGCCCGCTGCTCTGAGCTAGTGATCTCTGAAGGTAGTAACGGAAATGCTCCGAGAAACAAAAGCAAATCAACTCCTCTGGCCTTTTCTGAAAATATTTGGAACATCAACAAAGAAATTTAGCCTCCAGCACATTCTGTCTCTCATAGCTGGTGATACTCCACATGATTGCTTTGAGAAAATCAGCCGGGAGTGGGGGGAAGCACTATGCCTAACTGCAACGTGTAGTAGCAGACACATTACACACGCGTCTCTCCTCTCACTGAGGCAGCATGCGGGTTTCGTAAGAGGAATGCACTGAGAGAGCCCACTGAATACAGCCAGATCTCTAGTATGTTTAGACTCTCAAAATGGTAGCTTTAGAGGAGGAAAACAAAACCTCAATAAAGTGGCAATAAAGCCTAGTCTTCTGTTATTGTATTTGAGCTAAACATTTATAAATCCGCTGGTTTATTGTACAATCCCTCATGAGCAACGCAGAGGCACAGCCTATGAGTAAAAATGATGATGATTTATCTAGATACTAACCTACAGGGAGGTTTATCTGATTTTGATTACACTTCTCTTTTTATGCAGTCACTCCAAATAGTTCCATCAAGAGAAAAGTTTATGTAAGATGGTCGTAACACAGACTACTTGTGGTGCTTCAGAAAGGTCTTTTGGTTTTATAAAGTGTTAAATAATATGAAAACAATCATTGATTCCCATTCAAGTATCTTCTCCTAGCCCCACAGTCCATAGTCCATGCCTCGCATCACTACTCGATGAAAATGCATAGAATTTACATATGATGGACTGGAAAGAATGTGGGCAGATATCTGACACTCCAATGGAATACACAGACATTGGTGTCACGTTAATTTGGATTCAAATCCAAGCAGTGTCATTTGGTAATAACATGGCAAAACATGGACAGGACATGGCAATGTAGGGGAAACCAGATTATCGCAGAGCTCAGAACAAAAAAAAATCCTAAGTAAGGAGTAACTGCCACCTCGCCTCCCATCACCATCATGACTACCAACACCGGTGTCACCAGCACCACCACCAGCACCACATCTACTACCATCACCATCAGCACTATCATCTACTCACCTTCACTGGCATCACCAATACCACCATCCCTACCATCTTCATCATCATCATCATCATCATCATCATTTTACTAGCTTTGGAGTCAGGTCTGAGTTTAATTTCTGGCTGACCTCAAATAAATTATTTGATCATTTTTAGCCTCGGGTCTCTCATCTGACTGAATGAAAATGAGTAATGGTTTTGGTCTGGCATAAGTATTGAGAGGAGGAAAAAAAAAACTTAAATGAGACCAAGTATACTCTTAAAACTCCAGGCCTTGTTTCCGTAGTGGTTATCACGTTTGCCTCACAAATCCATGTGCTCGACACGGACCACTTCTAACCTAAATTCTACTTTCTGTGCTTGTTCTAGTTTCATTTTAAGTATATCTGCATCAACCAAGGCAAAACGCTCCATAGTCTGGTAATTGTGGTACTATCAACATTTTGTTTAAACTGATTTAAGTCCAGTAATTGACAGCAATCCTTTTCAGCTAGCTGGAGACTTCATGTTACAAACATCTTATCTTGCTGCAGGCCAGGATTCTTTCATGGTTTAATTTTCAAATACCTTTATATTTTAATATAGCTGATATCCCCTTCCTTCAACATTAAGGCACAGTGACTTTACCCTTTACACCCAATCACAGACTTGATTACTTGAACTGCTTTTGCTGTTGTGAATCTGTTAAAGAGAAAATCATTCTGATGCCTATTAAAAGGGTAAGGAAGACTATTCAAGACTACTGCAAAAGCATTATTGCAAAAGGGAAGCGAGATAGGGCTCAACTCTGAATACAGCAGAGACAGGTGGGGATTTATAGATGACAAACAGAGTGAGGTGGTCAGTGGCTCAAAAAGTACTGAAAGGAAACACCAAGGGTAGGGGAGTTCTCGCTAAACACAGGACTTACAGATCAAAGGTGCGGGTCAGGGGGCTGGGGGAAGATGAGGAATATGGATCAGTTATTAAGAGTGACTAAAAATCAAGGATGAGGAGATTCTCCCTAAACTGACAGGATTATTGCTAAAACTGAACCCAGGAAGGACGAACACAGAAGCCCAAGGTCGAGGCCTACTCACGAAGATGGCTAGAGGAATCTTAATTAAAGTTTACTCACGGATAGGATCTTTGTCAAATCCAAGAGTAATCAATCTGTGAATGAGGGCAAAGAGCAGCCATTCTAATAGAAACGAGCCTCACTGCACACATTGTGGGACATTTACACTATCAGCAATAGGAGACTTCCTGCCGCTCTCTGTCCAAGTTCAGGGTTATAATACCACTTCACGTTCACTAAGCACAGTATAGTTAATAAACCACAGTTACATTCAGTGACTGATACATTCAGCATCAACTGATACTATCAATAAAAATGATTATTGCCTAAACACTTTCTGCATAAGCAGACAGAAAAATAAACTAACATGAACTATGAGAACTACGTTTTCCTTATACGTTAGAATTCCAATAATAAATTCTTTCTCTAAAGTTCCTTCTAGCTATGAGTATTACATCTTGTACATTTTATCAATATAGCAAAAAATTACAAGAGGCAAAAATAGTCAAAAGAACTTTTAAAAAATACAGTTGTTTACATTTAAATTAAAAACACAATCTTAGAAAACCATTAAGGGTAAAAATACGATTTTAACGTTTTTAAAGTAACAGAGACTCAACAGGCAGTACAGTGGACACGAGTTAGGTTGTACTAATCCACAGTGCTCGAGAATTACTAAGCATTGGAACACATGCGGTAATTTTTTAAAATTATTTTTCAAACCATGATCTTGAAAACCTTGTTGCGGTTCTGTGAAGTACTCCACAGTAGCCCATAAAGAAAGAATGGCTTGAGGAAACAGCATGCGATTTGGAATCAGAGCCTATCCTGAATTTCAGTTTACTTTCTCCATGGGTAGCCGTGTGACTTTGTGTAAATTACTCTTAGCCTTAGTTTCTTCATCTGTGATGTAGGAATAAAAGGAGAGGAGGCTCACGAAAGAGCCTTGCAAGCAGTAAATCACTATGTAAGTACCAACAACACTGAGAATACCAAAGCAGACTCATGCTTGAGATGCTTTTGTAAATTATGGACATATTTTACCTTTAAGATCATATATATTGTGCTGGCAACCCCAGCATCTTGCCCACAGTAGACTCTGGTATTTGCTATGTGAGGCAGATGGATGGGTAGGTGGGTGGATAGAATTTCTTTCTCTTGCTAGCTCTAAATTATAATCCCATTATCATCTTATGGTGGCACATTTGCCCTGTAGGGCAAACAAAAATCACATTCAGAAAACAAGAAGTTATAAGATCAGTATTTGTTGGTAATACTTATATTACTTGGCAATAATCTGAAGAGAGAAACCACAGAAAGTAAAAAATAATCTTATTTTTTATCATTTCCACAACCTATCTCTAGTCAAATATTTATTATTGGTCTTATGATGATTATTCCAGAACTTTTCCTTCCTCCTTCACATTTAACATGGATCTCTGCCTATATACAAACATAAAATTAGAAATTTTTTATTAAAATTTGCTCTACATACACTACTAAAATTTTACTACTAAACCAATGTGATATGATTTTACCAGAAAAGTTTCCATAGCCTCAAAAGCATTGTAAATTCTGCCTTAAACAAAATAAAGATAATACTTAACCTGTAACTTTTATTTTTCATTGAGTATCTTATTCAATAAATTCTTGTATGTGCCAGGCACCAAGAATACAGCTCTGAGTCTTTTTCACAAATGATGCTGGAGAAACTGGATATCCACTTGCAAAACACTGAAGTTGGACCTTTACCTAATACCATTTTAAAAAAAATAAAAATAAAAATAGATGAAAGACCTAAATGTATGACCTAAATATACAAAACCCTTAGAAGAAAACAGAGGGCAAAGGTTTCATGCCACTGAATTTAGCAATAATTTCCTGAATATGACACCAAAGGCACAGGCAGCAAAAGAGTAAGTAGGACTTCTTGAAATTTTTTAAATTATGTGCATCAAAGACAGTGTCAACAGAGTAAAAAGGCAAACCACAGTATGGGAGAAAATAGTTGCAAATCATCTATCAGATAAGGGATTAATATATAGAATACATACATATTCTGAATATATAGAGAAGCCCTAAAACTTAACAAAAAAACTGCCTGATTCAAAAACAGCCAAAGGACTTAATAGGGATTTTTAAAAAAATATATACACACACACACACACACACACACACACACACAAATGTCAAGAGGCACATGACAAGATGCTCAATATCACTCGTCATTGGGAAAATGCAAGTCAAAAACTATGAGATGCCACCTTGTAATCATTAAGATGACTACTATTCAAAAACAAAACAAAACAAAAGCCAAACAAGAAAGAGAACAAATAAGAAGCATTGGTAATGATGTGGGGTCACTGGGACCCTTGTGCACTGTTGGTAAGAATGTAAAATGGCACAGCTACTACCAAAAAATTAAAAAGAAAATTATCGTGTGATCTAACAATTCCACTCCCGGGTATTTACGCAAAAGAAATGAAAGCAGGATCCTGAAGAAATATTTGTGCACTTGTGTTCACAGCAGTATTATTCACAACAGTTAAAACATGGAGGCAATCCAAGTGTCCACTGATGAATCACAGACATGCAAAAGTGGTATATGCATATGATGGCATATTATAGGATATTAAGTTTATTTGAGAGAGAGAATGAGAGAGGGACAGAGAGGGCACGCGCGCACACTCACATGCAAGCACAAGAGGGAAGGGCAGAGACAGAGGGGGATAGAGAATCCCAAGCAGGCTTGGTGCTGTCAGCACAGAGCCCGATGCTGGGCTCGAACTCAAGGACTCTGAGATCATGACCTGAGCCTAGATCACGAGTCAGACACTTAACTGACTGAGCCACCCAGGCGCTCCAACATTATATAATATTTTAATATGGTAAATGTTAGGTGCATTTTACCACAATTGTAAAAACTGGGGCAAAAAAAAAAAAAAAGGGAATATAGCTGTGCACAGGACCCTGTCATGGCCCTGAGAAAGTTCCGAGATGAGCCAAGAAGAAGCAATACTGGACACAAACTGCTAGCACAGCAAAGCCCAGTGGGCGTTAGGGAAGTCCACGTGGAGGTACTTAATCCTCCCTCGGAAGTTCAGGAACTGCCTTCCAGAAAGCTTCACATCAACACTGAGAAGCTACCCAGGGAAGGGGGGCTGAGAACAAGTATCTTAGGCAAAGGGTACAGTAAATGTGAAAGTTAGGAGGCAAGAAAGAATAAGATCACATCAAGGAACATTAATTGACCCTTAAACATGGCTTTAAACTGTGTGGATATTTTTTTCCCCACTAAATACAGCACAGTACTGTACATGTATTTTCCTTATGATTCTTTTAGCATTTTCTTTTCTCTAGCTATCTTTATCATAAGAATACGATATCTAATACATTAATGTACAAAGTATGCATTAACCAGATATTTATGCTGTCAGTAAAACTTCTAGCCAACAGTAAGCTACTAGTAGTTACATGTTTAGGGAAGTGAAAGGCATACACAGCCTTTCAACCACATGTCGGCCCCTCTAACCCCCACATCATTCAAGGGCCACCTATAAAGTAAGATGTAAAATTGCCAAGGCCAGACTCAACAAAGGCCTCCTATGCCATGTTGAGGAGTTTGGACTTAAATCAGAGTTTAGATAGGAAGGAAGGATTTAACATTTATAAAGATGGTCTGCTGCAATGCGGAAAGTAAGTAAGAACAGGGTAAGAAGTTCCGTTAATAAATGGTACAGTGACCTGGCGGGGAGAGAATGGTGCCCTGAACTAAAGCTGTTGCCTTGGGGGTAGAGATGATGGGAATAAAAGAATTATTTAGAATAAGGGCACCTGGGTGGCTCAGTTGGTTAAGCACTTGACCCTTGATTTCAGCTCAAGTCACGGTCTCATGGTTCATGAGATGGAGCTCCGCGTCAGGCTCTGTGCTGATAGCACAGAACCACTGGGATTCTCTCTCTTCCCCTCTCTACCCCTCCCACCACCCCCAGCTCCCTGTCTCAAAAGAAAAGAAAAGAAAAGAGAAGAAAAAAAAAACATTAAAAGTTTCTAAAAATGAGTATTTTAGTGATATAAGATGTGGACTTGTCAGACTTTAGTGGGCTGGGATAGTTTTAACTTGGAGCATCTGGAATGGTAATATTCCAAGTCCCTAGGGTTAGAAAACACAGCTGGCTAAACATCCAGCACTGAGTTAAGCAAAAAAGGCAGGACCTAATAAATAGCTGGCATCTCTCTAGTGGTCAATCACTGGAACAGGCCAAATTCATTTCTGTTAACACTGACAGAGAAGTTCAGGACTTGCATTCTGGGTCAAATGTGATGCTCACCCAGGAATCTTTCCACAAATACAGTAGGCTCACAGTAATTAGGGGGAAAGGATACTGAAGAGACAAAGTGGAGATCACAGCCCTTTAAAAACCCCAAGGAGTTCCCAAACTCTCAAGATAAGAAATGCTAAAGGATTNATTTCTTCACTTGTTCCAGTAAATATTAGAGTCCTGCTATTAAAAGTGTGGTCCATGTGGTTTTGGCATCACCTGAGAGCTTACTGGAAATGCAAACCATCTAGCCTCACTCATAACTACTGAGTAGAAGTCTGCATTTTAAGATCAACAAGTGATTCATATTCATGTTAAAGTTTGAGAAGCACCTGAATTAGGGCACCAATCCAAAACTCACTTCCCAAAGCACACGTCAGCATCGATGCCCCCATGCCTGTTGTGTTTTTTAATATTTATTTGAGAGAGAGAAAGCTTGTGCACATGTGCACAAGAGAGCTGGGGAGGGGCAAAGAGAGAGGAAGAGAGAGAACCCCAAGCAGGCCCCATGCTGCCAGCACAGAGCCAGGCGTGGGGCTTGAACTCACGAACTGTGAGATCATGACCCCAGCCAAAATCAAGAATGGGACACTCAACCGACTAAGCCGCCCAGGCACCACACTCCCATACCTGTTTGAAGGAGTAACTCAACAACAGCTTTCAAATTCGGCAAGGCACGCAGAAGTACACACTGGTACTTAGTGGCAATTAGCACGAGTCAAAAAGTAACTCAAGTATTTCCTGTATTCAGTGCACCAGAATGCTTAGGCAAAACTAATATAATTATGACTTGCTCTTATTTTAAATACTTTCCAGAGGAAAAATTCATTTCCACTTTATTTAGTAGAGTAATAGATAACTTACATACCTATAACTCATCCTGGATTTTCTGGTTTCCCAAAGGGCTTTGCAAAGACCTTAATTATACACTAGTCTGGAACAACTATTTCATTAGCTAATTTTCTGCCCACCCCCTTTTGTCAGATGAAAATGGGCTACCACAGTTCCTAGTGAAGGCACAGTTAATGTGTTTTGGATAGTGATTTGCCTTAAAAGGGGTAATTAATATTCTCATTTGGAAATAAACACTACATCTATGAAAAGTACTGCATTTAGGAATAAACTAAAGTTAAAGAAGCTAAACTTACATCAAAATTTAGACAAAAAAAAACAAAAGAGGTTATGCAAAAGTCACTGTATATATTATTTAATATATTTAGTTATTTTTTAAAATCTTCAACAAAAAGACTGATAATTTATCCTCTAATTGTTAAAGAAGATAAAACTCCATGTTACAAAAGACCAAATTTTAAGATGACAGAGATCACTGGGAAGTTAACAGAATGAATATGAAAGAAGCAGAGAAGATGGTTCCTTAAATTTGGATCAATATTAGTACAAAAGCCACTACAAAGGAAGCTCAATCTTTTCAGAACTAAGAAAAAGATGTGTGTACTACTGCCTCAAGGAATAATGCTGTAAAAAAATGGTGATGATAACTAAGGATCTTAGGCACACCCAGAATAGTATTAAAACTCATCACAGGGCGCCTGGGTGGCTCAGTCAGTTAATCATCCGACTGTCAGTTTCGGCTCAGGTCATGATCTCGCGGATCATGAGCTCAAACCCTGCATCGGGCTCTGCGCTGACAGTGCAGACCTCGCTTGTACTTCTCTCTCTCTCTCCTCCTCTCTCTGCCTTTCCCCTACACACATGCATGTGCTGTCTCTCTCTCCCTCTCAAATAAACTTATAAAGAAAATCATGGCAACTCTTCCAGGTGATTAAAAGAACACTAAAAGGCATGTTGTCACTCATTGCTTCCTGCACAACTCGGTTAGGAGTTTCAGAACCTAACGTCAACTATGATCCCCATGGCTACCAACTCCCCAGCTCCTCATGCCACCACACTGAGGTCTCATACCTTTTCATTTTCTCTGTCTTGTTTTCGCCGTTTCACTCCCTGGCATCTTTCTTTCTTCCTTATCTCTCCATTACAATTCAATTGCCATCATACCCACTCATCTGCCAATCTACAGACCCCACCTATCTTTATATTCATCCTCCCATCATCTAGTTTATTAACCTCCCATGTAATACCAACAGGGGAACAAGACCTCTGGATGGCGGGGGGAAGGGGTTGAGGGAAGGGAGGGAGGGCCCAAGACCGCCCTTGGGTAGCTGCTATGGCCAACAACTGCTAAAACTGTGAGAAAGAGATCAAAAGTAATTCCTCAAAGAAATCTGGCTTTGGGTCCCAAAATGATGAAATGAGAAAGAAAAAATGATAAACCCTAAACTAGATTCAATGACCTAACGTTACCATGCTGCCAGAAAAGAGAAAAGAAAAAATTCCTAACAAGAAAACAGAGGAGAGAGCACTGTAACACACAATCTCCAGCCACAGGGCGACTCGATAGTAACTGGTTATCTATAGATATTAGGAAGTGACTTATTAAATGGTTGCCCCCAGAGGCACCTCAGTGGCTCATTCAGTTAAGCATCTGACTTCGGATCAGATCATGATCTCAGTTCGTGAGTTCGAGCCCCACATCAGGCTCTATGCTGACAGCTCAGAGCCTGGAGCCTGCTTCGGATTCTATGTCTCCCTCTCTCTGCCCCTCCCTCACTCGCACTTTGTCTCTCTCAAATAAATAAGTAAACGTTTAAATTAATTAATAGTTGCCCCCAAATTAACCGGGGCCAAGCAACACATGAAAGCTAGTGTAGAGATGTACCTAGAAGAGGTAACTGATAAGTATTTGCTAACTAAATACTCACTTTATCACTGTTAACTGTTACATTAGATTATATGTAAAATAATCTGGAAAATCTTACAACTCTGTTGTCTAGGTCCAGGGTCTTCAAGTAGCTGAGTTTACACATCTTAGAGCCAGGCCTAATCCAAGGTCTCATCGTCTCCTGTCAGATCAACCACAGTAGCCTTCTAACTGTTCTTCCCACTTCCAGTCTCTCCCTTTTTCTCCAGGCTGCTGGGATGTCTCTGTGTCACTAGCCTCTGCATCCCACAGCCCCGAATGACTCAAGTGTAAACTCAAAATGCATATAAAAGCACTGAGCATTATGCCTAACAGAGATGTTATTCAGTAAATGTCCGTTTACTATGAAACCTTAGCTGGTATTCAAAAGTCTCAACAATCTGACCCCTACTTCCCTCACAAATGTGAATGGCGATGAGGCCTTTACAGGGTTCCTCTCCTCCAGACAAAGTAGGGTGCTGCCTGTCACCACAACACACCACATGCTAAATATCTCTACTTTCCCAGCTGGGAGTATACACTGCTCCTACCCTCCCCTTTTTTCCTTCTCTTAACTCGATCCTACTGTTCTGTCCACGCTCTCCACCACCAGGGCCACCCGGCTCTACTCCCACTTCCACCTAACACTTTGCTAAAAGGACCTGACGTCGCTCCTGTGAGGTCCAACACTGCATTTTGTCCACATCACGCATGAAGTGTGCACCTCTTTCTGTGAACATCGGGTACTTTAAACTGGTGAGATAAAATTTCTGGAAGGCATAATTGAGGAGTTTCATCACGGAAACAACATCTCAGCATGAAACTCACTCTGCCCGTAATTCCAACTCTACCATTCTATCTCTTGTCTGTAAGTCAGAATCTTGCCCTCAAATGAACTTGAACAAGTGAAGGGGGAGCTGCCATCAACTTGCACGTCAAGTTGTACGCTTGCACATCAACCCTTTTCTTTATTTCACACTTGCTCTCCGCATTCGCTTTAATCAACTACATTGAACTTCTGGTGCAGCCTACAGCATAGTGGGGCCTGCTGCCATGGTGTTTCTTGACCTGGGTGTGGACTCCTCGGCTATATTTAGTTTGTGGAAATATGTAAAAAAGAATACACTCTTAAGACATGTACACAAAAAAAAAAAAAAAAAGACATGTACACATTCTCGGATGTGTTGGAAAGGCAAGTAAACAGGTGGAATAGAAGTGGAGAGGGTGAAAGAGAAGGGGAAGAGAAAAGCCTAAGATCCACCATCTGGGCAAAGAAAAACTCCATTTGCAGATTTAGCCTGGGAGCCACCTCTGTAGTTCCAGGCACCTAGTTACCTTCAAAAGTATTAAAAATGTTTACCTTTCAAGGTTCAAATGCTATTAATTACTTTCACCCTTTTAACAAGGTGTAGTTTGGCTGAAATAAAAATAATAACTATAAACTAAAAATGTCAACATTTCAGAGGATAATACCAACACAATTTACAGAAATGCCAGGAGGACCAGCTAATTTACATGAATAAAGCACTTTGGAAATGTAAATGGTATACAAATTCTAAATGATGATGATAATGATGGTTGAGTTATCAATATTTTAACCTTTATAAATGTAATTAAAAAATAAGCACTTAAATACCGCTTTACATTCTCTAATCAGTTTAGAGATACTAATTAAGCCACAGGTCATCCTCAGAAATACATGTAAATAATTCCATTTAGAGAAAATGGAAGACCGGTCACCAAGTCAGGCTCATGTTGAAAGAACTAAAGAGAATCCAGTTCTCTCTGGTGCTCAGAATGTCAACTGAGAATGGGCAACACAGTGAAATAAACAAAGGAGGCCAAGAAAAACTCAACATCCTGTAAACTTTGCTTAAAGAAAGATGGGGTTACTGCAGAATTCCTGGGGAGGGAATTTAAGTAAAATGGAGAGCAGGCCCCACTATGCTGTAGGCTGCACCAGAAGTTCAATGTAGTTGATTAAAGCGAATGCGGAGAGCAAGTGTGAAATAAAGAAAAGGGTTGACGTGCAAGGTACAAAATCACTAAGATCCTGGACTGAAAGGAACTGTTTCAACTAGGAAAATGCTGATACAGCCCTGTTTTCTAATAGCCATGTATGTATCCTTCTTACCCCTCCACTGGACCTATAGAAAATGGTACCCAAGCTTCAGTAAGAACTAGAGTGAGGAGACAGTTGGAGCATGTCAAAAAAATCCTAACCCAGGAGGCTGTAGCCCATTATAGCCTTCAGTGACCTTCAGGTCTCTTTGCTATGCAGAAGTTATGGCCTGGAGGGCCTGCCGAGTAGCCTCTACACATTTTGTTCTTTTTCCAATTGCAACAAACATATGAAGCTTAATATACGAGCAAGATACGGTAATAAAGGGAAACAGACAAAGCCATAAAGGTTTATATACATTTTGAAAAACAATGGAGACCATATATCAGAGCGGTAAGTGTCTAACTGGAATTAGACAAAACAGAGTGTGAATCTTGGCCTCAACACTTAGGAGTGGGATAAGTCACTAAACTTCTTTAAATTCTGTTTTTTGTACCGAAAGCTAAGAATAATGGCATTATTAATGTGGAAATTAAATGGAATAATGTATGTGAAGTACTACGCACAGCAGCATGTAGTAAACGCTCAGTAAACATTAGCTGTAATTTTTTTTAAATTTTTTAATTATCAATGAAGAGATTAAGTTTAGAGAGAACAAGAGAATGGTGTATCTGTACTGAGGGAACAGCAAATACAAATGTTCAGAGGTTACACAGGGTGAATTATGAATACTGAAAGATAAATGGAATGATAGAGTGTGGGCTTGACAATAATAGCAAAAGACAGCAAGATAAGGATCAAAAATATTAATTCTTTATGAAATTATTAAGCACCTTCCATGAGATGACATAGTTTATAGATAAAAAACAAAACAGTCATCCTCGATGCTACCAGCTCAAGAGTTGTTAATTCAGCTGCAGAGCCGGAGGCAGGTGACAGGTGGGGGAGGGAGGAAGGGGGTAGCAAACAGCTGCAGCAGAGAATATGCTCAGGCTTAGACAAGACGGCAAGACTGGCTCTGTTTGTGACAGATCCTGACCGGTCCACAGGCTGTGAGGAACCCAGGCTCGAGATGGATAAAACCATGATTGTTGTGACAAACACCCAAGACGCAAGTCAAACAAATAATCTGGGTTTGCAAATAGACTCCTCAATAAGATGGAGGTAAAAGTGAAAGTCAGCATCTTGGTTAGTTTGTATTTCTCTGCTCTTAGAAAGAGTGGCAGCAAAGTTTCAATCCTGCAAGGCTACTATGAATTCGGAAGCAAACTACAGTTCTTCCACTGAACAGCGATAATGACCTTGAAAAGGTCACCCTACTATGCTATCTTTTCCAGTTGGAAGTGAGAGCCTTGTGGTAAGAGACGTGGCAGACGACCCAGGGAAGTGACTGACATCCAAGGAATCAAGACTCCGGGAGGGAGTATGAGTGCTGAAGTCTCTTGAAGTGACATCAGTATCTCCTTCTTACACCCCAGTGTCCCATGGTTTTCCCGCACATCGGGATAACCAGGAGGGCTTGTTAAAACGAAGATCACAGAACCCCATCCTCCTGGAATTTCTCAGTCAGTGCATTTGAGACAGAGCCCTGGAATTTGTACTTCTAACTAGTTTGCAAGTGATGCTGATGATGCTGGTCTGGGAACCACATGTGTAACCACTGGTCTGTATGAAGTCATTCTCAATGCCCCCGTCCACCCTGAGAACTTTTCAGGCTAAGACAAAGGAATGCACCTCTTCCAGTAGGAGTCAGAAAAGGCTTAATTAAAAAAATTTAAAAATTAAAAAAAATTGTTGGCCATGTACATCTGCAATAAAGAAAAGACAGCATCAGCTGAATTAAGAGCTAAACCATCCTGGGGGCACTGTGGGGCTCAGTCGGTTGAGCATCTGACTCTTGATTTTGGTTCAGGTCATAATCTCACCGTTAATGGGTTCAAGCCCCACATCAGGCTCTGTGCTGACAGTGAGAAGCCTGCTTGGGATTCTCATTCTCTCTAAGTAAATAAAAATAAACATTTTAAAAAACAAAAAAAGAGCTGGGGTACCTGAGTGGCTCAGTAGCTTAAGTGCTGACTCTTGGTTTTAGCTTAGGGCATGATCTCCCAGTTCGTGAGTTCGAGCCCCACATCGGGCTCTGCACTGACAGTACAGAGCCTACTTGGAATTCTCCATCTCTTTCTCTCTCTCTGCCCCTCCCCCACTCATGCTCACTTGCTCACTCTCTCTCAAAAAAAAGAGCTAAACAGTCCCTAAAGAGAAAGTTAGGGTTGCCCCACACACACCCTGTGGTGCCCTTTTTCATAAAATATTAGCACAGGCTTATTCTGTACAGATCCCAAGTGATTCATATCAGATTAAATCCCCACAGAAATGTAGGCAGAATGAACAGATGGCTTTTTCCTTTCTAAACACTGTGTGTAATATTTTTTTTTTCTTTTTTACTTTAGCAGTAAAACTCACTGCCTTCAGAGATGGATACTCTCAGAGCATTCACAACCACTGCAGTGCTGGGATCCTATTCAACTTGCTCTGTTAACACTGTGAACTGCTCAGACCCTATGGGATCCCAGTCGGCCATGAATGGAGATACAGTAGATACAAAGTCAAGAGCATTAGAGAGATGGAAGATGAGGATCTTTCCACACTCTTCTGGTGGCCTCCAGGTAATTTTCCAGATAAGGCCTCTGCTTTTCACACGGCATCCACCTTCCCACCCCGCTAGTCCTCTGATTACTGAACAACTGCTCACACACACTGAACTGGGGTTTCTGTGTAGGTAAAGGAAAATTATAAGACTATTCTATATTAAAAACGCAAACTATCTTTAAAGTGAACACTTCATTTTTTGTTAATGTTTTATTATTTTTGAGAGAGCGCAAGCAGGAGAGGGGCAGAGAGGGAGACCGAGTATGGGAAGCAGGCTCTGCACTGACAGCGGTGAGCCCACTGTGGGGCTTGAACTCACAAAACAAATCACAAGATCATGATGTGAGCCAAAGTCAGATACTCAACTCATCGGGCCACCCAGGTACCCCTAAAATGAATACTTTAAATGTCCCTGTTTCACTTTAGGAATTTCACCTTTACCATTCCACAAGTAAATGGATTTTTCATCATTTAAAAAAATGGATTTAAAAAAAAAAAAAAGGCAAAAGTACTGCTGTTTGACCAGCAACAACACACAGATTGGTGACCACGGCAAAATGATACTAATTATCACAATTTGGACATCGTCAAATCGAGGCTTGCTGAAGTAATTAACTAAACTGACTGAATTACAGCAATTTTAATTTCATATTCTTGTAGTTCCTTTTTTGCTGGTCTTTAAAAAGGCCACTTTTAGGCACTTTGGGTAGGATCTTTTTCTATGCTAGATTTGTGACATTCTCCTGAAGCTTGAAATTAAAATTTCTCTTTCCTACCAGTTTAGTCCCTTCCCATTTGGCAAACATCTTTTTTGAGTCTTGCATCTCTAATGGAGCTGAAAATTAATATGACTTTTTTGCTTAATTCTTTGATTACGCAAAAGAATCATCGATGATAAGCACGGTTCTTTCTGCATAGTAGGGAGTTGTAATAAAAACCTTACATTTCTATAGCACCTCAAGTCCCAGAAGATCACAAAACACTTCAAAAACTGTACCCAGAGGGAACGTCTCCACACCACTTGCAGCTGGCCCTCAGGTGAAAGGCGTGCTCTGACTAAATGGCATTTCCTCAAAAGAATCACATCATATACAAGCTCTGATGATTCTAAAGAAAGACGTAACACTTAAAGAAGGGAATTACACACAAAAGATATCATTGAAAGAAGTGGATTTAATTGACAGCAAGCGCAGTTCATTTACAGCAAGATACGCAGGAAAACTTTAATAACGATAAGAAAATCAAAATGAAAAGTCAAAATGCAAAATCTCTCCCTTTGTTCCCCCCAAAGAACTATGGACAATTTTGGATGGTTTCATTTTGACTTAACCTATTATCAAATGTGTCACAGTTCTTCCAAATGGGTTGTCATATCGCACTAAAAATGATCCCAATGAGTGGGGCTGGGTTAGCTGGTGACCATACTGTGATCATCTCTGTTATTAACGGTTTCTCTTGCCAACATTATTCACGCCCCTTATCTGGAAGCCTGAGCTAATCTGCTTGGCCAACAGAAACCCTGGAAATGATTTAACTACCGTCCAGTTTAAGAGAAAGAGGATGAAATGGTCTCCAGGGAACATAACCAATCTGGAGTTTTATTATTCCTCTGCTATATGGGTTTTAAATCTACAAAGTCCATCCCATTTACAAGGCATTTGAAATTCAATCTTAAATCAATCAATAGAACTGGGGCGCCTGGGTGGCTCAGTCGGTTAAGCGTCCGACTTCGGCTCAGGTCATGACCTCACAGTTTGTGGGTTCAAGCCCCACGTCGGGCTCTGTGCTGACAGTCAGCTCAGAGCCTGGAGCCTGTTTCAGATTCTGTGTCTCCCTCTCTCTGTGACCCTCTCCTGCTCACGCTGTCTCTCTCTCTCTCTCTCTCTTTCAGAAATTAAAAAATAAAATTAAATCAATCAATAGATATCTATTGAGTATCAAGTACTCATTCACTCAAGAAATATTAGGTACATACTGCACCTAAGAAGCTGTGCCAAATTTGGGGGGGGCGGGGTAGGGGGAGACCACGAATAATAAACAATAGTCCCTTCTCTCAAAAGGCTCAAAGAGGAGTTGAAAAAGGAATTAAAAACTACAAGTGTGAAAGCACCATGAGAAATTTAAAGACGTGTGAGAAATGGTCCTCCAGGGGACTGTTACCTGCCTGAGAAGGAAAGATGCAGATTCAGTAGAGGAAAAGAAATAACCACGAAAGACGTCAAATGAATAGTAAAAACAAGCGGCGCAACGAGTTCTGGAAAGGAAATCATGGCTGTTTCATGGGTAAGACAGGGTTGACTGGAGCATGATGGGGGAAAGATATGCAGGATACAGAAAGGGCAGAGTCCTACTTCAAGGACAGATAGGCTAACTTACTAGGAGCATTTCTATAGGAAAAGAGGAAAACCAAGCATGGAAGAGTAGGTTCCAAATTGTGGAGGCATTTGAATGCCAAGCTAAGAAAATAATCTTATCCAACAAACTAGCTTATTACAGGGAAGCAGAGAATTTGTAAAGAACCTAATATTTAGTTTGCATTTGCAATTTCTTTCTTTGATGATGCATCAATGCTGCTACAGACACAGCCTTCGGAATATCCATCACCAACACGGCAGAGGGAGTCAAGCTATTCTTCAAGAGGCCTTTCCCATGCAAGAACTCAAAACTGTCACATTTCTATGGGACACAGGAAGGGTCTGGGGTCTTCTAGCCTGCTGAGTATCCTTTCTCTTTACAGTAAAATCCTAGGGGAACAAGGAGGATAGGACTGGCATTCATGCCTACTGCTCCCCTATTCCCAAAGCACCCCAGGGAGGCCAGCTTGCAACCCTTTTGGATTCTTATGTATCTCTGAAGAAGACCCTCACCCCTCACACCAGCCCACTCTACCAAGTTATTCTGCCTTCAGTGAGGGACCCTAGTGCCCTCACCTATGCTGGCTCCCAGAGGGGCAGTTCTATAAAATCGGCGGAGAGGGGGTGGTACCAGGTCAACTTCAGGGCAATGACTCTCCACTGTGCCCTATGTCAACCAGCAGAGCATCTAAAATGTGCCAGAGTGTAGAAAAACAAGAGATGGTATTTCTAATCACAGCAGGTGAGCAGATCATCAGCAAGGATGAAGCATCAGAGAAGAAATGAGAAAGCCTGAAGGGATATTCAGTCTATTTCCCTAGTGATACACATTCAGTTCCGTCAGGATCAAATGCCCAAGGAAATCCAACCCCATTTTCCTAGGGGACTATCCTGTAGCCCAATAGTTCTCACAGTGGAAGTACTTCCTGACACTCAGTGTACAGTTTGTGCTTCTTATTTCTTTCTGTTGTGCTCACCTCTACTGTTGTGAAAAGTAAATAATTCCTTCATTTCTTATCTGAATTTTTAAAAATTATTATAGAGCTTCATCTTCATTGTTCCCACATTTACCTTCTGCATTTGCATTTCCCATCACAAGCTACCTAAGCTACTTGATCAATTATTAATTTGTATTCCTTTTCTGACAATAGCAGGCACTGCCACGTTTATTGATCCCCTTGATAAAAACGCAGTTGAGGAGCTCCTGGGTAACTCAGTTTAGCGTCCAACTCTTGTTTTCAGCTCAGGTCATGATCTCTCGGTCATGGGATCGAGCCTCGCATCAATCAATCAAATGCTTAACAAACTGAGCCACCCAGGTGCCCCTCAACTGTGTGGAATTTTCTCTCTCCCTACCCCTCCCCAGCAAGTAAACATGCATGCTCATGCACTCTCTCTCTCTCTTGTTTGCTCGCTCGCTCTTTCTCTCTCTCTCTCTCAAAATAAAGATTTTTAAAAAACACACAGTTGAGGGGCACCTGGGTGGCTCAGTTGGTTAAACATTTGATTCCTGATGCCAGCTGAGGTCACGATCCCAGGGTCTTGGGGTCCTGCCACATGTTGGGCTCTCGCTGAGCATGAAGCCTGCTTGGAATTCTCTTTCACTCGCTCTGCTCTTCCCCTGCTCGTACACTCATTTGCCCTCTCAAAATAAATAAATAAACATAAAAAAACCCACAGTTGACTATAAACAAGTACTTAATTTTACTTTGGAGCTATCTGGGAAATAGCTTGAGTAACTACTCCAAAGTGCTCTGTACTAAACCAATGCCAACTACTGAGGACTCATAACTCTGTTGTGGGTGACTAACTTGACAATGACGATGTTTCTTCAGTATCATCCTATCTCCAAAAAGGTTAACATCTCTTTGCTTCCGTGCACATTCCTAAATATGCCAGTTCTAAAAATCACTGGAACTTGCCTCATCTGAAGTCCTTACTTACTGCAGATGCTCTGCTTGGGACTTCCACCCATTTGTCTATCATTCTGGTGCACTCGTGTTCAACACAGCGTCTGGGACGCTGCCTCTCCAGAACTGGGTAAACAGGGATGATCGGCCCCAGCTCTGTGATGAGATGCTGTTTTGTGCAGCATAGCCAAAAATAGTACTGGCCTTTTTCATTGCCATATCACGTTGCTAACACATATCTAATGTGCTGTCATTTATCACCCCCGTGAGACTGGCTACTTCATGCTGAGCTTTCGTCATCTGCTATAGTGCACTTGGCGGCCCTTGTTTTCCTTAGATGGAATCCTATCCGAAGCGGTGAATTCTGTGTCATTGTTCACTTTATATTTCCAAACTCCTTCAAAACTTTTAAGTAGCTAAACAAAACATGGTTCATAGCCCTCACTAGTGTGACAACTCTTTGACAATACCAATAAATACTCCTGGAAAGCCCAGGACTACCAAAAAAAAAAAAAATTGTATAGTACAGAATGCTACAATAATGTAATCTTATCAGGATTAAAATTTTTAAGCGATTTGTGAGAAAATTCCCCTGTGAAGGGCCCAACATCTTTTTCAGTGCCTCGCAGTATTACCAACAGAGATTTGACAGCAAAAACGTATTCTGTCTGTCCTTCTACAATGAGGCAATGCATACATAAAACGTAGTTGGGGGAATATGATGCTATTAAAAAGTTTAAAACAGATCTCTGAATAACACATTTTCTTAAGATACTTTAAGTTAGGAAGAACTTCTTATGACAACATATAATTTTCGTGGCTTCCCATTAACCACATTCCCTGGAGTTCTGAGGGCTAGAAGACAGAAGAAACAGGAGAGGGTATCAGGAAATGCTGGGTCACCAACCACCCTCACTACCTGCTTCTCAGTCGTGGTGTAGGCCAGGCTGGCAAACACAAGGATCATGAGAGAAAGAAGTGTCAAGTCACCTCGACTCCAAGGTCTTCTCCTTACAGCTGGCCAAATATACTCTCGGCCATGCTCGACCTGCTTCATTCACTTCCTTCCAGGCTAACTTCCGGACCTGCTACCACAAGCTTTGATTCGCTCTCCAAGCTGTCCGTCCACATCCCCGAAGGAACGCCAGCATCAGAAATCTACCACACTGGCCAGGGACAAGCCGGGGGCCCCATGTCAACAAGCTGCGGTCCTACCCCCGCACACCATGAAAAAATGCAGAAGTGAAAGAAAGGCAAGACGTGGTATCATTGAGAGAAACTCCAGCCTCAAGGGACTGTGTAACAGGCTGCTCGGCACAACTGTGGAGAGCTAAGTGAGCTGAAGAACTGCTCACGGAAAGTCCTCGCTCCACTTTTATACTCGCGTGTTTCCCAGCTGGGCCATTTGTACTGGCGCCCGAAGACAGAGCATGCCTGTATTTCTACCTCCTACCCTAGTCTCTCCTCTAGACTCCTGTGCTCAATCTCCAGTCGCCTGGGGTAACACAATTCGACGGAGATAATCTGTCGAAATGACCAATTCAACAGGCACAAAAATACCATCTTCCTCACCCTAATTCCCAACCACCCATTCCCAAAACTCCACCCTGACTTATGCTTGTCTGTTAGAGTGGATGGTAAAAGGGTTGAGAAAAGTCACCCCTCTTTCAAAACCCCTTTAACCTCTGTCCTCTTTCTTGTCACTGCCCTTGCCTTAGCCTCGCCTTTCCCTCCTGCACTGATTGAGCTTACCATTTAACTGGGATCTCTCTATCCATTTCCTTCTCCACCGGTCCATTTTGCACACCACTTCCAGATAAATCACCCTAAAAATATTATTTTCACCTTTTTATCAGAAAAACATAATCTCTACCATCAGCTATGAAGTAATTATGCCTCCCCAAATCAACCTAAATCTGACAAAGCCTCGAGACCCAAGTTACAGGACAATAATAAATAGCAAGTGACACCGTGGAAAAGCAATCAACAAAAGCCAGAATGTGGAAAATTCTACAGGACAAACGATCTGGTGTCTTCAATAAATAAAGTGGTAAAAACAAAATGAGAGATTTAACTTGCAGATTGATGGGGTTTTAAGAAACTTAACAATCACACTGCAATACTTAAACCTTATTTGGATGCTGATGCAAACAAACTGTAAAAAATATACAATTACAACATTTGAGACAACCGGAAATGTGAACACTGCCTGGATATTTTGGTGATGAGTAAATTACGTTTTTAGGTATTGCTATGGTTTTGTTTTTTAAAGGAGTCCTTATCTTTTAGAGATTCATTCTCCAATACAGATGAAACAGTATCATTGCTTCAAAACATTAAAGGAAGGGGAGATGGGCAGTGGGTAGAAACGAAACAGTAATACCATGAACTGACAGCTCCTGAAACTGCGGAGATTGGACGACAGGGGTTCATTATAGATTTCTATTTATTTCCGAACATGTCTGAAATTTTCCACAATGACAAGACAAAAAGCCGTAATGGTAGCTCACTGCCAAAAGAAGCAAGTCCAAACTGCCCACTCTGTTATTCAGTCTCTTACCTCCAAATTGCCCAATCTCATCTCTGTCACCCAAAATTATTCAATCTTTTTTTGGTAACACTTTCCAAAAAAAAAAAAAACCAACCAACCAACCACCTCTACTCTCCCCAGCTCTCTAGCATACCACTTGCATTTTGCATTCAACCCCAACCAAACTGAAATGTGCCAAGTATCCTCCTGACCATGACCTCAACTGCTTTAGCCCATTCTGACCCCCTCCATGGGTCTTCCGTAGCATGGGTGTTCACAATGAACATTATCCCTTTGCATCATAAACTGTTCTGTAATTGTCTTTGGTCTGTGTTTTTGTCTGAACTCCCACAAGGTTATTCTTTCTTAAATTCCTTTTAATGAGTGTTTATTTTTTTTATTTTTTTTAATAGTTTATTGTCAAGTTGGTTTCCATATAACACCCAGTGCTCATCCCCACAAGTGCCCTCCCCCATGTCCATCATTCCCCTTCCCCTCTCTCCCATCCCCAACAGCCCTCAGTTTGTTCTCAGCATTCAAGAGTCTCTCATGGTTTCCCTCTCTCCCTTTCCCCCACCATTTCCGCCCTTCTTCTCCCCCTTGTTCCTCCGTCAAGTTCCTCCTAATCCTCCTATACGTGCAAACATATGATATTTGTCCTTCTCTGCCTGACTTATTTCGCTCAGCATAACACCCTCAAGGTCCATCCATGTTGCTACACATGGCCAGATTTCATTGTTTCTCATTGCCATGTAGTATTCCATGGTATAGATAAACCACATCTTCTTGATCCATTCATCTGTTGATGGACACTTAGGCTCTTTCCATGTTTTAGCTATTGTGGAGAGTGCTGCTATGAACATTGGGGTACATGTGCTCCTATGCATCAGCATTTCTGTATCCCTTGGGTAAATTCCTAGCAGTGCTATTGCTGGGTCATAGGGGAGTTCTATTGTTAGTTTCCTGAGGAACCTCCACACTGTTTTCCAGAGGGGCTGTACCAGTTTACATTCCCACCAACAGTGTAGGAGGGTGCCCGTTTCTCCACATCCTCGCCAGCATCTAGAGTTCTCTGATTTGCTCATTTTAGCCACTCTGACTGGCGTGAGGTGGTATCTCAGTGTGGTTTTGATTTGTATTTCCCTGATGAGGAGGGATGCTGAGCATCGTTTCATGTGTCTGTTGGTCATCTGGATGTCCTCTGTGGAGAAGTGTCTGTTCATATCTTCTGCCCATTTCTTCACTGGGTTGTTTGTTTTTCGGGTGTGGAGTTTGGTGAGTTCCTTATAGATTTTGGATATTAGCCCTTTATCTGATATGTCATTTGCAACTAACATTTCCCATTCCGTCGATGCCTATTAGTTTTATGGATTGTTTCCTCTGCCGTGGAGAAGTTTTTTATCTTGATGAGGTCCCAATAGTTCATTTTTGCTCTTGATTCCCTTGCCTTTGGGGATGTGTCAAGTAAGANGGTACGGAACCACAAAAGACCCTGAATAGCCAAAGTAATATTGATGAAGAAAACCAAAATGGGAGGCATCACAATCCCAGACTTTAGCCTCTACTACAAAGCTGTCATCAAGACTGTATGGTACTGGCACAAAAACACACACATAGACCAATGGAATAGAATAGAGAACTCAGATTTAATGAGTGTTTAAAAAGGAAGAAATTTTTTCCCGTAAATTAAAAAAAAAAAATCTCCATTAAATAAATTTAGAAACCTCAAATAACTAATAAATGGAGGTGGGGAGAGGCAAAAACAAAAACCATCATTCTTAGTGACAGACAGTAATAAACATTCTCATGTAATTGCTTCCAATCCAAACAAAGTCTTAGATGAAATAAGGTATTTGTCCGCATTCTCAACTATTCAAGTCAAAAATAGGAATCGCCTGCTTGGGCTGCTACTCTAAATAAAGTTGTCCAAAATCTGTGCATGGAGATCAATGACAGCACAATCGTTCAGTGTTCTTTTCCCTTTCAAGTGTGTGTATACTAAAGGGTCCTCCCATCTTGATGGAGTTTCAATACCTTCTCATTTGCTCTACTTCATGGAACACAGATACTCCAAAAGGTTCCAACAGTGACAGATCTTTCAAAATTAAACCAAATTCACCTTTTGTAAACTTCTCTTACTACTGAAGATTGCCTTTAATCACTCTGGTTTTAACATGACCAAACCTCTAACACTTGCTAATGCTGGCTCTCAACTGGAAACAGGCATTAGAATCTACTGGAATCCTACTGAAATAGACTCTCCAGGGGTGGGCCGCAGGGAATTGGGGTCGGAATCCTCACCACTTACTAGGGTCTCTCAGTTCCTAACAATCCCCCTGCTTCGCCCAGATGCACTACAGCTCAATGGGCACGCCATCTTCATAGGGACCCTTACAGCATCAGTACTGGTACAAGCCTGAAGGGCACGTGGCTTGTTAACACTCCACCCTCTAAAATCTCAGACAAAACCGGACAGAGAAATAAGGCATGGAAGTGATCGTTTGGATCCAAGACCTGTCAACTCTACCACTGGTTTTTCGAGACCAAGATCGAATCAGACCCAAGCAGACCCTGTCTGGGTAATAAGGAATTTTAGAAGAGGAGGCTCTCCACCAGATCTACTTAATCTGTGGTATCTGCTACCAAGCTGCTGTATTAGAGAGTCTGTTCTAATGTCTTAAGATGCCCATGACATTTACCTCAGGTTTCACTGGGCAGTAGACACCTTAGCACTTGCTACATGTACACCAGAAGCCAGAGGGACACGGTGACTGCCCATCAGTCCCTGTGTTAAGCAGTAGTAGTAGTGAACCGAAAACAATACAGGGTGGGTCCTGATGCTGTGGAAACTGACTCCAATTTAGAGGAAGATTTCTAATTCAATGTTCTAATGTTAACTCATTAACAGCATACTATCCGCTGACAAGACACAACAAAAATTCTAGGAGCAAGCACCTTTCTGGGGACACAAGTGGTATGGCTGGCAATGACTTTAATATGCCACCCAAAATAGAGACTATCAGAAAGTTTTAAAGGCTGAGAAATGAAGAAAAACTCCTTTGGCAAGGATAATCTCACAGGTTATCTGGCCTGGGATATTGAAAAAAAGCTAGTTTTACTCTAAGGTCTGGCATCCTCAGCCAACAAAATATCAAATGAAACCAAACCTAAGAATAACCTAGTTTCAGACCCGGATTCAAAATAGAAATTGTCTGTGTCTCCTTG
The DNA here is from genome assembly GCF_008692635.1 of Crocuta crocuta. Classification (NCBI taxonomy): domain Eukaryota; kingdom Metazoa; phylum Chordata; class Mammalia; order Carnivora; family Hyaenidae; genus Crocuta; species Crocuta crocuta. Next base: position 3,056,273 of record NW_027531005.1, read on the forward strand.
AAAAACTCCTCCAGGTCATGGATCAGTACCAATAAGATTTTGTCGATGTTCTTACCTAACAGCAAACTTCAAGTTCTCTCTGTGTGAGGTTAATTTTATCACTATTTAAACATTTATGTGGCAGTTAACAAAAGGAAAACGATTTTACATTCTGTCTGTGTTAATCCCTAGAAAAAGAGATCAGGGCCCTAAAAGGGGAATTGGCTTGTTCTGGGCGTCACTGTCAGTGTAATTAGAACCCACTGCCCCCACCTACAGAATGCTGCTTAGCACGCCAAGGGGTTACACATTTCGGCCAATAATAGCTAAACAGACAGTTTGTTTTACAAGGAGATATGAAAGAGAGAGATTTCTTTTTTAGAATCCGAACACCCGTTTCAAAGAGATGCTCTTATTTCCTGTTGGGCAGACTTCCGCAAGAAACAGAATATTTTGTTTCCAGTGTACCTCAGTCTTATGCGCTTGAAAATGTGCAGCCAACAGTATGACAGGCATGTCACCAAGTAGGTGACATTTTGGAAGGTGCTGCCGCTGCTCAGAAGGGCAGAAACACGTATTTCTATTATCACAGTTTCAAAGAGAGTGTAAAACTGAAAAAGGAGTGCAGCGGTGTGTGGTCACAGGGCTGACACCAGAAGAAAGCTCTGACACCCTGTTACTATGATAGCTTACAGCCTTGTCTCCTCACAAGGCTGGCTCCAGACACAAACACGCCGAGACAAACGAGCCTTTTCAGCTGCAGGGTGGATTCTGCCTGCTGGGGAAAGCCCGGGTTCCGGTGGAGAAAAACTCCTGAAGTCTTTAAAAGATCAAAAATTATTTTCTTTTCCAAGAGTTAATAAACAAAAGGGTGTTTCCAGTTTTTAGCAAGAAACACCTTCCATTCAAAGAAGTGCGGAAACTCAAACTCTACCTATGTGACTCCATTTGCCATGTGATGCCATCACTTCCACTCAAGCCTGGTGCATGCTTAACTGCAGATGTCTATTGTTCTCTCCCTTATTTCATTCTCCGGGAATGATTTTAACCCCGAGAGCATGCCACCAACAAGTAGGTGAAAACTAAATTGGCCGAAGCATAAAACTCCACATGGAACATAAGCCGAGGGTCTTTCTGAAAGCCTCCATGTTGGTTTGGAAAGAAACATTTATTCCCCTGTGTTACTACTCCTGCAAGATCTCTAAGAATGAACTCGGTGGAAAAACATATACTACTGCAGGCCCCTCCTCACTTCGCCAGTGAGCTATCTTGTGTTCATCTTTATTCCCTAATACCTAGCATGATGTACCTGGCCCCGATAATAATACCAAACCATTGTTAAAGGATCTGTCACATTGGAAACCAGATTCCTAAGTCTACAACATAGTTTTATAGAGTTTCCAAGACTTTCAAATGGTTTATAAACCCTTCTCTCATTTGGATTCCTCTTCCATACCCTGTGAGAGCCTGTCTTGTTTATTCCTCTATTAGACCTCGAATACCTCCAGTAATATCATCTGTAGACTCTCCACCTGACTACAAAACAGCTTCCCTGCATTAGTCTCTAGCTCCTTCATTTCAATGCCAGCACACTAAGCCTACTTCATCTTATCACACCCCAATCAAAATCTCCAGTGATCCGATATTACTGAAAACAAAGGTCCCCAAATGTCAGCACACATACAAATCTCCCAAAAGTCTTGTTAAAACAGATTATATGGTCGCATCCCTAGTGTTTATAATTTGGTAAGTAGGAGTTAAGGGTAAAAATCTGTACTTTTAGGGGCACCTGGGTGGCTCAGTCAGTTAAGCATCCAACTTCAGCTCAGGTCATGATCTCACGGTCTGGGAGTTCAAGCCCTTCATCAAGCTCTGTGCTGACAGTTCAGAGACTGGAGCCTGTTTCAAATTCTGTGACTCCCTCTCTCTCTCTCTGCCCCTCTCCCACTCATGCTCTCTCTCAAAAATAAAGATTAAAAATTATTTTTTAATAAAAAGTCTGCATTTTTAATATATTTCCAGGTAACGCTGGTCCAAAGCAACGGTTCCTAATTACAGGATCCTAAACATATATAACAAAACCACCTTAGGAACTAAAAAAAATAAACAAAAATAAATAAGTAAATAAGCCTACAGAATCCAGCCCTTATCCATAGTGATTCTCATTCAGAAGGTCTAGGATGGAGCTAGGAATCAAACCCTGGATATATCAAACTCACACCAAGCCTCAGAACCATTAGTCTGAAAATTTATCACAAACTCTTTGCATGACTCTAGAGGTCTTCCACAGCCTGCACCCAAATCTACTTAGCCTCAGTTACAACTTTTTCTTATCTCTGAATACTATTTTCCATTCCTTCTGAGTCACTTGACATCATTTCATTTACCATTCCAGCCACCTAGACTGCCATTCCCATCTCCTCTATTCTTGTGAATCCTCCAAGAATCAGCTCATCATCAACCTCAAAAAGCTTTTTCGGTCCATTCCACATGTTTTAGAACAATTCTATGACACACAGTGCCAACTACCGTCTTATATTTAGCAACAACAGTTCATTTGTGTGTCTGCCACTCCATACCCGGTTTATTGATGGATGTGTAGCCTGATATTACTCAGTAACCTGTACCCTGAATTTTTGAACGAACTCGAAAATACAGCAAATTAAAAACAAGTTTAAAAGCTACAGAATAATTTTTATAGTATAATCAAAATTTAAAGTGTTTACATGAACTTCTTACTCAAAAATGCTTCATTCTCAAATTTGCGGATTAATAAAGAAGAGAATGGACCATTAAGAGAACAACCACAGATTAATTCAAGTCATGACGAAGGTCATTCTTTCAACATATACCTAAGAAAACAAAAGATGGGGGCAGCAAAGTAGATAGGTAAGAGGAAGAGAAAAACGGATTAAAAGGTAAAAAATAAGTAACATGGTTATACCTCGATCTCAAACCAATCAAACACAGTAAGTGAAATGAAATACTCTTCCTATGTTAGACACCTCACCTTGTGTTATTAGATCAGTTTTAGTTTTATATTCTTTATCTGTCAAAGAGCTTAAGCCAATGATACATGAACATATTAACATCAAATAGTAACAGTATTTCCAAGTGTATGTTTTGGGCACTACCAGTTTCCTGAGAGAGATACAATTGAGACCCCTTTCCTGTCTTAAACATGTCTTGGGGGTAAAAGCAGTGGGGAATGGAAAGAAACTGCGAATGGACACAAAGTTTCTTTATAGGGTGTTGAAAATATTCTAAAATTATATCATAGTGATGGTTGAACAACTCCATAAATATACTAAAAACCACTGAAATCTATACTTTAAATGCATGCATCTTATGTCAGGTAAATCCTATTTCAATAAAGCTATTTAAATAGGCAAAACAAATCATTTCATAATATGAAGGTAGGATCCCCAAATCATTCTTTTGAAACTACATAATATGAAAGGTATAAGTCATTTAATAAGCTGCAAACACACATTTTAAATCATGTTTCCATTTCAGCTCTTAATGTCTGAGGTAACTTAAAGTTCCTTAGTATATTATAAACATTTTCAATATAATACTTTTGTTTTCAGAAGTATGGGAATTGTATGTATTTAACAAATCCAAAGTAGCTAAGGCATATATATCTTACTTTGTTCATAATAGTAATTCTTCATGATAGTATTATAAATACGATCCTAACAGACTTAAAAGCTGTTTTCAACTTGGAACATTAGTCTAAGTTGGTCAAATATTAGAGATCCTAAGAATTTATAAAGTACTTCATAACCTTGCAAGAGTAGGTAGGTTTAGATAGTCTGTACTTTCTAGGGCTTGATGTATTTAAGTTTTAAACGCCAGAAGTACCAGCATACAAGTAATTCCATCTGATGATATTATGTAATCTAATAGTGTACAACATGCTTGCATAATACAAACTATTAGTATTCCATGCTATGTCTCTTTCTATTCATACATCTTAATCTATCAGTATCTTTATATTTAAAGAGGATTCTATTTTTTGAGAGAAGAGAGCAGAAGGAAATAGAATCTTTATTTTTTTTTTTTTAATGCTTTATGTTATCTTTGGCAGAGAGAGCACAAGCAGAAGAGGGGCTGAGAGGGGGCGACAGAGGATCTGAAACCAGTTCTGCACTGACAGCAGCAAGCCTGACACGGGGCTCAAACTCACAAACTGCAAGATCATGACTGGAGCCAAAGTTGAAGCTCAACCCACTGAGCCACCCAGGCTCCCTGAAAAGAGAATCTCAAGCAGGCTCCACGCCTACTGCGGAGCCACAGGCGATCATGAGATCCCAACCTGAGCTGAGAACAAGAGTCAGCCAACCAACTGACTGAGCCACCCGGGGCTCCCTGAAGAGGATCTAGAAAATCCAAAATGAGGAACTCGTATCGAAAGACAGGGCCATGCTCCTCAAAATGCCAATGAGAAGTTAGTGGACATTTTTATCATGGGTTCCTTCTAAGCACTATGTCTTTTTTCCCTCTGGCTATCTTTAAGACTTCTTTCCTTGGTTCTTGGCAACCTGGTGATGATGGGTCTAGATATTGGTTTTCTTTATGTCAAGGCTGCTTGGGATTTGTTGGGCTTGTTGAATCTGTGGGTTTGTGTTTTTTAATACATCTAAAAACATTTGGTCACAATTTCCTCCAATAATTTTCTGCCTCAATCTCTCTCTTCCCTCTCCTCTCTACCTGCAACTACAAAGCTGCAGGATACTGTCCCGTTATGGACAATATGGCCTTGTTCATTTTTCTTTGCAGTTAGCTTTCTTCCTGCGTTTCCTTTTGAATCACTCTGATTCATTCACCTTCGAGTTCCCTGATCTTTTCTTCTATAGCAGGCAATCTGTGGCTAAAATCATCTTGTGAATTGCTCATTTCAGATATTATTTTTTATTAGTTTTCTTAAATCCCAGTTAGAGTCACATTTTTCTGCTTTCCCACAAATTGCATGCTGGACACGGGGGATGCTTCAGTAGTGAAAATATGGATTATACTGTCGTGCTTCAGAATGAGTTTTGTTCTCGCCGGCAGCTGATGTACAGGTGGATCGGGCTCATGCTGGAGAGACCTGGTGATGCAAGACCCAGGGCAGCCCCTCCCCTAGGGCTGGAAGAGTCTCTATCCCTGAATCACAACCTTTCTGAGGCCACATCTGAAAGCACGGGGTGTTCAGCAAGTTCTCCCCACGCGGACTGCTCTGAACTCCAACATCTCCAATCATCTGACTTCGGGCATTTCCATTCAACTCACAGTGTCAGGGTGGCAGTTTTCAGCCAAACCCTGTGGTGTGTCTATATCACTCGGTATTTGACCAAAGGCTCAATGGCTCTCTTTTCAGACGGACTGGGTGCCTCCTCTGTGCAATCCTCTCTTCCCCACCATCCTAAGCCACAAATTCCATCTGCCTCCACACCCCTGAACTCTCATCTCTGCTCCCTTTGTTTAGGGAGGCCACTACTGCCTGCCTACATTTCACTTCCTTGTGCCGCAGCCTGGCAGGTGTCCCCCAGAAAGAAGGCAGGAAGGATGTGGAATCCACCTCACGTGTTCTCTGCTCTGAATTGAATGTGCCAACTGCCTGAGTCCACCCAGTTGTAAAGCCACTTACAACAGGAGGTAACTTCATCATGGCTAGAATCAGAAATCCCTCATTCTAGGGGCGCCTGGGTGGGTTAGTCGGTTGAGCATCCGACTTTCGCTTGGGTCATGATCTCGCAGTTCATGGGTCCGAGCCTCGCGTCAGGCTCTGTGCTGGCTGCCAGCTCAGAGCCTGGAGCCTGTTTCAGAGTCTGTGGCTCCCTCTCTCTCTGACCCTCCCCTGCTCATGCCGTGTCTCTCTCTCTCTCTCTCCTAGAAATAAATAAAACATTAAAAAAAAATTAAAAAAAAAAAAGAAGTCCCTCATTCTAACTATTTCTGAAATGGCTTTAAAATCTATGATCCTGTTTCATCATTAAAATAAACAGGTGACCTGAAAAGCACGTACTTCCAGGACATTAGCAAATCAAGATATAAAACACTGTAAAACTAGTTTCTAGGCAATAAAGACATTTTATTCAATACACAAATGTTCTTCAAGCACCTACTATGGACATGTGGTAACTGACAAAGGGGCGAAAGGAACTCCGGGAATATAGTTGCAACATACAATCTTTCCACGGAGCCATCAAGAAAGCACCCAGTCTGCACCACACACACACACACACACACACACACACACACACACACAAGAATCCATCATTCAATCCATCAGGAGCATACCTATACTCTTAGAAATGACTACAATTTACATTCATAATTTATTTTTTCCGGCAAATATTCCTATCTGCCATGCAAGTTATTTCATTCCCACACAGTTACATTTTTCAATTCCCTACATATACTTAATTTCTTTTTTCATAATAGTAGGTACTATCTAACCAAGTTGCTTCCATTTAGCTATGTCAAATTTGCTTCGGCTAACTCTTAATCGTATTTCCAATTCTCATGTGGCCAAATCACATATATTTGCCTGGCACATGAAGACAGAATATAATAAAATTTCTAAATACCATCTCTGCAGCCTCATACCAAACAGTAATATCATTGCTCCCATCTTCAGCAAATCAAAGTGATGCATTTATACCTTCCAGTTATTTTCATCTCTCAAAACAAGCTCTCGACCTGTCATTTACCCCAATATATGCAAGAGATGACTGTACGAAAATGGTCATAAAACTAAGCTACATATGTTTATAAAATACTACCAAAGAACATTTTAATATTGATTACCTTAATATAGGACTAATTCCAGTGCATTAAAGCACTTTATAACAGAAGGCCAAATACTGTATACAACCTTGATGGCTACATATTGAGAATCTCCTAATTTTAAAGGCTGGCAAAAAAAAAAGTTAAGAAGTCTTCTGAAGACAACAGAAGTTGATAACATCGGCAGCATCTCCTGTCAACAGCAACATTATCCTCTCACTGTTTATGAGTAAAGGAATATTCTAGGTGGTAGATTCTTCATTCCAACCTGCTATTCTGAATCAAGATGGCACCATGTATAAAAGGACCTTTTACCTGCAGAACGTCCTGGATCTTCACCCACACGTCCGCCATGTCGTACAACTTGACGTCTTCCTGTGGGGCCAGCGGGGTCACGACGGTGTCCTGCAGGTACCCCAGGACCACCGAGTGTGCGGTGGCTACCGCGTTAAACTTGTCAAACAGCAACTCCAGCAGCTCTAGAAGTAACCTGGGGGAAGAAAAGAGGTAACGTTGACATAGGCGCACCCACACCCACGAGGATGGCTCACGAGGCCCCGCCTGGAAACCATGTATCTACAGGGAAGCAGGAGCCACTATGGACACAGCGCCTGAGATGTCCACAGACGCATTTCCAACAGTCGTAGGATCTAAATCTGAGCCTCGGTTTCCTCTGCCACAAACTGGTAGTGATGTAAGAATCTAAGAACCAGAAGTAACGTCCCTAAACCAGCTGGAGCCACTCCATGAACGTGTTCCCTTTTTTATCACATTTCAGTGATCACCACACCACCACTCTGTATTCATACAGGCAGTTTCTCCAAGAAATTCAGGCAATTTTTCAGACAACAGCTCAGATGTTACACAGAAGGTGCTATTTCCCCAGCAATAAATTGGGCACTTTGGTGACGACACTAATCCTTTTAGTCATGGAAAGCTGTGCCTACCATTCAAACTTATGGCCTAAGTTGCCTGAAAAAAAGAGACATGCCTGCCCAAGCAATCGGACTTTCGCCACAGGGAGCAGCTTAGGCATCTGCATTATCTCATTTCTCATAGTGAGAGATGCTGGACACATATTATTATATCAATTTTCTGTACTCAAGGACACAAAATGAGGTTGCGAGGCAGCTGAGCCTAGAACAAAAGTTGACTTCCATGGCAGTGCATTTAGCCATGTATCTCTCACTATAGTTTTAGAATGGAGATGTGTATTCAGAGATAGTCCAAAGCTTTACGTCAGGAATGCCAAGTGATTCCGCTATCACTGAGGCTAACGCTGCAGTGATCACCCAGGCTTCGAAGCATCCTTTCTTCCTCTGAATTTGTATTTCATCCCACTTGTAAGGTGCTTATATGTAGCTCATATATGTGACTCAATAAATGTGGGTCACGGGTATTTATATAGAGACATTTTAATCCCTTCTTCATTATTAGTCTTTCAGTGTAGGAACTGCTTTACACATCTCCGTATATTTAGGGGCGTTTAAAACAGTGATCAGCAAATATTTGCTGAATTTAATGTGTATGCTATGAACAAGTCTAGAAAATTCTGAAATGTGACCTTTACTGTATACTGTGGGCTCTCAGTTTCAGATTTCCTAAGTAGACTTAGAAACCAACCTGAAAAGCAGAAAAGGAAAGCAAAAATGCTTGTCAGCAGTGTCACTTAACAAGACTTTAGCACCATAAATAAGAGGTCATAACTACAATTTCATCAAAATGTATAGCATATTATCCATTCCTATGGCTACTTTACTGCCCAATTACTATAATCAACGTGCCGGTAGGACAGCCAATAACTCTCTTATGATAAAACCCTAATATCTGTTTGACATTTTAATTTAGAGGAGACAGAATCAATAAAAATTTCTGTAGTACCCTCAGTTTAGAACACAAATGATCCAGAAATTAAACACTGTATTTATAAATAGGAGCCACTCTACTTTGGAATGATGTTGACTTCTTTTTTTTTTTAATCTTTTAAAGGTCAAGTCCTATTTATGCTCACATACGCCTAAAACAATTCTTTCACATCTGTGTTACTGGCGAAATTCTCAAATACCAGCAGACGGGTACAAAGTACAGGAAGATGTGCCTAACGTTAACAGCCGAAAGAGTTAATTCAGTGTAGGGAAATGATCTCCATAAAACAGATACCTGGCATCATACAGAGCAAATTCCTGAGGAAGTGAAGGTTCTACTTTTCAAATATTTAAGCTAAGAATGTAAGTCGGTGGTTCCCAAATATCAATCCACGGACCACAGTGTACTTTTCCGTGACAGACAGCAAAATAAGAAAAACAGGAACACATATTAACTTTTGACAAAAGTAAATTAATTTGGTAGTTTGGGTCCTCTCCTGATAGGAAAAGTCTCCGGTTGCTTTCTGTCATGATGGCAATTATTGCCAAGTGTCCTTGACAAAATTAAAACTGAATACCCTCATATTAGACCCTAACAGTTCTTGAAATCATAATGATCCAGGACATCCAGAAGCTGGAGGCACACTGAGGTCCAATTTCCCAGAGGCATGAAGTTCCAGGTACAAGCCTGCAAACCAGCAACGAAGCAGAAAATGTAGGAAAAACAGTGGCTCCTCTGAATGGAGGGATGCTGCCATCTGATCACCTCCAGGGCCCCTAGGCTCCATGACTGCACATCTCGACTGCTGCTCAAGGACAAGAGCCGCTCGGCAACCTGGGGCAGCGCTCGATTTCGAAAGGAGACCCAGCAGGGAACCGAAGTGTAAGATGAGACCCATGGTATCTGTTAATATGATGGAAACAGCAGTCCTTTGATGAAATGCTGACTCGTTGCCAGCTTCTCTCATTCCTGGACAGTCAAGGCCAAGACAGACCTGTTGCACAGTATGACCATCGTAACCATAAGACAGGCCCCACAGGGAAGAGAGAAGGGGAAGAGACAGGCCAGAAGTGAAAACATTCTACCGGCAGCTCTACCTCCATGTGAAACACCAACCCATTCCAAGGAGAGGGCCTCTCTCCCTGCCTTAGCACAGCACAACTGTGGCATCATTATCAACCACAGCAGTTCTGACAGCAGAATTAAAAACTTCTGTGCTGCAAATGATACCACTGGGAATGTGAAAAGACAACCCAAAAAATGGGTGAAAATATTCAAAAACCATTTATCTGACAAAGGATTTGTATCTAGGTTATCTAAAGACTTCATACAACTCATAATAAGAAGACATATAAACAAATTTTAAAATGGACAAAGGGTCTGAATATGTTTCTCCAAATATATATATATATATGAATGACCAATGGGTAAACAAAGGACATTCAACATCACTGGCTATCAGAGAAATGCATATCCAAACCACAAGATCCCATTTCTGCCCATCAGGATAGCTATCTTCAACAAGACAAACAATAGAAAGTGTTGGGTGAAGATGTAGAGAGGAACTGGAACTTTCCATACAGCACAAGAAGGAGGGTAAAATAGTGCCACTGCTCTGGAAACCTGTTTGGCACTTCTTCAAAACATTAAACATACAATTACCACATGAACCCAGGAATTCCATTTCTAGGGATAGCCCTGAGGGAAATTAAAACACACATGTGCACAAAAACTTGTACACAAATGTGTTTGGTGGCATGACTCCTAGTAGTAAAATATTATACTAGGAGAACTATAAAAATGGAAATAATCCAAATGTCCATCAACTCATAAACGGACAAACAAAATGTGGTACATTTATATAACAGATTGTTATTTGGCTATCGGTGAGAAAGAACGGTGGAGGCATGCTACGATATGGATGAGCCTTGAAGATAGATAGATAAGCCATGGAAGGTACGAATATTTATTTAAAAAAATACCCAGAATAGGCAAATTACAGAGAAAGAAAATATATTCATGGTTACTTCAGTGGGTGGGAACTGACTACTAAAGCATATGGGTTTTTTTTTTTTTATTAATTTTTTAAATGTTTATTTAGTTTTGAGAGAGGCAGAGCATGAACAGGTGAGGGGCAGAGAGAGAGGGAGACACAAAATCTAAAGCAGGCTCCGGGCTCTGAGCTGTCAGCACAGAGCCCGATGCAGGGCTCAAACCCACAAACCATTAGATCGTGACCTGAGCTGAAATCAGATGCTTAACTGAGTGAGCCACCCAGGCGACCCTAATGGGGATTTTTTGGTTGTCGTTTGGCAGGGGACAAAAATGTTCTGGAACTAGACAGGGATGCTGGCTGCACAACACTGTGAATACACTAAAAACGACTGTGTACTATGTGATTTACAATGTAATATGTGTATTTTATTTTATTTTTTTTTAAATGTTTTATTTCTAGGAAAGAGAGAGACAGCGTGAGCAGGGGAGGGTCAGAGAGAGAGGGAGTCACAGACTGAAACAGGCTCCAGGCTCTGAGCTGGCAGTCAGCACAGAGCCCGACGCGGGGCTCGAACCCACGAACCGCGAGATCATGACCTAAGCGAAAGTCGGATGCTTAACCGACTAAGCCACCCAGGCGCCCCATGTAATATGTGTATTTTAAAAAGAAACCCATCATAGCTATGGCATTTGAGTGAGGGCAGTAGGAGCCCAACACCTCCCCTCCCCTGTAGTGAAAAAACACACAAGGCAGTGAGAAAGGAAAGTGATGTCTTAAAAAGTGAAATAGTAAGAGAATGGAGTCCTCTAGAGTCTTATTCCAGGGGGACATTAAGCTTTTCTCTTTGGCTCACTTGTTTATTGTTTGTTCTTCCTGCTAATGTAAGTAACCTGTAAGAAATCAAAAGATCCACATTCTTTCCTAGCACTGATAATTCTTACATTTCTTTGCAAAAAAAAAAAAAAAAAATGTCAATGTCTTTAAATGTTCCCATCTCTGAAAATAAAGTATTAATTGATAGCTTCTCTAGGGCTCTCACCCAACTGCTGGAAACAGCACGGTAGAAAATGGACAGAATTCGGTACAGGAAAGAGCATTCAGACCCTCTCTGTGTGGGTTTCTAGCGTGAGCCAACTCTGAAGAAGATGCTTACCTTTCCTGAAAGGGAGAAATGATTCAAGCGAAGACAGAAATTTGGAAGGAGAGACGGTGGGTTTAGATCTGGTTCAGTATAAGGTGTTATGTATTTAAGCACTTGGATATGCAAGTCTGGAGCTCAGGGGAGACAATGACACTGGAAAATTTAAAAATGATAAATATTTGAGAGGGTGAGATCACTCGGGGATAATATGCAAAGTAAGTAAGGCAGGCGAGGTCCATGGCCAACACTTCCCAAAAAAGCAGCTTTGAAAAGATGGTGAGGAAGGAGCTAGGGAGGAAAAATGAGGCCAGGAGAGAAACCCGTAGAAGACAAGAGAATCAGTCGAGCTACATGGAGGTCACAGAAGGTAAGGACAGTGAACTGTGCAATTCACAGGTCCCAGCGACCTTGGCAAGAATTTCTGAACTCAACAGTGGGATGAGGAGTGAATGGCTAATAAGGAAAAAGTAACCAAAGTTAAAACACGCTTTGTGAAAGGAGCGCCATTCCTCACCAACATATGCACTCCTTAAAAAAGAACGACCACTCCCTCCTGATGCGCCAGAGAAGAGAGACTGGGAATCATTCACATAAATAGGACATAAATCCACTCTCGTCTGGCTCAATTTAAAGCCAGCAGAAGTCAACTGACACAAGTTAATATTCACAGACACTCTCCAACTGCCCACACAACACTAGATGGAGAAATCAAGTGTTTTGCCTTCCTCTGCAGATACACTCAGGGTCACCCAAACACATAAAGCCCCATGAAAATCATTCCCCACTCCCACCACAAAATTTAAATAAGTAAGAGAAATAAAACACTGCAGTTAGCTCAGTTGCTTAAATCATATTGGGCTCAAGGCTTCACCACTGATCTAAAAGACGAAAAGAACAGACAGAATCAATAACTGCTGGAGACTCCTTACCCCGAACTCAACAAGAAAAGGCCTCACATATGAAGAAGCCAAAGAACGTCAGAATTTAAAATTTCAATTAGTCGTAATTTCTACCCTTCAGGAGAAAATAACATACATTCTCTCTCACTCGCACACCACAGTATGTCTAGAGCCACAAAACAGGAGGCAGTAACAGTAATATGACATCACAGTGGGTGAAGGAAAACGTTAATCCTGGGATGGCAAGACCGTATAAATGCCACTGGGAACCTCAGACGTGAAGCCAGCTCTCTGCTGCACATCCGTGGAACCTTCGATACGTCACGCAGGCATTCCAAATCGCAGGCTCCTCAAACACAAACTTCTTCTATTACAATTTCCTGATCACCGACGGTGAGAATTACATGCAAAAATGTATGTAAAAGTATACTGAAAAAGCAAACCAGGGGACTCCTGGGTGGCTCAGTCAGTCAAATGTCCAACTCTTGCCTTTGGCTCAGGTCATGATCTCACAGTTTGTGGGATGGAGCCCCAAATCAGCCTCTGCACTGAGCCTGCTTGGGAGTCTCTCTACCTCTCTCTACCTCTGTCTCTGCCCCCTCCTTATTTTTTATCTCTCCCCACCCCTCCCCTGCACTCTCTATCTCACTCTCTCAAAATAAATAAATAAACTTAAAAAGAAAAGCAAACCTAAAACAACAAACTATTTTCTGTACCTTTAACAGTTACCATCTGGAGAGGGAGGGATGTGCAGAAGACACAAGAGATGCTCCAGATGTTTCCGTGGCCCAGCTGTGTCTCTGCCCCTCCCACAGCTCGGTTAGTAAAACCCGGCTTGTATTCCGTGAGATGTTCCAGCATGATCCCAATAAAACTCCCTCTTTAATTTAGCTGGAGCCCGTCACTGGTAACTAAAGGAGGCCTAACTCACAGAGTAAGAGCCAATTCCTTCATTACTCTGGGATTCTATGATCCGTCAAAAAAAGAGATGCTCACAGTGGACTGAGAGAAGTGACAAAACAGTGACATCCATGGCCTCCCAGGTGAGAATGTAAGGACAGAGTCCTTTAATGCTTCATTATAACTACATGCCTCCCCCGACACATGGCCCAATGCCCAGAATGGAGGAAACACTCAAATACTGTGGGTGCCCAGGCTCTGAAGTCAGTGAATGAACAATACAAGGTGGCAACAGTAGGAGAAGTCTATGATTAGAGACACTGCCCAGGGGTCCTCTGCCTGGGGCTGCTGGTCAAAGCCACCACAATGGAGGAGAGCTCTGAGACAGCAGGGCTCAAGTAGGAGGGGAAAGAGAATGATGACCGCAGGGATGAGGGCCATGACAAAAACCACTATGCCTGCCACAACCACACTGCTTACATGCTGGGCACTGTGCAAAGTGCTGTACTCGGGCTATCTCATTTAAGCCTTCAGATGACCCTACGAGGAAGGTACCGCTTTTATCCGCATATTAGAGACAAGGAGACTACTGAGCAGATAAGATGCAAACAAAGCCCTCAGTTGTAGAAGATGTTCCTTTTAAGGAATATTGGGGGGGTGGGGGAAGGAAATCATTTTTCAAAAGAGGCCAAAGAAGTATCAGGACTGTACAATGCCAAGGAAACCAAGGCTGGAAAGAGTATTAGTAGAATGGTCTATACCTGCCTCTACCTTTTCACTGCAAACTAGTTTTTGTCCCTGGTATTCCACTAAAACAACTGTTGTAAAAGTCTCCAGCAGTCTTTTCGCTCCATCTCATCGACACTCTTGGGCCTTTTTTTAATTAAGTACAGATCCGGCTTCCACTGCCTACTCTCCATCCTCCTTGAAGCACTGCCTCCCACCGGTCCACAAGCCTATACTCCTCCGCTTTCCTTCTACCTCTGGCTGCTCGTTCTCAGGGACCTCTTCCTCAGCCTGCTCCGGAAGGGCTGTGCACTGCTCGCAATCCTCACACTCCCTCTGGGTGAGCTCACTCAGCACGGCCTTCAATTTCCCACCTACTAATGATGCCTAAACCCATCTTCGGGCCAGTTCACTCTCCTGAGCTCTAGACCTCAAACTTCACAGGTCTTACACAGAACGCATCCTATGGCTCCCCAAACCCGCTCCTCCACGGCCCCTACGCCAGTGAATGGTACCACCTGCCCCAGCAAATCACTCTCACCTCCTCCCCTCCCCCAGATCCAATCAGTCACCACGTCCTTCTAATTCTTTACTATCTCTCAGACACACCACTTTGCTCCATTGCCACTGTTACCCTGCTAATGCCGCCATACCATCCACTCAAACAGCCTTCAAACTGGTCTGCTTTCCTCCAGTCAGTCCTTCCCTCTCCCTCTCTAGACTGTCTACTCATAGAGGGTGAAAACTGTGTCCAATTTATCACTGTATTCCAATATTGCCACAATGTTCTGCATATAAGAGGCAGCACGTATTTGTTGAAAGAATGAAAAAATGAGCTCCAGCAGATGGGGGAGACAGGGAGAGAGGCCTGGTTATAGATAACGAGGTGAGGAAATCCGTGGTGCAGATTATAATCTCCTAGTTTTAGAAGCCCGTAATTTAAAAAAATCCCACATATAAGTATCCTCTCAAAAAGATAACCTTACCAACCTTAACATGAGAATCAAAAGAAGTATAGTTGAAGCTGAAAGATACATGCACTCAGAACTAATGTTAATAACACTGTAATAAAATCCATTTTGTGTAAAAAAAGAAAAAAAACGGAAGTGTCAAGTTGAAGAAAGTGTTCTTAAAACAGACATCCAATTACCTGGTAGGTTTTTAAAACAGCCCTCTTGTAAGTAGCGTGTTACTTATTTCCCGATCTTCTACTAACCTCCCACCTGCACCCATTCTGTATCATTTCCAAGAAACAGAAGGAGACAATGTTGAGGAACAAGAATGCAAGGGGCAAGATGTGTCTGTGGTCTAGAGCTATATCTTCAAGCTGTGAAAAATGCTCAATATTTAAGGTGAGATACGACTATCTGAAACTAAATTTAACATCCAGGGAACCTTGAATTAGTCATTTGGCTGGAAAACCCATGTTGGCAGCCAAGAAGCTGCCTTACTCGGTCACAAAGCAGAGACACACACACAAGGTAGAAAATCAGTTCCATTCTACTACGTATCTGTGGAGACTTTCATTTCAGGGCTCTGCATTTTCCCACTGACAGACAAAGGCAAACACCACGGAGTATTTATTTTCCCACCACTATGCCCGAAAAGATAAGAAAACACTAAACTGGGAGCTTAGGTCTTATGTGAAAAAGTAAAAGAAACTGATCATCAGTTATTTCCTATCAAAACAGTTTCAGTTTTACATGTCTTTGCCTCACATACACAGTTTCGTAATAAGCTTGGCTGAACTAGTAGTTTTCAAACAGGACAGAGATCCCATTTAATCTTCAGGGTTATCTAATACCTACTTTTAAAGGGCAGAGATAAGTTTTGCCACTTATTAATAACAATCTTCATGTAAAAAGAAGTTACTATTTGAGGAGAGCTGACTAATTTTCCATCTGTGCGATGAAAAGAACAGGAAAAACCATCAGCAACACAGAAAGAAACGAAGCAAAAATAAGAACACTGAGCTGGGCCCCGGCTCTGGGAGCTCTCTTCTGTGTCACCTCCCGAATTTTCAAGGCGGCCTTTCATGCTCAGTTTCTGAATTCTCATTACACGAGCCCAAATAAATTTTTAATTCTGACGTATGGCAGACGAATGACTAAAATTAGAAAACATGGGGCGCCTGGGTGGCTCAGCTGGTTAAGCGTCCGACTTCGGCTCAGGTCAGATCTCATGGTTCATGGGTTCAAGACCCGCATCAGGCTCTGTGCTGACAGCTCAGAGCCTGGAGCCTGCTTCCGATTCTGTGTCTCGCTCTCTCTCTGCCCCTCCCCCCGCTCATGCTCTGTCTCTGTCTCAAAAATAAATAAACTATAAAAAAAAATAAAATAGAATAAAATAAAATAAAATTAGAAAACAGAACCAGGCCTTCTTCCTTTTAATTAAACTATTAGAATCATTCCTTCCCAAGCCTTTTCCCCAGATAACTTCCTCAGTAGCAAGTGCTGGGAACAGTTGAAGCCACTTGCAAAGGGTGAAACTGGATCACATCTCACACTGCACACAAACATCAACTCTAAATGTGTTAAAGACTTGAATGTAGATCTGAAACCATGAAACTCTTAGGAAAAAACAGAGGTAAGCTCTCTGACATCAGTCAGTCAGGCAATGATTTTTTGGATCTGACACCACAAGCAAAGGCAGCAAAAGTGAAAAGAAACAAGTGGGACTACATCAAATTATGCTTCGGCACAGCAAAGGAAACCACCAGCAAATGAGAAGCTACCTACAGGACGGAACAAAATATGTGTATATGACACATCTGATACAGAGTGAATATCTAAAATCTATAAAGAACACACACAACTTAGTAACAACAAAAAGGCGCGCGCGCACACACACACACACACACACACACACACACACACACAGTCCAATTAAAAACTAGGCAGACAGGGCACCTGGATGGCTTAGTTGGTTAAGCATCTGACTCTTGGTATTGGCTCAGGTTATAATCTTGTGGTTGTGGGATCAAGCCCCATATCAGGCTTTGCACTGTTAGCACAGAGCCTGCCTGGGAATCTCTCTCCCTCTCTCTCTCTGCCCCTCTCCCACTCATTCATTCATTCTCTCTCTCCCTCTCTTTCTCTCTCTCTTCCGCCACCCCCTCTCCCCTGCTCACTCTCTCTCTATATATATATATATAATAAAAAATTCAAATAAATAAAATAAGCAGAGAGATAAATATTAAGACATTTTTCCAAAGACGACATATAAATGGCCAAAAGGTATATAAAGCGGTGCTCAACATCACTTATCACCAGGGAAATGCAAATCCAAGCCACAATGAGATACCACCTCACACCTGTCAGAATGGCCTTTAACAAGCAACAGCAAGAAAACAAATGTTGGTGAGGATATGGAGAAAAGGGAATCCTCATGCACTATTGGTTGAGAACGTTAACTAGTGGGGCCCCTATGAAAAATAGTTGAGGTGGGGGGGGGCTTCTCAACAAATTAAAAACACAACTACCACATGATTGAGCAATTCCACATCTGGGTATATATCCCAAAGGAAATGAAAACAGGATCTCAAAAAGATGTCTGAGCTTTCATATTCACAGCAGCATTATTAACAACAGCTAATATAGGAAAACAACTTCAGTGTCCTCAGTGGATGAATGGTTGAAGAAGATGCAGTGTGTGTGTGTGTGTGTGTGTGTGTGTGTGTGTATGTTCAACGGAGTATATTTTAGCCATGAGAAAGAGGGACATCCTGTCATTTCTGACAAGCTTTATAATACCTGAAGGTACTATGCTAAGTGAAATAAGTCCAACAAACACAAATCCTGTACGTTCTCACATGTGTGGAATCTAAAAAAGCGAATCTCAAAGAAACAGACTAGAATGGCAGCTGCCAGGGGCTAGGGACAGAGAAAATGGGGAGACAGTCTAATAGTACAAACTTCCAGCTCCAAGATGAGTAGCTAATGTACAGCAGGTGACTGTAGTTAATGTCGTATTATACACATGAAAATTGCCAAGAGTAGATCCTAAGCTCTGACCACAAAAAGGAAATGGTAATTAAGTGATGTGATGCAGCTGCTAGCTAATGCCACAATGGTAGTCATTTTGCAATATATAAGGATATTGTTCTACACCTTAAATTTATGCCATGTTGTGTGTCAACTATACCTCACTAAAGCCAGGAGGAAAACACCTCTCCCCCATTCTAAAATAGTATTATTCTTCAGAGTGGAACAACAGAAAAAGTATCCATAAATCCACTTCTCAGAGATAAATGAAGATGTTAGGTGTGCATTTTTAGTACAAGAATGTGCAAGGTCTCTAGGGGAATTACTCAGGTATCTAAGTCATCTGTTTAATTTTCAGGTGAGCTAATTAAGACCCATTTACTCAGTGGCTGCTGATCATACTTCTTAACATGTCCGGCTATCTCGGAGAGGCCTGTCACTGATCACCATGGCGCGGGGAGGGCGGGCAGTGGTCTGGGTAGGAGAAAGGATATGTCAGTGCAAATACTGCCCTTCTCCTGTGGAAAAACAAAATCAGACCCAGGAAGGGGTTAGGAGCATCATTATGTAAGACTTACACAATGAAAAGAGACTGCTTCTACTCTTTATTCGACCACCACCAAGCTTTGTAAACTGTCGAATTATTTCAGCGTTCACATTTCCCTGGGTAAATCTGGGATTAATAATCGTGTCCCTACCTGTAAGGAGGCCAATAGTGAGACTCGCTCAGGTGAGACAGAGGATGACAAACTGCTTTACAAAGCATAAACGCTACCAAACTACAAAATGCTGTGAAATCTGACTTTATAAGGAGTGTTCTCAAACTTTGGCATCCATGAGAATTACCTAAGGCAAGATTCCTGTGGGCCCAGCACCCAGAAATTCCAATTTAATCACCCCTCCCTTCCTAACTTTCAAATAGCATTGGTGCTGCTGATCTTTAGACCCCACTTTAAGCAGTATGGAGAGTTTTTAAAAATTCACTGCCCCTTTGGGGCACCTGGGTGGCTCAATTGGTTAAGCGTCTGATTTCGGCTAGGGTCATGATCTCACAGTTTGTGTGTTCAAGCCCTGCAACGGGCTCTGTGCTGACATCTGGGAGCCTGAAGCCTGCTTCAGATTCTGTGTCTCATTCTCTCTCTCTCCTCCCCCACTTGTGTTCTGTCTCTCTCTGTCTGTCAAAAATAAATAAATGTAAAAAAAAAATTTTTTTAACTCACTGCCTGTTATTTAAAAATTATCATTTTTGCATCTTTATCTTATTCATTCATTAAACTACTTGGGCATTTAATATATGCCCAGCCCTATATCAGGCTGCAAACACAAAGTTGAGCCCCCTTTTACAAACTTGCAGTCCAATCTGATTAGAGACCATGATACTGGAATGGGTCAGGAGTCAGAAGAGCCCATAAGGGAGGATATACATGAAGATGCTTTAATCCCCTGGGATACCACCATCAACATCAGCAGGGAAATACTGTCATGTGACACAAGTTTTTTGTCTGTGTGTTTCTTCAATCAAAGACCTCATGTCAGTTTGAGTGTGGAATATCTTCCATTGAACACCAACCAGCACACTGAAAACAAGACCTAAGGCAGCTGCCACTATCGGCCAAATAGAGAAGTGCTCCTGATGCAGCGGGAAGGCGGCACCGTAATGTTACCACTATCCCATGAAATAGATTTCACCTGTTATCCCTGTAACTGGTGTGATCTCTAATTTGACCCTGCAAACCATGCAAAAGAAATCAAAAGCAGAGTTTGTTCATTTGTTTACCTTTGGCAAATATAAACAAAGCTGCAATGCGATATTAAGCCCTGTCCCATTTAGCCAAACACCCTTTTTCTAGAAACTATAACCAAAGAACAATACACAGGAAGACAGCTGTCCAATTTCATGCTCACAAGAGAGGAATGAACACTACTAACATTACTAACTCACCTGATATGTTATGAAGCTATTACCAATTTATTAAGTCTTCCTAGAACCTCCATAGGTTTGGAACGAGTACCACATTCCATGGTAAGAAATTTTATGTTTTAGTTAACAAATTGGTATACTAAGTCCCCCACGTAAAGAATTAACTCCTTTCACCTGTTCTAAAAATACTGCCATAATGCTGCAGGGGATCTACTGTAAGGGAAGGATAGTGAAGTTTCTCCCGCATGTTGTTGGTTCATCCTATGCATCCCTTTCAGTGTTTAACAGTTGAGTATATTTAAAGCATGTCCTCACTGATATGTGTAATCAAAAGTAGAGATTTAATCAAATGATATCATAATCACTGAAGTTAAATTTACTTGCTTCCCGCTCACTTTGATTCGAATTAACTGCGCATCTAAATTACATCAAGGCCCTCCCTCATTCCAAGCATGTCCAGGTGCTGCCATGTGTTGGTCAGGAATGGCTACAAGCAGCCACAAGGGCAGACGCCTGACCTTGCTTCAACGCTGCTCTTAAATGACTTTTTGGTCAAATAATGACCAATCCCACAAAATCCTACATTTCAGATTCTTAGGAGAAGAGCTACTAATAGAGAAAGAAGAAATGAAAGGAAATGCTACTTATTTAAAAAAGAAACATATGCCTGACTCTAGCCACAGGTCTAAAAAAACACCATGGGAAGTGTTTTGTCAGTCTTTTCATAAACCCTGCATTTGTACAACAAAACTAATCTTGGGGACCGAGCCTTTAGACTTCCTTCTAGGCAGAATCACTGAGGTAGGGTGCCCTATTGTATCAGTATGCCCTCATTCCAAGTTCTGACCTCTCAGTTTTAAAAATATTCTTAAACCTTAATTTTTCGGCTTTCAGAGCAGTAATTCAATGATTTGTACAAATCTCCCAGGCTTCACTGGCTGACAAACCAGGAAAAAAAAATAGTTTTAGGAAATGCGGCAAATACCAACCTTGAAAAAGATGACTATAAAGTAAATGATTCAGTGTTAGAATTATTCAGCAAGCATTCAGCTAACACTGACAATCAATTACATGGCAGATACGTAGGAGGCAGAAATGAAAGGGGGCATACAACCCATTATAATACAGTTCATTAAGTGTTATATATGCTTAAAGGTGGTGTGGCCACTCCTTCAGAGTCCAGATGTATCAAAGACATAAATATTAAAAATGAGACTATATAAATACTAGAAAAAAGTTGAGAAATTTTACTTATGCTCTAAGAGTGGGGAAGATCTAAGTTTAACACAAAACTCAGAAGCTATGAAAGAAAACACTGATAAAATAGAGCCTCATAGAAACAAAACCTTTATTATATAATGCCTACATGGCCAGATATCATAAAGTCAAAGGCAGAAAAGTGAGAGAAAATTGTAAAATAAATCCCAAGGAATTCGTTTTCTTAAAAAGTAAAGAGTTCCCGGAGGAGGAGGAGGAGGAAGAGGAGAAATAATAATAATAATAATAATAATACCAGAAAAGTAGGTACTTCACTGGAAAGGAATAAACATTATCTGAACACTGTATTATTGAAAATTTCAAATTTTAAAAAGGAAAAAGAACAGGGTAATAAGCCACCCTGTACCTAGAACACTGCTTCAGTATATTATTTACAGCTAATATTATTTTATCTGTGTCTCCACCCACTCTCAATCCAGATTATTTTGAACTAACATATCCAGATACAACCCAAGTATCACAACAAAAAATTTTATACACAAATGTAAAGTTCAACCTCACTCATATTAACAACAAAAAACGAATGCAAATCAAAACCACCTTAGAAGTACAATTTTCACTCATCAGCTTGGCAAAGATAAAAAAAATTGATAAATTTATCAATCACGGAGGTCAGCACAAACTTTGAAACTGGTCTATTGAGAATCTAGCTGCTTTCCTTCTCCTGTCTTCTATGTGGGTGTCAAGCTAACTGCATCACTAGAAGCACAACTGGTAGGTGCTATCAGTGAACGGAGCCTGAAAACAACTATTATAAAACATAGGTGCTGCCTCACTTTACCTAAAAACACACAACAAACACCTCAGTGCCCACTTGCCCAGACCAGGCCAGGTGTCCGTGGTTAATGGCACACTCTGGTTTTCCTCTATAGCACTTTACACTGTTTGTAATAATAGACTTACTGAAAAGTTCTTTGATGAATGCCTTTACTCCCCACTATACTTTAAACTCTATAAGGACAGGGACTGTCTTATTTGTTTGGCATTTTATCCCAGTGTCTGGTCCATGGTACATATGCAGTATATGTGGAATTCATTGTTTCATTCAACAAATATTCACTCTGGGTCAGCTGGGCACTTGTGCTACCTTCTGGAAATAAGGTGATAAGGTGCTGAGCAAGGCAAATCCGTTCTCTCTCAAGGCTTCCATTCTATTTTTTTTAATGTTTTTTATTTATTTCTGAGAGAGAGAGAGAGAGAGACAGTGTGAGCAGGGGAGGGTCACAGAATCCGAAGCAGGCTCCAGGCTCTGAACTAGCTGTCAGCACAGAGCTTGACGCAGGCCTTGAACCCATGAACCGTGAAATGATGACCTGAGCCAAAGTCGGACGCTTACCCGACTGAGCCACCCAGGAGCCCCTCAAGGTTTCCATTCTAGAAGCGGTCAGAAAATAACCAAACACACACAGCCAAACACATATATTATAAAAGGTAGTCTAATGGTCGTGAACCAGTGGTCTGCAAACAGGTATTACATTTTCCCCTATCGATTCCCCTAATAGGCATTTTCACTTTTAATGTTTTTCCTGATTAAAAAACCTTAATTAATACTTTAATTCTTAAATAATGAATTTCTTTCTCACTAGACTTACTAATAGTTACAAAATGGGGGAGGGGGGTCTACAACCTTCTTATCCAAACACAGTTACTTTCAGCATTAAAGAAGATTTCTTTCCTGTATTTTCCACAAATCTTTCTTTAATGTCACAGTGAACACAGAATATGCAATGTTCTCTGCTTTTTAGATCAGACAATCTCCCTTCATTCATAATCAAGATCGAGGAACACGGCAAAATGACCTCCTTCCAAAAGGAAAAAAAGGTCTCCGTAACCATCCATGGCTTCAACAGACTCAACGCCTCCTGCCCTCCTCAAGGGCAGCAGTTTTACCAAAGTGGCGCAGCCCCCACCGCTTCTTGCGATGATTTACTGCCTCCATATTGAAAAAGGACCATTTTGCAATAGATGGAAGAGTTGCCTCCTACAAGCCAATCACATTTTCCCACATCTGTCTTCCCTCCAGTGTCTTAACGTCGCACCTCTGAGAGGATTTTATTTCTTTTAGCTCTTCCTCATGCTTTTCCTATTTGTTAATTATTAAAGAACTTCTTCCAGCTTCTTAGACATGAAAATGATATGAAATGCTCATGAGCCAGATTTGGGGAAAGAATCAACAATTCGGCAGCAGGAGATGAGGAAATCGGTAAGGTGCTGTGCAGACTGCACACCCCATTAACCATCTGAAACTGAAGACACTGCCTGCTTTTCTGAGGAAATTATGGGTAGCAAGAGCTTCTGGGAGATGAGCAAAGCACACATTGACCTAGTGTTTATATCAAGTTGGCAACAATGCCATCTGAATATTTTTCCTCCAAAGTAAGTAGAGGTTTATGGACACCACACAGATTAGGATTGAATGAAAAGACTCTCTCTCTACACATGGACAAACATCATTGGGAGCAGGGGGGCTGGGATGTAAGTGGGCCACCAAAGTGATTTTTACAAACTGGCTGAGGAAGTATTCTGGCTCTGCAGGAAGTGAGGCATGACAATTCCCTAGCCGGTTCCTTCTACTTCTACAGCAGAAAAGAACACCATCTAAATTCTCGTTCCATAAAGACAAGTGAAAACAGGCCTGCAGTGCATCACAACCAGAATATATTTAGTAAGATGATGCTGAACAATGAAACTTTTAATGGTGTCTTGTCTCACAGCAGCATATATATGCTTATGATCTAGAAGAGGTTATTTCACTGTGGGGGGGGAGGGAAGGATGTGCGCAGTGGGGAGAAAGGATTTATGGCTCTTTTTGCCTACACCCCAACTTTAAGAAAAACAGATCCTGGTATTTTAGCCTAAGATGTCCTGGATGGTAAATAATATGAAGTTTTGTGACTTGACTTCATTCTAAAATAAATGCCGCTAACACATCCCAGTACAGTTTAATGAACACAAAGTAACTATGAAGGCTTCATGGGATAATCTGACAACATCCCTTCTAAAATTTTCAGCCCTCTAGAAGTAACAACGCCAATCACTTTTTTTTTTTTTTTAATGTTTTATTTATTTTTAGGAGAGAGAGAGACAGCATGAGCAGGGGAGGGTCAGAGAGAGAGGGAGTCACAGGCTGAAACAGGCTCCAGGCTCTGAGCCGGCAGTCAGCACAGAGCCCGACGCGGGGCTCGAACCCACGAACTGCGAGATCATGACCTAAGCGAAAGTCGGACGCTCAACCGACCAAGCCACCCAGGCGCCCCTGAATGAGGTTTCCAAGGCCACTAATTGGTGTGTTTTAAAGCATTTGAAAGCACAGAGCCCTCACAGACTAGCATGAAATTATCAGTCATTTGGAATCCCAGCCCAAGACTTTAATATTTGATCTCCAAGAAGAGTGCTTCACCCCAAATGTCTGCTTTCTCTGTACCATTCTATCTCACAACAGTTTTGGCCTAGTTTTTCAGATCTGGTCATTTTATAAAATAGGATCATGTGATACACAAGAAACCAGGTCAAGCAGCTGGTTGACCTGACGGTGTCCAATATACGCCACCCACAACAGCCTCTAAGTACGGCCGACAACAACGAAACTTAGAGAGGGTGGGGGAGACCCTCCTGCTGACTCATTCCTCACGGGGAAACATTTATTAGTTCCTAGGGCAGTATGCTGACTTTCCACTTCTATTGCTGCAATTTCTACTTGTGAATTCTGGAATGGGCTAAGGGAACGGAAAAGGAAGAGGTCAAAATCCTATGAAAGACACATTGCTTTTAAGGGTACTGTAATGAGATTTGCAGAAAAGTTATTGATCTGTGCCCTTTCGTTTTATTTTCAATATACCCTATAGTCATGTTATTTCCCTATGAAAGTTCAGGGTATTCATCTAGGGACTTGCAGCAACAGGGCAAATAGCAAGCGAGAATTTTGGAGTGTTCATTAGTAAGGAGGTAAAAGGTCTTCACGGAAATCCCGGCACAAGGCAAAGAAAGAAGAAAAGCAAAGTTCAGTTGAGAACCATTCCCCAGCCTCTCTGGACCACAATGTGAATCAAAGAACATGGAAGGAGGCAAGAATAAATAAACGCGTGCCTTCACATACACATATGTGTGTAATAGTTCTTACTGGCGCTACTTTACTAAACTCTAATCATATGACCTCACCTAGAGCAAGCAGCCCTCTAAGACAGGGGATTTTTCTCAGATTACAGAGCCAGCATTCAAAGTCAGGTCTGCCGGACTCCAAACCCCATGCTCACCAAAACAGGTGCTGGGAAATGGTCTATGGCAGGAGGTGGGTTAAGGATGGTTTCTTCACCAACTGCACTTCTGAATGAAGTTTAAAAGGCAATTAATTTTTTTTATTTTTTTTAATGTTTTATTTATTTCTAGGAGAGAGAGAGAGACAGTGTGAGCAGGAGAGGGTCAGAGAGAGAGGGAGTCACAGACTGAAACAGGCTCCAGGCTCTGAGCTGGCAGTCAGCACAGAGCCTGACGCAGTGCCCGAATCCACTAACCGCGAGATCATGACCTAAGCGAAAGTAGGACACTTAACCAACTAAGCCACCCAGGGGCCCCAAAAGGCAATTAATTTTTGAAGACATTTAAGGTATAATCAAAATCAATGTAATTTAGATATATAAAAGAATACAGAAAATGTGTATAGATAACATTAATTTTTCCCCAAAATTTAAAGTCTGGAGAACTCCACACTAAGTAAGCTATTATTTCTCCTTAAATTTGTTATCTACTTAAAAAAAAAAAAATGTTAAAGTCCTAAGTACACACAGTAGGGTTTCCTTAACAGGAATTATGAGCCCTTGTACACACTGGCTAACGCCTCCCCCGGGACTCACATTATTGGAGCAACTGAGAAGACACGCTCCACTCTGCCCTCTGCTCTCACCGGAAATCATAGTTTCTATTTTTTTGAAACTGCTGTGCCTGTTGGCAAATATTACCACACACCAAAGAAGAAAGCACAGGACAGAGGAAAGACCATAGACCTGCCTTCAATTCCAAAGCCAGCCACTTGTTCTGTGACCTTGAGCTAATTACTAGTTTCTAAGCCCCAGTTTCCCTAGCTACAAGATGTTGTAGTGAGAATTAAATGAGGTAATATACATTAAATTGGCTTATATACTGCTTAGTACTTAATATTCAATAACTATTACATTTTTTTCATTTAAGTATGAATTTGCTTTTTTCTTAATGTTTATTTCTGAGAGAGAGAGGGAGGAGAAGGGAGAGGAGGAGGAGGAGGTAGAGGAGAAGAAGAAGAAGAAGAAGGGCAGAGAGTGAGGGAGACACAGAATCCAAAGCAGGCTCCAGGCTCTGAGCTGTCAGCACAGAGCCTGACGTGGGGCTCAAACTCACAAACCAGGATATCATGGCTGGAGATGAATTCAGACGCTTAACCAACTGAGCCACCCAGGTACCCCAATATGCTTTTTTTAAGTTTATCTATTTACTTTGAGAGAGGGAGAGAGAGAGAGCACAAGCAGGGGAGGGGCAGAAAGAGAGGGAGACAGAAACAATCTCAAGCTGGCCCCGAGATGTCAGCGTGGAGCCCAATATGGCGCTCTAACTCACGAACCATGAGATTATGACCTAAGCCAAAACCAAGAGTCGGCTCTTGGTGCCCCCGAAGTTAAGAAGTTTTAAAGCATACTGTTCAGGGGCACCTGGGTGGCTCAGTCAGCTAAGCATCTGACTCTTTATTTCAACTCAAGTCATGATCTCATGGTTGTGAGATTGAGCCCTGCGTGAGGCTCCAAGTGGGGTGTGGAACCTGCCTAAGATTCTCTCTCTCTTTTTCTCCCTGTCCCTCCCCAACCCCCACGTATGCACCCTGTCTCTTAAAAAAAAAAAAAAAAAACTTTTTAATTACATCAAAAGCAGCTGAATCATGCCTTTCAAGCTATTTTCACCAATCTGAGTTTGTACGGGCTCTAGTAGCCCAAGTTCAGGAAATAACACCAACAAGAGTTACTCAGCTATCCCCCATCCTAGTAATCATACAATACACAGAGTTCTCAAAAACGCTACCTCGGCTGGTTCTCCACGGTGAGGTTCTCTCCGCGCTGATAGCCGCTGTCTGCCACCTGGGTGGTGGACCGCTTCACAATCTGCTGTAGCTCCTGCTCCAAGCGCTCTTTGATTGCCTTAACGGTCTCTGGGATCTTCTTCAGTTTGGCCAGCCCCTTGATGAGGATGCCCATAAAAAGGGTGCTGTTCTCCTCTGGATCCAGCTCCAAGTCCTCCTTGATGTCCTGCAGGTTTATCTCCTTCACTGTAAAAAAAAAAAAAAAAAAAAAATTCAATTACAAGATTCAAAAACAGAATGGGCTGAATAAACGGGATCACTGCTCTGATTACTTCCTTAACGGAATCAGAGATTTTTCAATTAAATTATTTGTACACAGTAACTAAGAATCACAAAATAACAGTTACAGTCCTCAAATCATACCCATCAGGTAAAGTGAGAGGTAGATGCCATTAAAAACCAGCAAATCTGCACAGAAAGTTTTCCACAGACTGTTCCACATACAACGAGTCCATCAGTTCACGACACCAATGAAGCACTCACTGTTTATAAAACGCCACACTCGGGGCTGCGAGAGAATTCTCAAGAGCCAGACTGCAGTCTCAAAACTCTTATTTAATACTTAGAAGGGACAAGTAACTTGATGAAAACATTATATGTAGAAAAGGTAAAGAAGTTAAAATAAATGATAAACAAGATGAAGAAAAATAAAGGAAGAACAATATGTGTAAGTGACACAAGACTCTGAGGGGAAGAGTAATAAGGAGCTTTCATAAATTCAAAAGAACCACCTTCTATTTCTCTTTAAACATGGGTCTACCTTAACACTCTGTGCTGAAAACAGTTCTTGCTAATAGTCCGTGAGAGCTTTCAGGGAAGTAACCTTATACATCCAAAGTCTCTGTAAATTGGCAGACTACCGCTTTTGTGGAAACCACCTGGTTAACAGCCCAGCACAGGGCTTCCTACCCCCAGGGAGGAGCTGGCGGGAGCGAGGGATGAGGACCTGAGATCTCTGTTATCTACTGACAACCACAGGCCTTCCCTTCAAACTAACGCACATGCACAGGAAACTTCTCACAGGAGGCCAGGGGGTTCGCAACCAGCAAAGAACCACAGGTTAAAAAACCTCTCACCCAAAAATAATTCTCTCACTTTAAAACTGGTTGGATTAAGATAGAATAAAGAGGGAAAGCCTGGAGCTGGACCTTAATAGTGAAAGTTTTCCCCATTCTTCCCTCTCCTCTATTCTTCAAAACCAATGGCAGGTTTTTAAAATACGGGATGTCCTGAAAGAATGCATGCCTTCTCATTAGTAGATTCCAGCTCAACTACACTAGGAGTCCCACTCCATGTTGTTTAGCATCACTGGAACATACTGGAATCTGTTTGTTACGGAAGAATGAAAATATCCCAGTGTATGGAGTAAATCCTTGTACCACTGCATAAAGTCTCCAAAACCTCTGCTTCACATGACTGCAGTCTCTTCTTCTCCTCAATCCCTTTTCTTTTTGTTCCCAACTCATAAAATGCACTTAAACATCAACCAGAAGCACTTAATAATGGGCAAGATATAATTACGTGAACGAACTTACTCTTCATTGAAGAAGTCCTCTCAGTATTTATCCACAATGCTGAAACCCATGTGGCGAAAGAGAACCACATAAGGAAAGACCAGATTCCTCTACTGTCTTTGCAACATAGAGGACAGCTGATGATATGGTATTTAATTTAAATAATTTTCATACTAGTTAATGCAGGAGTAGAACCAAAGTGGCTTAAGCCTCTGAAGATGGGGGGGGGNAAGAACTAGACACCTCAGGCCACAGAATTACTCCATCCTGTAAAACCAATCCCAGCAGCAAGAAGAGAGAAATACTTAGCAGCCAAGCAGCCATCTAAATTCAGCATGTTAGAGAGGCAAAATGAAGCACAACTATAAGCAGAGCTTCAGGCGGGGGGAAAAAAGTAATAGAAATTTAGCTGGGAGAAAATGATCTTCATGAAAGAGCACATATGAGTCACAAACAGACACAAGCAAAGGGCTACCTGAATGTCACAACCACCTGCGGCAAGAGCGATTGGTGAGGAGATAAATGTAGTTTAAATCAATAACCCCCTAGATTATGTGGCAGATATCTATTTATATGTGCACTAATATGATAGATAGCCTATTAAAAAATAACAAATAAGCAAGGTCTGAATAATAAAATGCCACAGCCCCAAATGACACATTTGTGTAGAACCTTAGCTTTCTGTTTGTCTCCTGAAATCTCCTAGAGCATAAACACTGAACAGATCCAATATTAATTAATTTATATTATCTATTTCACTTACATCAGCTGAAAATTAAAAGGCAATTTAAAAGGATAATATAATCAACCATGAAGACTAGCCCAATAATCACAAAAACCCTGTGAGGTCGGATAGAATTATTGGTGCTCTATGGAAAAAGCTTGTACAAAAATAATGTAGCTGAAATTCAGTAAGGGCCTCACACCACAATCAGAACAAAATGCACATATTTCCAAACTACCAAACACTACCAAATCATTCCCTTATATCTATAGTGATATAATATGTACTCACCATGTAGGTTTTAGAACATTTTATAATTAGAAATGCTAACTTTCTTACCTAGTTCTCTTAGATTTTTTTGCTCTGAGGAACCTTACAAAGTGAGGATTTCTTGAACCTGGTTTTGAAGACCCTCACTGGCAGGACAGTGTTAAATATTAGGACTTTTACGTCCTTTAACCCATTATTTCTACCAAAATCCTCCTAGCCCCAATTGTTCCTTATTACACACACAGATAGGGAAGGAAGGAAGGAGATATGGATGTGTAGGTATACATGCCTAAATGCATAAAAACCGTCTGTGGTTTGAGGCTAAGCATGAATTCAAGGAAGATTTAAGACACTTTGGGACCCATGGAACGATGAACTAAATGATATCTCAAGTCCTTTCAAGCTCCACAATTCCACGATTCCATCAACTTAGTCTAAATCTATACATCTCCGGTTACATGGCCCATAGCTAATTATGTGCACCTAGATTATAGATAGCCCTTTAAAAAAATAACAGATAAAGTGAATAATCCATTTAAGTTGCTAAGTGTTCTATGAAAGAAAACAGCCTTTTTTTCCCAGTGAGTACAGGAAGCAATGTAGACCAGGAAATAAATGCTTTCTTTTCTCAGTATGTTGGGTAAGAAAGTATCAGTCACACATGCCATGGCTATATACAAATGTTACCAAATTTGCACAAGAAACCTGGTAACACGCTTTAACTTTGTACTGAATAAGCTTTATTATTTGACTTAACATTTATATATGTCGATTAAGGTATAAGATGATGGTAGTGTTTACCACAGAAAGTCCTCGTAGATGTCATTCCTTATACTGTGCACGGCACCTAAAGTATGAAAATGTGATATATATGATTTTGACCTACATACATAACTTCATTTACCTGTCGTATATAAGAACATTATATAACAGGAGAACAGTGACACTACTGAACAGAATTCAATATAAAAATAGGACTTCAAAAAAATTACCAAGCCTAATCTGACCAATAAAGTATCAAGAGAAATACATATCCAAAATGCTGCTCCCACCAACGGGAATCTGGCCTCGGAAGAGTAACCATACTCTTAAGTAGAAGATAAGAAAGTTACCACTTAAAAATAATTCTGTGCTCTGGTCAAAATGGCACTGTAAAGTCATACTTGAGATATCCAATCTCAAAACACGGTTATACATAAAGTATAAATAAAGAAATTTTTTTAAAAAATAGCGTGGTTCAAAATTGAGAGGAACACCTCTGTGGACAAGAGATGGAAACAAGGGGTGGAGCCAGAGTGTGTACCCAACGAGCTGTGTGTGGACAAGCAGGGAGAGGCAGGCAGGTTTTAGTCCATGGGGTGTTACAGAGACAACAGATGAGCTGACAAAACCCTCCATTAAGGCTGCAGGAAAAGGACCAAATCCAGCCCTAGACCTGGGTACGCTTCCAGCCTCATCAAACCCTGATCTTCCATTCATGTCCCAGTAGAGATACTTGGCCAACTATATACCTTAAATACCATTTGTTTCACCAATAAAAAATTACTTCTAACATCTTTTATTCTAATTAACGCACCCACTGGTACAGATGGAGAGCTCAGTATATGATGTACTGGTCGCCTCTGGAGTACAGAATCTTGATTAGGGTCTTTCAAATGTTAACTAACTACCCCTGAAGTGTGGATTCCTGATTAAGGTACTTCAAAAATGTTAACTAAGCACCCCTAAGGTGCAGATTAAATTACTTTGAAGGAAACTACAGACAATATAACACCCCACTCCAGAAAAGAGGCTGACAAAAGATGTTGCCAACTGCTACTTGAGCTGTCATTTACATGGAGCTAGGAATTTTACAGCTGCTGTGTAGGAATAGTTTAAATTCAGGTGGATCTGAGCCCTACATTGCAGTAACGTTGGAAAGTACAGTGAATGTACACTGGTCCCTCCAAAACTGAAAGGGGGAAATGATGGTACATTTGAAGAGGAAGGTACAGTGGAGGGAGAATTATTAGGATAAAAACCAAAAAAAAAAAAAAAAAAAAAAAACCAGTGGAGAAGAGACTACTAAAAATATAACAGGGATACAGATAAGAGAAGAGACAAAGAACAGATGAACAAACTCAGACTTTATATTCATATTCAATAATGTGTAAGGCTTTATAAGTTCAATTGCCCAAAGTGACAGCATGATGCAGTAAAAATAGCAATGGCTGGGCATCATACAACTTTAGATTTGACTATCAACATGACCACATTCTAACTGTGTGAATCTCTCTCAAGTCATTAAATCTTGTTGGACTCTAGTGTTATATCTAAAATAGAGATAGCATCTACACAACTGTGTATATTAAATATGTGATACCAAAACACAAAAACAAACTCCTAAGAAAGTAAAAAAAAAAAAAAAAAAATTTACTTTTAAAATTTCCAGCTTTAGGAACTCCTGGATTGCTGGAGACAATGGTAGTAGCTCAAGTCCCCATTTCTCCATATTTCCTCCAAAAACAACATAGAACAACTAGAAGAACAAATAAAAGTGATACATATCATACCCTCAGGATAACCTGGAAGATAGAACTTGCCCAAAATTCACAACTCAAATAAGAAACACTTGACCCCAGCAAGCAATCTCTCAAGCTTTTGCCCCAACCCTGCTCTGCCACAAGGCTTTGTCACAAGCAAGCAAAAGCCCACTGGTGAAGAACCATGATCAAGAGACAAGGGAGTTAGTAATGATCCTAATATTGATCTAAAACTATCACTAAAAGGGACAATGTCTACTCTTAAGTTTCAAAATACCCAAAAGGTATCCAAGTAGATGAGAGCATGGACTACAGGGAAGACAGTTTAAAAACAGACAATTTATAGGAGTATTTGAGACCTATAATTTCTACAGAAGAAGTAAGACAAAAGGAAGAGAGAAATGCCCTGTGGCTACTGGATAGTGAAGGGAGAAAGAGAACATTCAGGATCCCACAAGAGAATCATAATTCTGAGAATAGCCTTCCCCCACCATCAAAACAAATAATACACTCAAGTATTTGGATTTTGCTATGCTGACAGAAGAGGGAGCCAATGAGCTAGGAATTCTATAAAACACCCCAACCCCATTAAAAAAAAAAAAAAAAGATCAGAAAAAAATGAACAGATTCATATAAAGGTATGTGGTCAGGGGGTAGGGTGGGAAGGACAGTCAGAAAATCCAACAGACATCAAGAGGAAAATTCCCTACAATAAAACTACAATGAATAACAAGAAAACTAGATGACAACACTCCAGATGGAAGTAATATATTCAAACAAGAATTTGGGGTTAAGAAAAGCCACTTTGAGTCAAAAATCCCAAAACTAGGAACAGACATGGACAAATAAAAGAAAGGTATAAGAAGAAAACAGACTAAACTCTGAAGAAATATGGAAGAAAAAGACTATTATTTCAGATAGGAAGAATAAAATTATAAAATTCCCAAGGGGAAACAGACTCAAATGAATATTTTATAAAGGGTATTGTGGAAATTCAGGAAATTCTCTATTCCAAAATAGAGAATTAGGGGAATATAAAGACAGAAGTAAAGAGACCAAAGAGAAAGCAATAGAAATGGAAGACAGGCAAAGAAAAAGGTAACATATTGGAAGAAAAACGAACAATACTTGAAATTATAAAGCAAAAAAAAAAAAAAAAAACCTTGAATCTACCAAATAAAAGAGACTATTTGGAAAAATTAACCACCACCACCACCCCCCAAAAAAAAGCAACTCCAGGGCATATCCTACTAAAACTATTAAGTTCCTAAGTTAAAAATCCTCAAGGTCTAAAGGATCACAGCTTACAGGCGCAAAAATTCAGTAAGTAAAATTGTAAATTAAGGCATTTATGCCCATCTAAGCTGTTTTTTAAGTACCAAGGCTATAGGAGAAGAAAACAAAAAAGGGGGGGGGCAGTTAGCCCTTTCTTAAGGAATCTTTTGATAAGCTTTATGCAACCAAGAGATAAGTGGGAAAACTTTAGCAGAAAAGATGGATGATAAGCATTTAAAATATTTAAGTACAGATTTATGACAAAAACAAAACTGGCAGGTGTGGATGGAAGACAACTAAGATGGATATGTTGTAAAAAAGTAAAAATAACACAACCTACAACTGGCAGAAAAGAAAGGAAAATAAAGTCATGTTGCTACTTAAACAAAAGATGGGGATTAAAGGACATCAACAAAAACAGAAATGAGAGAGTGAAAGATTAAAGCATTATAAAGAGACTAAACTTTTTTTTCTAAGTTTTTTAAATACATTAAATAGACATCACTGGGGGGAAAAATTAATCCCTCTCCTCACCAAAAAAAAAAAAAAAAAAAAAAAAAAAAAAAAATTTGTTTAAAGAGCAAAGAATTAATATCTCAGAGATAAAGAAATATAGCAAATATACACATTTATAAAATACTATGATAGAGTTGAGACAAAACATGTTAGTCTTATCAATATATACCAATGGATTCAGCACCCCTATTATAAGTAAAAGGTTTTTCGATATGAATCACAAAGCAAAGCTCAACAGTATACACATACTGTTGATCTAAAAACTAGTAATTTAGAATAGCTAGAAATATAAAATGAACAAAGGTATGCCAGTCAAAAGGCATTAAGTATAAAGACAAAGAACACATGCCCTTTTTAATACCACACACCATAATTCACAATAAGGCTATAACATTTATGAGTATTTATATACGAGATTAAACAGCAGCCACCATTTTAAAACAAAAGCTTCAAGAGATGAAGAGACAGAGGAAAAACTCACTAACAGAAAACTTGAATACATCACCAAAAAATGAGGAGATAGAAGACCTAAACAACATAATTAAATAAGGTGGATCCTATGGAAATATATCAAACTGTCCACCTGATAATAAAGCATACAGCTTTTACTTAAGTAAAAGTTAAGTTCCCCAAAGTAAAAATATTACCAACAATACTCTCTGAATTCAATGCAATAAAAGTAGAAAGTATTATGAGAAACAAAACACACACAAAAGACCCTTTTATCTTTGAATGTAAAATTCTTCTGTTAAAAACACTGGGTTTCCATCCCAAAGAGACAACTTTTGAAAGGAGACCACTTTTTAAAAATGATAATGGAAACATTAAATATCAGTGTCTATGGGACAAATTTGAAGAGAAAAATTCCTGTCATTGAATACATTTATCAGTAAAATTTTAAATACATGAGTTCAATGTCTAGGTCAGAAGAAAATATAAACCAAAAGAAAGCACAAAAAAGAAAATAAAGATAAAAGCAAAAAATACTGAGGTAGAGAACAGAAAAGTAGACCTAACCAATAATCCAAACACTGGTTATTTCTTGAAAATTAAAAAAAAAAAAAACCCTAACAAAATAGAAAAACCACCAGCTACTTTGATCAAGAAAAGGGAGCTAGTGCAAATAAAATAAACAAAAAGAAAATTTCAAAACCATAAAAATACTTTACAGACCTCTGTATAAATAAAATTCAAAAACTAAATGAAATCAATAATTTCCTAGAAAAATACAGATTATTATAAGTGATCCCAATAGAGACAGAATACTTAAGGAGAACAATTTTCTCAGGAAAAGAAAACAGAGAAAATAAAAAGCAAAAACATGAAAAAAAGTATCAGATCCAAATGTTTTCACAGGGAAATTCCCTAAATCTTCAAACACCGGAGAACTCCAAGGCTCCATAAATTGTTCTAGAGCATTGAGAACGAAGAAAAGCTTCCTAACTCCTTCTATGAAGTAAAGTATTACATTGAAACCAAACGCCAATATGATTTAGACTGCCAGCAGTATCATTCATAAACATCGATGCAAAAATTCAAACTAAAATATTCATAAATAGAATTCACCACCACATTGAGAAAATAACACACCATGTTCAAAAGGCATCTTTTCTAGGGAATGAAAATTGTTTCGATAATAGGAAGTCCGTTAACATAGCACAGTAAGAGATTTAAAGATAAAATAGAAAAAAAGTGGATAAAGACATAATAACAATTCACAAAAAAGTTAAAATGGACTTTAGATATAAGGAAAATTATTTAAACTAACTCCTAATTATAGAAATGCAAATTTTTTCAGTATTTTTTAAGCTTTATTATATTGAGAGAGAGAGCGAGCGAGAAAGAGCATGTGCGAGCAAGCAGGGAAGGTGCAGAGACAGACAGGGAGGGTGAAAATCCCAAGCAGGCTCCGCACTGCCAGCCCAGAGTGAGGGGCTCAAACTCACCAACCACGAGATCATGACCTGAACCGAAATCAAGAGTCAAATGCTTAACTGATTGAGCCACCCAGACACCCCAGAGAAATGCAAATTAAACAACACTGTGACACCATTTTCACCCACCAAATAGGCAAAAATGAAAAAGTCTAACAACACAGGGGCACCTGGGTGGCTCAGTCGGTTAAGCATCCAACTTCAGCTCAGGTCATGATATCACAGCTCATGAGTTCAAGCCCCACATTGGGCTCTGTGCTGACAGTTCAGGACCTGGAGACTGCTTGGGATTCTGTGTCTCCCTCCCTCTCTGTCCCTGCTCACACTCTGTGTCTCTTTCTCTCTCTCAAAAGTAAATAAACATTTTTAAAAAAAATTTTTTTTTACGTCTAACAACACATTATTTGGCAAGGCTGTGGGGGAAACGAGCACTCACACACTCTTGGTACAATGTGAACTGTACAACTCTTCTGGAGAATTTGGCAATACCAAAAAAAAAAAAACACATGTGTATTTCTCTTTTGACTGAGCTAACCCTCTTCCAGACGTTCACCCTAATGATATACCTCCAACAATATGCACGTTATTCACTGCATCGCTACTTATAAAAGACAGAATACTGTACACAACCTATATACTCATACATGAGAGAGTTGTTGAACTATGATAAGTCAACATAATGGAGTACTATGCAAGTTAAAAAAATAATAATAATAAAGCAAAATCTGTATGAACTAATATGGAGTGATTTCCAGGACATATTATAAAGTGAAAACAGCCAAGTATAAGAGTATCCAAGGTAAAATTTCCCTTCCTAGAAGAGAAGTATAAGAAACACAGGAAGGATAAACCAGAAACTAATGAAATCAATTAACTAACTATATGGGATGGGTAGAAAAACAGAAAAATGAGTAGCATCCATTTAACTCTCCTACATAGTAATAAGGAAGAGAAATGGCCTAATAAAAACCAGGGAAACATTAGACAATTTACAAGAGACCCAAATGGTTCATATACATGGGAAGATTCTCAACACTAGAAACCTCAGAATGCAAACTAAAATAACAAACTAGAAAAAATAAAAACACAGAGCCTGTCAGGTTTGTAAAAATCCACTTGCAAAAATTAAAAGTCTAACAAAGTCAATTTTAAGGGCAAGAAAGAGAGAAACAAAGCTCATGCACAGGTCAGAGAAACCTGCACTGGCACAATCACTTTAAAAAGCTATTTGGTGGGGGGGGTGCCTGAGTGGCTTAGTTGGTTGGGCGTCCAACTTGGGCTCAGGTCATGATCTCATAGTTCATGAGTTCGAGCCCTGTGTTGAGTTCTGTGCTGACAGCTCAGAGCCTGGAGCCTGCTTCGCCTTCTGTGTCTCCCTTTCTCTCTCCCCCTTCCCTGCTTGCTCGCACGCTCCCTCTCTCTCTCTCTCTCTCTCTCTCTCTCAAAAATAAACATTAAATGAAATTAAAATAAAATAAATAAAAGCTATTAGGTGAATGAAATTTAAAATGCACAACATTCCTATACGTATACAACACACATGGCACCCCAGGACTAGGGCTTCCACACTTTTTAGGCATTATGGCATATATGGAAAATAGCTTCTACAGCTCAGTGACTTATAGCACAACTAGGGTAAATGGCGGTGGCTGCACGTAACTAAAGAGAACTTGTCTAGAGATTCCAACTGGCCCACGACCCACCTAGTTACCCCCCAAAGGCTGAAGGGTCCAGTATCTCAGATATATCTACAACCCAAGAGATCCCAAGAGATGAATGGCTGGGTACATTCTGTCCTACAGAAATATGTACAAACATACTCATTCCTATAAAGTTCCTACTAATGAAAAACTGCAAACTTACAACTTGCCTATCTATAGAAGAATGGATAAATTGTAATTATATAATAAAATATATACACTAGTTAAAACTAATAAACTAGAGTTATATTGTAACATAAGAAAACACAAAAGATACAATCTTGAATTTAAAACCCAAGCAGTAAAATGATACATATCATAGTATACAATTATAAGCAAATTTAACTTATATAAATTGGAATCAAGCAAACATGTAAATTAAGTTTTACAATTTATTTAAGCCCTAAAATACTCAAAATAATATACTTTGTATATATATGCATACACAGTATATAACATTTACATACAAATATACACATATATAAATATATGTTACATACATTGCTCCTATAATTACAAATATACAACATATACATTTACATACACACAGTAAAAGTATGCAAACATACAGGAAAAAGATACAGAATAGTTTCAAAACAGTGGTTACCTCTAGGGTAGAAGAGGAAGGAAAGTAATTGAGGAAGAATTCATGCATTCACAAGGGGCTTCAAATGTACCTGTAATTTTTCTTTAAAGAATATCAATCAAATATGGAAAAATATTAAGATTTATTAATCTAGTGGGAAGTACATGATGATGGTGATATTCATCTCCAATACATGAATAACATAATATTTATATTTAATAAGTGCATTTGAATTAACAAACCCTGGCCTTGCTTTCTTTTTACATTTATAAATATCTCAACTATTAATTCTATTCTGCCCCCATTGTATATAGGTCTCAGCTCTAGGGGCGCCTGGGGGGCTCAGTCAGTTGACAATCCAACTCTGGATTTCAGTGCAGGTCATGATCCCAGAGCCACTGGATCAAGCCGTGAATCAGGTTCCATGCTGAGCGTGGAGCCCACGTAAGATTCTCTCTCTCACTGTTCCTCTCCCCCCACCCCACTCACTCTCTCTCTTTCCCTAAAGGCAAGTCAAATCAAATCAAATTATAGTCCTCAGTTCTATTTACAAATAATCATAGATATCAACCAAGATATTTAATAGCAAATGAAGGATTCTTTAGGAACAACTGATTTAAAATGCAAAGGGAGGCCCCAACCTCAGGACACAAGTAACTCAAAAAGTGCCCTATTGTTTTGGAGAACCTTCATTATTCTAGACATGTGAGTTGCGGGAAGAAAAATTTCATCTCCTTTTATGTTAGGATTCATAGCTCCCAGGCCAAGTAGAGAGAATTTAAATATCAAATCCTAAAATTTTAAGAAAAATGTCAAGTCCCAGACCAAGACTTTATGGACTGAAATGCACGTAAGAAAACAGCAGCATAAGAAAAATATCATTTAATTTGTGCTCTCTTTAGGTTTTACTGCTTAACCTATGCTGGTACCAAAAAGAAAGGAAGTAAGAAGTCCAGTTTCATTATAGTTATATTCACAGCAACCCCAGCAGGATCATGCATAAAATGAATAAAGAAGCTACAAATGAAATGCCTGTGTACCCCGGGAGTAATTGCTCAGTCAAAACGTTCCAAAGGCAGCTTGCCAAATGAAAGGACATACTGAGAATCCAAAAGCTTAAACCAACATTTTACTACAATTATTGGCTTTTCGCCACACTTCTCCCATCCTTTTACCTAAGTTATAGTTGAATTACTACATCTAAATTAGACATTAGTTTCCTGTACGTTACAAAATACTGTGACTGATGAGAAATAGGAGAAAGGCTTGCAAAATACATCTCTTACTTCTTTAGAGTAGTAGGAACACCACGAGGCTACCTTCCAACAACTACCATCTGGTGAACCTGGACCAATCACTCAACCTCTGTGGATGGAATAGGCTTATAAAATGAGTTTTGAAAAATAATACCTGATGGGGCCACCTGAATGGCTCAGTCAGCTTGGTGCCTGACTTCAGCTCAAGTCATAATCTCACGGCTCGTGGGTTCGAGCTCAACTTCGGGCTCTGTGCAGATGGCCAAATTCCAAGTCTCCCTCTCTCTCTGCTCCTCCCCGCCCCCCCAGACGCTGTCTCTCTCAAAAATGAATAAACATTTAAAAATAAAATAAGAATACCTCATCAACTAGAATGTATAAGCAACTTTCCATATATTTACTACAAAATGCCTGTTCACACGTTTGCCTATGTTTCATAATTTTACATTTGCATACTTTTGATTAGCTTTTTTTACTGATTTATAGGGGTTCTTTATATACTCTGGATACTTAACCTCTGTTGGACAAATGCCAATCTCTCCATCTATAAGGGCTCTTCTGTAAAATGCCCATCATGTGTACAGTTCTTGAAGATGCCATTTCCTTTCTTCACTAACATGCAGGAAAGCTAAATGGATGCTACTCATTCTTCTCTCTGTGGGTTTCTTGCGTCTGCCAATCTGTGCCTTGATTCTACGTTTTGTAACTAACATTTTTTAATTAATGATGTGTACACATATACAGTTCTATACTCTTATAACTTAATTATATAATAGACTGAGATATGATAGATACAAAAATAATCATTGTATCAACAACAGTAGCTGCCCTGACTACCTCATAGGACTGCTGTATCAATTGCCTGATGCAACAAGTTTTGTGAACCATAACATGTAAACTATTAGAAAATCTCACAGAAGCTACTCGCAACTCTACCCTAAAGACACTTGAAAAATGACTCGTTTGCAAACAATCAAAATTCTTGTTTAATTAACAATAATCTGAAAATCCTTAGGAATCACCTCCAACCCTAATTTATAGCACCCCAATGAGAGATCTGTTCTATCCAGGGATACCCTACTGGAGCTTCCTCTATAAAGACGTCAGTTCTAATGGATTACACCCTCAATCCCACTATTTCACAAGATGAGAAGGGAGTTTTAAAAGCCTACATTAAATTCCCTGCTGAAAATGACCATTACTTTCAAGGCTGACTTGCAGGGCACTTCACAAGTCCCACTTCGCAGGACTTACTGTTCATTAAGAATAAGAAAAAACTGCCCTTTATTTATAGTGTATTTCATCAGCCTCCCACTTTTATATGTACTTAGTAACATTTTATGTGGTTCTCTACATAATTTACATCTTCTTCATTTTCATACAACCCCCTTTAATAATGTGATCCAGATTAATATAGTCCTAAAGATTAGGACTGCAGTGATTTAAAAATAAAAAAAAAAAAAGACTTCACACATAATTTCAAGAAAGTCAAAATTTTACATATTGGCTCCTCAGGACAACTCAAGGCAAAGGAAGCAGTGCAGAGTAAGCAGAGTAGTTGTCCCCAAAGGCTAACTGGGTCCTAATCCCCAGAATCTGCGAATATATTAAATGGCAAGGTGACTTCATAGATGTGACTAAGGCTAAGGACCTTGAGCTGGGGAGGGTAGCCAGAATTATCCAGGTGGAATCAATCTATCACACAAGTCCTTAAAAGGTAGGGAGAGGTAGAAGGGTGGGGCAGAAAGATGTGACCCAAGAAAGAGGTGACACCCTGTCGCTGGTCTGGAAGAGAGAGGAAGAGGTCGACAAGTCTGGGAAAGCGGCAGCCTCTAGGAGCTGGGAAAGGCAAGGAAACGGGCCTCCGGGAGGGGCCTCCAGAAGGAACACAGTCCAGGGAGACCCATAGTGGACTTCTAACCTACAAAACCGTAAGATGGTAAATTTATGTTGTGGTAATTTGTTGGGGGTAACAAGGGAAAACTAATACCCAGGGCATACCCAGCTTTCTGGCAGGAAAACAGACTGGTTAGAAGAGCGTATTCCGAAATCCAGCTCCTCACTTGAAATCACAGCTCTACTGCTTGTCAACTATGTCAAATTAAGCCAATTATTGACCTCCCAATGCCTCAGATTTTCTCAGCTGTAAAATGGAGCCATTGTAACAGTACCTACCTACAAAGACTGTTACAGGACTAAGCTAATTCACGTGAAGTACTTAACATATTATTTTACATACAGTACGCACTAAACACATCTTAGCTACTACTAGTATGCATCCTCATCAGTAATATTTCAACCACTTTGTCTTTCAGTCACCCACAGAAAAATCATGAGATCAGAAGTTTCAAACAGACAAAGGAACGAGCACTTCTAAAAAGAAAGGTTTGTAGTTTATGTATAAGCAGTCTCCATGATGGACCCAGCTCCACTCAATCAACATCCGCACTTTAGGAGTTGTCCCCAATAATGACGCCGAAGTCAACGTGTCACCATGAACTGCACTAAGTGAGAAACGCTAACTACAGGGCCTGACAGAAAAAGTGCCCATCAAAGAGTAGGCTGTCTTGTTAAAAATAATAGATGGAGCAAAATTGAGTTTCTACTTAAATTTGCCGTAATTGGCATGTTTTCAACTTACTTGATATTTACACAGTGCTTTTCATTTGCAAAATGCCTGCCCTATCATTTCTTCCTAAACAATTAAAATTTTTATTTCACATGGCCATTGACTTGGCAACATTTACTTAAATTGATATAACCAGGCTAAGCAATGACGATCACCTTATAAACACATGAAAATATAACAACTGATAATTTTTCCTCAAGGTAGAGGGAAAAATACAAGTCAAAAGTATAAATATATATTGTGTTTCATAATTCCACACACTACAACAGTTCAAGGCAGTGTCAAACTCAAAGAACAGCAATACTATGACAGACAGAAGAAGAAGAAAAAATTTCTTAGCTCCAGGAAGAGGCTTGAGCACAAACCTTGTAAAGTGTCATAATAAAAATAAGTGTTGGGGTTTAAAAAAAAAAATCATTAAGTAGACTAACAGTAAAATCTATTATAAAATAATTTCTACACTTTTCCTACAGTGAAAACAATAAACCTCAAGATTCCAAGCCTAAATAACCCTAAAGCTTAATTAAATGATATTTT
Organism: Crocuta crocuta; assembly: GCF_008692635.1. Taxonomy (NCBI): domain Eukaryota; kingdom Metazoa; phylum Chordata; class Mammalia; order Carnivora; family Hyaenidae; genus Crocuta; species Crocuta crocuta. The sequence continues at coordinate 3,099,299 of NW_027531005.1, forward strand.
AAAAGATAATTAAATATACACCAGCAACAACAATATACAGTCAGGCTCTCAAAAGAAACACTTTCAATTAGTTACATAAAATGTACTGATTGAATCCAAATTATTTTTCTACCTTTCTATCTTTTCATTATTTCAAGCTCTACACAACTATAGAAATAGTAAGAACTCTAAAAACTGATTTATACATGCAAAGCCAATGGTAACTGACATTACCCATTCCTTAAAAGGTATTGAGGACTTCAGCTGTAACAAGAAGGCACCTGTGGGACATCTCATCAAAACATCCCATATCCTTCTCCTCAATCCAGAACTGCAACAGTTGAGCAGCTCTTTGCAGAGACCCAGAGACCATCTGAGCCACGCTAAGCTGAACCCTCCAACAGAGAGGTCTGAGCCATTCCAGAAGAATTCCCCTAAATCTGCATTAAATTCAAAGCAGAATCTTTGTCTGCCTTGACAATTCCCTCTCCAACTTTAAAGGCTAAAATGGCCCTCCGTTGTCTTCTTCAACAGAATAGTAGGGAGCCCAAGAAGAAACATGGTTGGCTCGTGGATAGGACCTCAAAGTGCATTACGTGTACGAGTGTGTGTGCACATCCACATGCAAGCATGTACAGAAGTGGAGAAGCCATGGAAGATACAAGGAATTAGTATAGAGGACACAGGATATAGATCACACACTCAGAAGCTCTCAAGAACCAGACAGGGAATGTAACAGGTGCAGCAGCTGGGTAAAAGCTAACAAAAACAATAGAGGGGAAAAAAAAGACAATGCATCAAAAAGCATTCAGATTCAACTTCAGAAAAATAAACACTGCCAGTCAAATAAAGCGTAACTACAACTGGATTCAGGAGACAGGCCAGATTCAGCTGCCAGTTTTCAACGCTGATAACACAACAGGACCAGCCAATCTTCATCTTACTCCCTCTGAGGCTGGCAAAGAGCTCATAGGAGGCTTCAAGGCACTAACCCCAGGACCGCGCACTCCTGACTCCCCAGACTTCCCCAGGTTTCTGCCTTACTGTAGGATTACGAAAAGAAGCTGAGTGGCTCAAGAAATAAAAACTTACCACTTGAGCTTCCAGGAGTGGAATACTGAGAGGTATCGAGGAATTTTCGAGGAGTAGGAAGATTGGTAACATCAATCAGAGGGACGGGAGAAGCATCTTTTATAAGGGAGCTAAAAGGGAAAGGAAGAGTAGTTAGCTACCACTTTCTCCAAAACCAACCAAAGTCCCACTACATGCCCATCCCCTAAGACTTCTTTTTGTCATAAGCCCCCTACACTGTGACTTTGAGGGTCTCTCAAGAATATTTCCAGTGGTGATTAGTACAGAGAGGGGGTTAAAGATGTATTCTAAGGGTTCCAACTATTCAAATTTTTATTTTGTCTTATTTCAGTGCTAGATTTAAAAACATTAATGTAAATATATTCTGGATCATCTGGATGATTACCTTCCAACCAAAATATGCCATGCAATTTCAGTACCCTTTGTCATTTCTGTATTAAAGTTAATTTATCAGCAAAGGAAGATCAAATGTCACCATATCATGATAACTGAATGAAGGCTTAAGTAGTTGGGCTTTGCTTAACTTGAATTTTCAAGCTGGAGTTTTTGATATATTATGGGAGTTCACTACATTCAGCTTTCTTTCAAAGAGGTTATAAATTTCATCAAATTGAGAATCACAACAATAAAAGATGATTTAAGGAACTCAAAACAGCTTAATTCAGTACTTGATTACCTATTTCACCTTTTCCAAAAAGGCCTCACACCTCATCCTAATGATTAACTTTATCATCTCCAAAATAAACACATTAATTTTAAATGACACAATGACTATAAAAAAACAATTACATTTTCAAGTTAATTCCCACTTCTAGCCATCTGTTAGACGAAGGAAGTAGGCAATTTCAAGGCAAATAACATCTGTGTTCCACTCTCAAGAAACTGAACCATCTATGGGGCACCTGGTTGGGTCAGTCAGAAAAGCACGCCACTCTCGATCTCAGGACCGTAAGTTCAAGCCCCACACTGGGTGTGGAGAGTATTACAAAATAATAATAATAAAAAACTTCAAACAGGAAGGAGGAAGGGAAGGAGGAAAGAGGGAAGAAAGGAAGGAACTGAATTATCTAGCATTCTGCATCTACAACAGAAAAGCTTCTCTAAGTTCCAAGGGTAGACAGGGACAAGGCCACAATTCTCACCTCCTTCCAGTCCCACAAACAACATCAGTAGTAGCACTGGCTACCTGGCTAACCACAGAAGTGACTCTCATGATGGTGGTAAACAGAGGGCAGGCAGAGCGGGGGAGTGGGGACAAGACCACACCTTAAGGAAAGCTCTCTCCAAATGGGAAAGTCACGTTCATTTTTAACATCGCCACCCCCACCCACCCACAGTGACATATCCCCAGCTGCCTCCTACCACTCCTTTTGGGTCCAAAGTGCTACGTACGTGTGTAGTTTTAACCTAATAAATGTATGCATGTTCTTTCAGAACTCTGAAAAACAAACTTTATGTTAAAGGGCAAAATCATCACTTTAGGTATTATTTTTATCAAGTGCTAATGACACGTGAGCTGTTGTCCCAGGCCTTGAGGATAAGTGACAGTTACTAAGTTCTCCCTTCTCACTGACTGCAGGGGAAAGAAGGAACCAACAACTCAAACAAGTCTCCTGCATCTAAGTGTTGGGCACGGCATTCGGTGCCAAGGATGCAAGCACGAACACCGTACGAGCGAAACCAAACTTAGCCCATTTCCAGCTGTTGGAACCACTCAGAGACTAACCTCAAACCTCAGATTGAAGATTTAGAAGTAACAAAGATAAGATTTACCTGGCATTAAATGGACATAGTTCCCATAAATCTTGTCGTCCAACATAAATCTATTAACTTCCTATTTGCCTAAACTATCCTAAGAAAAAGAGAGGGATTGGTCACAATAGTTTATAAAATCTGTTTATAAAATCAATTAGAGGAGAGATTGATCCAGTCACCTTTAACATACTGACTACTGCTCCCGTCTCAGTTTCTCCCTCAACTACCTCACCTCACCTCTTACCTGCATTTACTCACAACTGCAAAACTAGCTCCATGAGCCTCCCTCCCCTGGATAATCACTGATGTTTATAATGCTGCTACTCGGTATTAAGAAAAAATTCAGTCCAATTCTAAATGATAGGAAAAATATATAATACATTTCATAAATATTTCCATAACAAAAACAGACAGGTTATTTTTAGAGCACTGATAAATGAAGGTTATCAATTAACAGGAAAGTTCAGGTGTAGAGCTGGAATACATAAGCAGTACGGTTAGTACCTACTTGTATACGGTGAGATGTGTATACATGTGAGTATAATACACACTTGTATAAACACAGATAGGTACAAGCTTCACTCCTAGATTAAAACCTACAATTATTTTCTCAATTTTAACCTAAAAATGTTTTCAGTTAAAAACAGGGTACTATATGGCTTGCCATTTTCACTTTGAAAAACATAACCTACTGACTTCATTTACGAGAGCCAAAAGGGCTCTCAAACTCCATCAATAAATTTTTAGAAAGTCAATGTACTGCAAAACTATTTTCATAGACTCATCTCTCTAAAATTTTCCCCCGGGCTTCAATTTTCTCCTTTGTGAACACTAACCCAAAGGCAAGTAACTCTGGAAATGACTTTTGGTTTTTCTCTTGTTCGTTTATGAAAGGACTTAGTCTCAAGAGTTCAAGAGCAAGCGGGCACACCCACTCGTTCAGCTACTAGAGACATGAAGCTCCACAGAAAGGGGGCACTATCATAGAATACTGCCTTTAAATAGTAGGTGCCTCCGCTTCCATTTCAGACATGAAATTTAAATAGTAGGTACCTCCGTTTCCATTTCAGAAGAAATTAAGTTGAGCAAGTATGAGTACCTCCAAAGGGTTCTGACTATCTCTGAGGAAGTATTTTTGAAAACAGAAAATAAAACCAAAATTAGATTGTTCTTATCAAGTTTGTAATTAATATGAATGCTCTGAACTGCCTTATTTTGAAAGAAATATCGGTAGAAATTAGTTTTCTTTTTAAATACATATGATTACAAGTTTTTTAATGTTTACTTCTCAGAGAGAGAGAGAGAAAGAGAGAAAGAGAGAGAAAGAGAGAGAAAGAGAGAGAGAGAGAGAGAGAGAGAAAGCCGGTGTGGGGCACTGAGAGGGAGACACAGATCTGTTTTCTGGCTCTGTCAGCCCAGAGCCGGACGCGGAGCGGGAACTCACCAACTACGAGATCATGACCTGAGCTGAGGTCAAATGCCCAACCAACTGAGCCACCCAGATGCCCCATACAAATTTTAAATTCATTTAGAATCACTCATAGCTGAGTTGTAAAAGACACTTGACATACATGAAATCCTACAGTCCCCCTACAATTACTAACTACATGTTGTAATTGAATGGGGTTTGCTATTGACTAACCACCTGGTGGCAAACAGGAAAATTATAAAACAAACTATACCAAAACCATTCCCTACTACCATAACCCTAAACACTTTCTGGCCATTAACCATCCATCCATCTAGTAGGGAACTACTTACACATGCATACGCAGTAAAAAGTTTGGGTTTTCTGGGGTTTTTTTTAAAGAAGCGTTAGAAGTCCCAAAAACGTATTAAACATTTGCTTTTTAATTAGAACTTCTTTCTAATTCCTTCACTTCACTTTCATTCCTTCACTTAACAATATGTCCAACTATGTCCAAAATTCACAGGGGCAGCTCTCTTGGCTGATTTTAAGGTCAAACTAGAACTTGACAGAGGTGAGCTGACCTGTAAGTTGTAAATCTAGTAACGACTTGGTTCACCTCTATCACCCCAACACCTGGCACGGTACCCACAGAGAGCAAGGGTTCATAAAAGTTTGTTAAGTCAAACTGAGCTGAGAAATGGCTGTCAAAGATAATATGCCCTTAGTCAGAAAATGTAACTGAATAATGAAACAGGGGAATGGCAGGCAAAGTAATTCTCTATCATTCTAAGATTGGCCTGAACATAGAGAAAGAATGATGAATGATTCAGACGGTATAAAAGTCAAAAACAGTCATGGTCTCAAATGATAGATCAAGAGTGAAGACATGTAGTACAACAAAAAGTGAAACTAGGCAAAGGGGAAAAAAGAACTGAAAGATACAGAAAGAAAACAAACAAAAACAATAGAAGACAAAATGGGAAATAAGTAACACAACAGGGTCCAGCACTCTCCTAACTCCCCCATAGACAAATACAGACACCAAAATCCATGGGGCTGAAATCTTCTCCTCTATGAGCCAGAGCTCCCCCAAGGAAACAAGGTTAAATCAAGTATTAATCCAGGATGCAGAAAGTAAATGGATTAACTTTAAAAAACTTTTTATTGATTTTATCAGTTTATGAAGGTATTATAGGTTTTTGAAAAATATATTATTAAAAAATTTAAAAAAACTAATATAATTATACTGTAGCGCTTTCCAGAACATGTAGCAGAAGAGTCTTTTCTATCCATCCATCCCTGCCTCTCTAAATAGACACGCGCTCATACAGAGAAAAACATACACGTGCTCTTTTTCAACATGATTTGGATCATCCTATATAGAATTTTAAATCCTATATAGTTTTTCATTTCAGCAGTAAACATTTTGCTATTCCATTAAAAGTAATCTTCAAAAGCATCAATAATTATATTACTTTGAAATAATAATACATGCTTATGATGAACACATTCACAGTCGTGAGGGTATGAACTAAGTCCTTATTTCCTATTTCCTATCCACCATTTCCATTTCTCATAGGTAATTCCTTTAATCAGTGTCAATATTATCCTTCCGGGAATTTTCTCTTTAGAAATACACAAACATTTATGCCTACATATAAAGGATACATGTTTAAATATATATTCTCTCAATTCTTACACAAATAGGCTCATCCTGTACATACTGCTTTTCAATTGGCTCTTTTTAGACCCAAGAATATATTGTAGAAATCTTTCCCTATCACCACAAAGAGATCTTTCTCATTTATTTAAAAGTTACATAGCATGGATCTGGAGACTCAAGGATCTCTTTGCCAGAGCACTTTCCCCTATGCTGCCAGTCGAGGGGGCATAAGCTTCCCCTTACCTCCACCCCAAACACACGTGAAATCTTCACCGAGGTGGAAACCTACAGGAGAAGGGGAATGGTCATAGAACCGACTTCCGAGGGTGTGTGAGAATTCAGTGACATAAAGCATTCAAAGCGGCACGTCCAGTACTTGTTTGCCTGTTTACTGGTTTTGTCTGTGTGTTTGTGTACCTTTGTTCCCTGTGTGGTTGTCTGTTTTCTCTTTCCAGGGCTACCTCAAGAAATAAGCCAAAGTACACATGGTGGAGACAAAATAACCAAATGCTCAACAAGAGAAACCAAGAGACACATTCAAAGAACACTTCCTGAACGGACAGGCCCTGGACACTCAAAGAGCCCTCTTTAATACAGCAGAACTCCAGGGGCAAAGTGTACAACAACCTTTTAAAATTAACAAGAGATAGAAAGCTAACCAAAATGATGAAATGGAAGAACTCTCCTCCAAAGAAATTCCAGGAAGAAATGACAGCTAAAGAACTGCTCAAAACACATATGAGCAACATAACGGAAAAAGAATTTAGAATAATAGTCATAAAATTAATTGCTGGGCTTGAAAAAAGCATGGAAGATATCAGAGAAACTATTGCTACAAAGACTATGGAGCTCAAAAACAGTTATGACGAATTTAAAAATGCTATAAATGAGATACATAATAAAATGGAGGCATCCAATGCATGGATTGAAGAGGCAGAAAGGAGAATAAGTGGTTTAGAAGACACTATTATAGAAAAAGAAGAAACTGAAAAAAAAGAGAGATAAAATGATCCAGGAACATGAAAGAAGAATTCGAGAGCTCAGCGATACAATCAAACAGAACAATATCCATATCATAGGAATCCCAGAAGAGGAAGAGAGAAGGCAAGGTGCTGAAGGAGTCCTTGAACAAATTATAGCAGAGAACTTCCCCAACCTGGGGAGGGAAGTAGATGTTGAAATTCAAGAGGCACAGAGAACTCTCCTCAGATGTAACTTGAACCGATCATCTGCACGACATATTATGGTGAAACAGGCAAAATATAAGGACAAAGAGAGAATTCTGAAAGCAGCTAGGGAGAAAAGGGCCCTAACATACAAAGGAAAACCTATCAGAGTGGTGACAGACCTATCTACTGAAACTTGGCAGGCCAGAAAGAAATGGCAGGAGATCTTCAATGTGATGAACAGAAAAAATATGCAGCCAAGAATCCTCTATCCAGCAAGCCTGTCATTCAGAATAGAAGGAGAGATAAAAGTCTTTCCAAATAAACAAAAATTGAAAGAATTTGGCACCACTAAACCAGCCCTACAAGAAATCCTGAGGGGGACTCTCTGAGGGAAATGTTGCAAGGAACACAAGATGCTAGAGTCACCACCACAAGCATGAATCCCACAAACGACACAATGACTCTAAACCCATATATTTCAATAACAACACTGAATGTAAAGGGGCTGAGAGCTCCAATCAAAAGACACAGGGTAGCAATATGGATAAAAAAATAAAATCCATCTATTTGCTCTCTACAAGAAACACACTTTAGACTGGAGGACACCTTCAGATTAAAAGTAAGGGGATGGAGAAATAAATATATATCATGCTACTGGAAGTCAAAAGAAAGCTGGAGTAGCTATGCTTATATCAGACAAACTGGACTTTAAATTAAAGACAGTAACAAGGGATTAAGAAGGGCATTATATAATAATTACAGGGTCTATCCATCAGGAAGAACTAACCATTATAAATTTCTACACACTGAATATGGGAGTACCTAAATATATAAAACAATCACAAACAGAAACAATCTTATAGGTAAGAATGTGCTAATAGCAGGGGATTTTAATAATCCACTTACAGCAACGGATAGATCAACTAGACAGAAAAATCACTCAAGACCCAATGGACTGGAATGACACATTGGACCAGATTGATCAGACAGATATATTTAGAACTCTACATCCTGAGGCCATGGAATTCACTTTCTTCTCAAGTGCGCATGGCACATTCTCCAAGACAGATCACATACTGGGACATAAAGCAGCCCTCAATAAATATAAAAGAATAGAGATCATACCATGCACACTTGCAGATCACAATGAGATGAAACTTGAAATCAATCACAGGAAGAAGTCTGGAAAACCTCCAAAATCATGGAGGTTAAAGAACACCCTACTAAAGAAGGAATGGGCCAATAAGGCAACTAGAGAAGAAATTTTAAAATATATGGAAACAAATGAAAATGAAAATACAATCCAAACTCTATGGAGTTTGGGAGTCAGGGAATACTATGAAAAATTATATGCCAACAAATTGGACAACTTAGAAGAAATGGACAAATTCCTAAACACACACTCACTACCAAAATTCACATGGGAAGAGATAGGAAATCTGAACAGACCCATAACTAGTGAAGAAATGGAATCAGTTATCAAAAATCTCCCAACAAATAAGAGCCCTGGGCCAGATGGCTTCCCTGGGGGAATTCTACCAGACATTTAAAACAGAATTAATACCCATTCTTCTCAAGCTATTCCAAAATGTAGAAAGCAAAGGAAAACTTCCTGACTCAATTTATGAAGCCAGCATCACTCTGATTCACAAGCCATATAAAGACCCAGCAAAAAAAGAGAACTACAGGCCAACATCCATGATGAATACAGATGCAAAAATCCTCCACAAGACTCTTGCAAATCGAATCCAATAGCGCATAAAAAGAATTAATCACCAAGATCAAGTGGGATTCATTCCTAGGTTAGAAGGCTGGTTCAATATTTGCAAATCAATCAATGTGATACATCACATCAACAAAAGAAAATATAAAAACCATATGATCCTGTCGATAAATGCAGAAAAAGCATTTGACAAAATACAGCATCCCTTCTTAATAAAGACCCTCAAGAAAGCTGGGATAAAAGGAACTAACTTAAACATCATAAAGGCCATCTATGAGAAGTCCTCAGCTAACATCATCCTCAATGGGGAAAAACTGAGAGCTTTCCCTCTGAGATCAGGAACACAACAAATATGTCCACTCTCACCACTTTTGTTTAACATAGTACTGGAAGGCCTAGCATCAACAATCAGACAACAAAAGGAAATAAAAGGCATCAGAACTGGCAAAGAAGTCAAACTTTCACTTTTTGCAGACAACATGATACTCTACATAGAAAACCCGACAGACTCCACCAGAAGCNGGTTACATGGCATGGATATGCCATAATTCACCTCACTATACACCTCTTGATGAACATCTAAATTGTGTATTTTCTGTTGTTCTTACCAATAATATTCCAGTGACTATCTTGTTACATATATTTTTATGATATGGTCCTATTTTTGTAGGATATGGGCCAAAAGAGCCTCCTCCACACACATTCTCTGAATTTTATCTAATGCTAGTAAAGTTTTATCTTGTGATTTTTAAAGTGAGTTAGAATTTTTTGTATATAATAAAAATTAGGCATCTAAATTTATTTTTCTTTAGCCAAATATCTCAACACTAATTTCTAAGCAGCACTCATTCCCTTTACTTACTTGGATTATTGTTAAAAAATATTAAAGTCCCAAATACCCTGCCTCTGTTTCTAAATTCTTTTTTGCTATACCAACCTGATTTGTTTTAAACATTTATTCATTTTTGAGAGAGAGAAGAGTGGGTGAGCAAGGGGCAGAGAGAGAGGGAGACAAAGAATCTGAAACAGGCTCCAGCACCAAGCTGTCAGCACAGAACCTGATGCAAGGCTTGAACCCACAGACCATGAGACCATGACCTGAGCTAAAATCGAACACTAAACCAACAGAGCCACCCAGGCACCCCCAGCCCAGTCTGCTTTTGTATTTGCATACGTGCACTTTTTTAATTAGTTTTACCATACAGTTAAATATTAGATAAGAAAAGCCTCCCTTATTACCTCCCTTCAATTTTTTAAAAACAGTTCTTATTTATTTATTCTTCCATGTGAATTACAGATCTGACAATTTCAAAAAACCCAACAGGGATTTAACTGGAACTGACATCTCTGAGTTAAGAACGTGGAGGTTCTCCTCATTTATTTACGTCTTGTTTCATATCCACCAGATACCATTTTTATTATTTTTCCATGTAGCCATGAAACTTCCTTTTATTACACCTATTAACTGTCTATTTCTACTTCAAAAATACCTATCTGCCTTCGTGTGATTTTGTTTTTGTTTTCTACAAAAGTAGAAATTTGTTACTGGATGTTCATGTGTTTGCTTTTGGATACCAACAGTTGGAACAATCTTTGTATTTAGAAAGGCCCTCAATTGTCTAGGTCAATGCAAAAAAGAAAGAGGGCCCACCTTTCTAGTGGAAAAGCGGAAAGAGGCCAGACATGTCTCAGGCTGACCAAATTGGATGCTGCTACCTAGGACTTTGAATCCTGAGGAGATAAAGACAGATGCAGGGACGGGCACTTAGGGAACACTGGAACGAGAGGGCAAACTCCAGCAACAGCAGGCATGGTAACAGCAGAACAACCCAACCAGCCCCTCCCTGCGCTTGTCCACGGTGTGCGCTCAGCTGCTTCATCTCTCCTGGTCCCTCGGGGGTGTTAGAGCCTGATTACACAGCCTTCTTCCCTTCAGCTCTATGACCTACCTTACCACCTTCTGCTTAATTCCTTTCCTTCTCTGAGTTGTCCGGATTGATTTCTGCTACTTGTTATCTACAATACTGGCTAATAAAGCATCTTTTGTACAGAGACCATTTTATTTGCTTCTCCTCTAGTGATTTTCAAGAGAAATCTGTAGTGGCGCCTGGGTGTTTCAGTTGGTTGAACGTCTGACTCTTGATTTCAGCTCAGGTCATGATCTCATGGTTCATGGGATCGAGCCCTCTGTTGGACTCTGCACTGGCAGCACAGAGCCTGCTTGAGATTCTTTCTCTCCTCTCTCTCTCCCAAAATAAATAAACATTAAAAAAAAAAAAATCCTGGGGCACCTGGGTGGCTCAGTCAGTTAAGCATACAACTTCACCTCAGGTCACGATCTCACAGTTTGTGAGTTTGAGCTCCGCATCGGGCTCTGTGCTGACAGCTCAGAGCCTGGAGCCTGCTTGACATTCTGTGTCTCCCTCTCTCTCTCTGCCCTTCCCTTACTCACGTTGTCTCTCTCTTTCTCAAAAATAAACATTTAAAAATTTTTTTTAAAAAAGAAATCTTTACATATACATACCTAGGTTGATAAACACAAAATTAAGCTAAACATTTTCTCCAATTACTCAAATGCAAAACAACTTCTGACTTACCTTGCACAAGAATTCACCATTCCTTTTTATCTCCTGCCTGTCCAAATTACCCAGACATAATGTGGGGATATAATTCCTGTTTATTATGGAGTATTCTTTGACCACATAGACCTTTTTCAAAAATAGCTTCAGCTTATATTTTTGATCTTATAAAAATGTATTTGTCAGCTTTCTATATGCAAATTTTCATGTTTAATGGTATGTGGTCCTTACAGTAGTTTCAAACTACTACAACTTTATTGTTCTCAAGTTGCTGATTTTGGTTCGTACCTTAGAGTTCATCTTTGCATATTAGTTCTTTTTGTTGTTAATTTATATCTGAGAATGTCTCGCTGCTTCCCATGCTTAACAGTGTCCACTTGGCTGGGTATAGAAATCTTTGACCCAATTCGTCCCCATTCAACACTTTGTAGACTCTGTTCTGCTCTCTTCAGGTATTTTGTGTTCAGCAAATCCTGGTGATCCTGATTTCTGCCACTCTTTACCAGGCCTACGGCTCACTGGGGTGCCTGGGTAGCTCAACTGGTTAAGCATCTGACTTCAGCTCAGGTCGTGATCTCACAGTTCATGGGTTTGAGCCCCAGGTCGGGCTCTGTGCTGACAGCTTGGAGCCTGGAACCTGCTTTGGATTCTGTGTTTCCCTCTCTCTCTGCCCCTCCCCCACTCACACGCTGTCACACTCTGAAAAATAAACAAACATTAAAAAAAAAACAAAACCCTAAGACTCAAAATATCAGTGGCCCGAGTACAATAAAAATTTTCCTCCCTCTTATATAAAAGATGTAACTCATTCAGGGCTATAAAGGAGGATCCATGCTTTTAAAGAGTTTAGGATGTGCCTGCTATCCTCAAGGTCACATAGTATCCAAGACAGCTTGATGGCACCAATCCATGTCCTCAACAGGAAGTAAAGGAAGGCAAGTGAAGGGTAAAATAGTGAGAGTACCACTTTGGCTGGCATCTTTAAAGAATTTTCCTAGGAGCCCTGATTCAAAAGCTTGCAAGCAGAAGTCTCCCTAACGACCTTTAGCTATGTAGGAGGATGGGACATTCAGCCTGTTAGCTGCTAGGAACCAAATAAGGGTTGTCATTAAAAATGAAGAAGGGCCAAATGGCTATCGGATGGGCAAATAACTCTCTGTCACAGGAGATGACAATTTTTCTTCCTAGTCCTCACAGAATTTTTTTACAATGCATAAAGACCTCCTGATCATATCTAAGAGTAAGTTTTTACATCAATTTTACCTTAAATCCTTTTGATTTGCAGACCAAGGTCTTTTTGTTTTTTCTTCTGTTTAAGTAGGCTTCTTTATTTACATTGTAATTGTCACCTCTGTTTCTCTGTGTATTCGTTTGCTAGGGCTGCCCTGATGAGGTACCCCAGACTGGGTGGCTTAACCAACAGAAGTTTATTTTCTTACAGTTATGGAGGCCAGAAGTCAAGATCAAGATATTGGGACTTGATTTCTTCTGAGAACTTTCTCCTTGCCTTGTAGATGGTGTCTACAGACTAGGTCTTCACAGGATTGTTCCTCTGGGTAAGTCTGTATCCAAATTTCTTCTTAAATAGACAGCGGTCATATTGGAGTAGGGTCTACCCCAATGACCTCATTTTAATTTATTTACCTCTTAACAGACCCTACCTCTAATCTTAGTCACAGTCTGAAGCACTGGCAGTTAGGTCTTTAACACCTAAATTTTAGGCGGACACAATTCAGCCCAAACCACTCTCATGTTAGTGTTGTTCTACAGAATTACTAAAATCACTATTGTCCAGCTTTTGGATCCACTAACGACCTTTAGCTATGTAGGAGGATGAAATCTTTCTTTTATCATCCTGTCTTTGTCCTCTGTATGAAGAAACTTTTCCCTCCCCATCACTGATTCAAGTCTTCTTTCCAATGCTTTAAACAAAGATTGAATCTCCCTGCTTTATTTCACCTGTTCTTACATCTTGTTCATGTTTCATTCGTTCTTTCTGCATCTCTACCAATTCCATTCTTACAGCTCGGCGTTACCCTCTCACAGAAGCTCCATGCTGGCTGCATACAGCCACAGAATAGGCATGTTCGCCAATAAGCACGTATGTTGGTGGTTGGCTGATCCAGGCTCGGCAGCCCGGTGACCTTAGCTCGGTTCCACGCAGTTCTCTTCCTCCTCTGGGCCTGACGCTGTCCTGGCAAAGGCACAAGACAGCCCATGCGGAGCCCCTCCTTGTGGCACGTGCTTAACAATCAGCAAAAGCAAGAACCCCACCCCCCAAAAAAACCCCATAAAAATCAAAGAGCAGCAAGTATACTTCTCCCACTACAGTGGAGGAAGGAGTAGTGGTTTTAAACAATCTCATCTATTACATCATCCTGCATCTTTTGGAAAACTCCAGCTTAAGCATCTTAAACTTTCCTGTTTTGATTTATAAACTTGTTTTGTCAAACAAATGTTCTTCTCTGAGACTTATTTTCCCTTATGTTATAGAATATTTTCACAGGACCCAGAGTATTTTGGAGTCTTTTTTTTTTTTTTTAATCCTTACAATGGGAAGGAATCTATTCAGACCTGCTATTTACCACCACATACTGTGGAAGGAACTGCCTTAGCACCGCCCCCACCCAACACCACTCCCGGCTAAGGAACTAACACATTTATTCAGATACAGTGTTGAAGTTAAGTCTCCGGTACATAACTCTTAGCTCAATTTGTGTGCCTGGCAAAAGATTTTCTAGTGCCCATCTGCGGAAACGAGATAGAAACTTCCCTTTCTGTCAGGGTCTCGGACTGAATTGAAGCATCACACACAAAGTTGGCAATTTTTGTCTGAACAGGATAGGACTTCAAAGACTTCATTCCCAGCATGCACTGCTTCCAGTGCTCCTCTTTTCTGTAGCTGGATGAAAAGGTATGAGCACATGTATTTCAACAGGTACTGCTAAAGTGCCCTCTGAAAAGATCTCACGGCTATTTTGAAGGAATGTTGGAAGTACTATGACATGCGTAGCTATCTGATACATGTTAATAATGTTAGTAGTCTCCTGTCTTAACTTCCTTAAGATCTGCTCTTACTTCCTTCCAGGTCTAGACTAACCCAATGAATTTCTTGAGTCCTTAAGTATGGGACTATGCTACGGTCAGCCCAAGGATAAAGGAAAAAGTGTTCTCTCTGAAGCTCTCCTGAACTATTCCACAAAGAAGATTGTCAAAAGCTGAACACAACCCTGAGTAACAAAGAATCTTACAACTTCAGTCCACACACTTATATTTCTTAGTTAGGCCGACTGTCCTATATAACTTAAGGATCTTTTTCTCTTCCTTGTGAGATATACCAGAATATCTCTAATCCAGTACAAAAGCCCACAGTGTAGGTTTCTTATCTCTTTGCATAAAAGGGTCATCATAAATGTGCAATGAAGGAATGAAGAAACGCTGGATGTCAGCCTTTCAGAACATGGAGTATTTGCTATTATAAAACCATCTTCTAGTTTCAGGGACAGCACGTTAAACAGTGAAAAACAAAACCAAGAAGCAAATAAACTACAATAGTATTCTGGGAAACAAATAATATTCCTTAAATGTCTCCACTGCCACAGGACACTGAAGCAGAGGGGCTCCTGAACCAACCTCACTCTCCCTTTCTCCTTGTTCCGCTGCACCACTCGGCTAGTGGATTTGATGTACAGGTGCCGGTGCAGCTCATCTATGAGAACCAGGTGGAGGTTCATCTTCTTGCTGTGAAGCTCCAACCTAAGGTCGCTCAGTCCTTCCACCTGGAGCAGGGGACCCTCCAAAGACTCCACTGCTGACACCTGAAGAGAGAATAAAAAATGATTAAGTAGGACAACTACATAACCCAGCAGTATTAGAATCACGAGAGACTATTTTTAAAAGAAAAAGAGAATTTATATGAACCTTATCAGCATACATCAGACTTTGAAGAGTATAACATGGTTAGGCCTAGCTGTGCCTTTGAAGGGTGCACCACCCAAGAGAAATAATGCTGAAGAAAACAATCTTATTAAACATAAACATTTGCAACAACGTGGATGGAACTGGAGGGTATTATGCTGAGTGAAATAAGTCAGTCAGCAAAGGACAGATACCATGTTTTCACTCATATATGGATGTTAAGAAACTTAACAGAAGACATAGGGAAAGGGAAGGGAAAAAAATAGTTACAAACAGAGAGGGAGGGAGGCAAATCACAAGAGACTCTTAAATACAGAGAACAAACTGAGGTTGGGGGTGGGGGAAAGGGGAAAATGAGTGATGGGCATTGAGGAGGGCACTTGTTGGGATGAGCACTGTGTGTTGTAATGTAAGCCAATTTGACAATAAATTTTATTTTTAAAAACTAAAAAAAAGAATAGAGGAAAACTTTTCACTAAAAAAAAAAAAGATAAACATGAAGGCATCTAAAGCACCGCAGAGCTGCACGTTATCATTTATTCCCACACACACTGTCTATTAACAGACACAAGTGTGATGATCTCCCCAATTAAATTATGTCATTCATATTCTCACAAGTCCACATACTAATAATTGAAATCAACTTTTAATCACATTTAGCTTTTTAAGACTAAAGCTAAATAAAAGCACACTGCATAAATGTTTCAATTAATTCTCATTGTGATTGTGAGTCAGGGCTTGGTTAGCCTACCTGTGTGTCAACACAGAGACAGGCTCTTTCTTGCTCTTCCTTGTACACACACACACACACACACACACACACACACGTAAAAGCATTTTTGACGTGAAGGCTTCAGGCAGAAAATAAGTCATCACCTCTCCTTGACCTGATCCAGTTTGATAGAAGAAATGGGATATGAACGGTGAACAGAAGATAAACTACGGAGAAGGAAACGCTCCTGGAGTGAAGTGCAATTTGGGAGATTTTAAGACAAAAAAGATTGGATGAGTAAAAATGGTGTCGGAACACATACGACACATGAAGATGAGGGACTCAACTCACTTTAAAACCAAAGTAATAACTGCAAAGAGGGGAGTGAAATATGTTTTATATGATCCCATTTATCCACGTATAGAAGATTAAATTTGTCTTTCCATAAAGAACTAGATTTTTTTAAATTTTTTTAATGTTTACTTATTTTTGAGAGTGAGAGAGATAGTGAACAGGGGAGAGACAGAGAGAGGGAGACACAGAATCTGAAGCAGGCTCTAGGCTCCAACCTGTCAGCACAGAGCACAACACAGGGCTTGAGCTCAAGAACCACAAGATCATGACCTGAGCCAAATCCGCACACTTAACCAACTGAGCCGTCCAGGCACCCAAGATCCAGATTTTAAAGAAAATAACAAAGTGAATATACTCTTACTATTCCTTAGGAGAAAAATAAAAGCAAAAGAGAAACAAAAGAGAAGAAAATAATAATAGGGGAAGGGGAAAAAAATAGTTTCAAACAGAGAGGGAGGCAAAATAAGAGACTTTTAAATACAGAGAACAAACTGACGGTTGATGCAGGTGGGCACATGGGAAGAGGGGAAAATGGGTGATGGGCATTGTGGAGGGCACTTGCTGGGCTGAGCACTGCGTACTGTACTAAGCAATGAATCATGGGAATCTACTCCCGAAACCAAGAGTACACTGTTTACACTGTATGTCAGCTAACTTGACAATATCTTATGTTTAGTAAAAATAAAACAAAGTAATAATAGTAATAGAAGTAGGAGTGTAATTGTAGTAATAATAGAAAAGAGAGGACTACAAGCTAAACTCAGAGGGAGAAGAGCCCTACCCAGCTCCCCAAAGGGATTCCTATGCTTTGACTGCTCCCTGCTTCCTTATACTTGTAAATATTCCTGAAAGTTCCAGAGAAAGGCAATCACTAATAATACTTCAGGGTAAAAACTGTGGATGTAATTAGGGAGATAAAAATGCTCCTAAAAAGTGAGGTGTTTAAGTAAAAGCAATAAATAACGAAAGCCATGAAACGTATCAATGATCAAAAGTGTTGATCGCAGACCCGCACCAGTGCACAAGGTCACTGAGGAGCACGTGGGCAGCGGATACAGAAAGTCTGGGAGCTGCGGAATAACCATGTGGCCTGGGGTGGGTGAGGAAAATGCAACGGCTTACCCACAAACACAGCTCCTGTTTTGTGATGTGCTATAATCAAATGTCAGTAGCAAGAAAGCTTCCTTAAGTTAACCAAGAAAGAAGACAGGGATGAAAAGGCAGCACGCCCTGGGCCAGCTCTGCCCCCGCCCCAAAGGCCGCCAGTTCGTTTTCGCGCTGACTCGTAACCGCCCCCATGACGGGAGCCCCTGGGCCTCATGCAAGCTGCTGACAATTCCAAAATGGAAAAGCAGCCTCGCAAAATGACCACTGCCTCCCCAAGGAGGAAAAACAACAACAAATTCATTTACACTTATGCTCTAAAATAGATTTTAACTCGGGTCTCTAACGGCGAAAAGAGGATGCATTAACCTTTAGTGACATCGAGATCCAGAAAATGAAAAATAATTTGGTACTCCACTGGCCCATCATGTAGCCTTATCCCTTAAGGTAATTAAATCCTGCTGAGATATTTAAGCTTAAAAACCACCCACTGCACATCCACACTCAATTTGTTTGTAGGAATTTGCATGAAGATTTTTAACCCAAACAGTTCATGTTCCAAAAACAAAATTATAGGATAATGTCAATTTTCAAAGCTCCTTAATTGAAGTGTTTTTTTTGTTGTTGTTGTTTTTTTTAATATACGTAAGGCACTTAACATGGTGCCTGGCACATAGTGAGCACTCACTGAAATTAGAAATCAGATGTTTAACAGAGTCTGTTTGTTCTGTGGTTAAAGAAACCTCACGGGGTGTTACTAACATGTGCTAATGCTAGTGTTTTCAGTAAATTGTTGTTTCCATTACAATCATTTAGATGACAAATTTTCTAAATATGTCTTCTTGACCCAAAATACAAGTACAATTTATATATATATAATCAAGAGTGATTTTAGAATTTCAAACATTTGAAAATTATACCACAGAGAAGACAGCATAGTCTTTTTTCTTTTTTAATAGTTTTATTTATTTTTGAGAGAGACAGAGAAAGTGGGGAGGGGCAGAGAGACAGAGGGAGACACAGGATCTGAAGCACGGAGCCCAAGGCGGGCTCAAACCCACAAACCGTGAGATCATGACCTGAGCCAAAGTTGGGCGCTTAATTGACTGAGCCACCCAGGCACCCCACCATAGTCCTATTTTCATATGAAAACACAGTGTTCCAGTTTCCTGGCCTTCACTTATTAAAGGTTGTAATTATGAAACCTAGGCAAGGGCACTGTCCTCCCCTACTCTAACCTTACTGAGTGGTACTAAAACTGATTTTAAGAAAGCAGTTATCAGCGCAACATGTGATCTCTAGAACATCAGTTTATAGAAACCTGACATTTATCTTACCTGGTTTCAAGAAGCATGTATCATAACGTTTATACATAAGTAAAACTTGGTGGCACAGCAAACAGTCCATCGACCATCCAACCATCATTGATGGTCAATTCTGTTGTATGGGGGACAGGGAGGACATGGTTTCCAGGCATTTACTAACATTCAGGCTTTAATAGAAACCATTAAACATCCTTGGGGTGCTTGGCTGGTTCAGTTGGTACAGCATGCGACTCTTGATCTCAGGGTTGTAAATTCAAGCCCCACACTGGGTATAGAGATTACTTAAAGATAAAATCTTAAAAAAAAAATCATTAAATATCCATCTACGTTTAGATGGATAAAACACAACCGGTAAAAACACAACCAAAGAGGTTTTTTATATTAATGTGATCATTTTATGAATCATTTCACTGTTTTCCAAATTTAATGTCTACAGAGCACTTTTTAAAATAACACTAATGAAACATTAACAAGAACTCAAGAGATGAAGATGGATTAAAGTAGACAGCAACAAAATGGTCTCACTTGTGAGTTGCTATGAGAAATTACTGAAATCGGGTTCTTAAGCACGACATTCAACATCAAATAAATATATACTATTACCGAACAAGACATACCAGATGAAAAATCAAATAGATGACATTCAGGACAACAGTTCACTAGTAAAGAGCCCAAGCAGCACTCAAACTCGTGAACCACGAGATCATGACCCGAGCCGAAGTCAGACGCTTAATCGACTGAGCCACCCAGGTGCCCCTCAATTTCCTTCCAGTTTAAAGTAGGAAGTTAGTACTTCATAGCTAAGTGTTCATCTTTTGCTAGTGTCACTCAATTAAGTAAAAAGATCTAGTTTTGTGCTTTAACATAGACCACTTGAAATGTTTTGGAGGAAAGTCGGCCATTCTCCAACATTCAGTTGGCTTCACCGAAGAAATACCAGTTTATTATTTTTTATATATTATTATAATATTATTATTTTAGTTGGGGAGAGGAGAGACACAATGGTAACTGACATTAGTAACCATTTCTAACTAAAACCACCTGCTAGCTAAGGAAAATGCTTATTTTGGCAATAATGTTCCCTAAAGAAAGCAAATGTGTTGCCACTGTTGAGTCTAAAACAAGTATTTCCTTCAGGACTCTGATAATTACATGGTTCCAACATGTTTTATCCCTTTTCAATAGGTCTGTATGCCTCCCTTAAGGAAGTATTTTTCGAGTAAGACAACATAACCATTCTGCAAATGTCTCGTTGGCTCAACTTACAGATGCGTATCTTTTTAGATTACAGATGCATATCTTTTTAGATACGAAATTAGGCTACTCCAGAGAATGGATACCTTCACCCTTCCTATACCACATAAGACACGAGTTAAACTTGCTGAACAGTCTCAACCAAGAACACCAAAAAACTGTGGCTATGAACAACAAAAGCAGCAGGCCTTGGAGTATGACATTTACTTAGTGCCCACGCCCCTGGCCAATCTGGGCCCCTAAGCTGCTAGAAGGCACCTCTGGTGCCTCCTCAAAACAGCCCTGTACCCAGAAGTCTCCACATAGAGGGCTCAAGGAGTCCTAGGTGGGCATAAGAAGTCTCCCTCTGAACTCAGAATGAGCCAAACCCACCTTTACACAAGGAGGAAGGATGTTTATCACCAAGAACCCCAGACCAATCACTTACCAAACATTGTCATTTTACTATACCACAGTGCCCAAAGCAGTAGTGTGGTTATCAGACGGAAATATTTAAAAAACCAAAACCAAAACAACAACGACAACAACAAACAGCTTTAAACACCACCACCAATCAAAAACACACTCTTTTACATGTATTAGTTTGAAATCTGAACCACAGGAAAACTCTTACAAGTCAACAATGATCCAATATTGGCCATGTCGTACGGTTTAATCTCATAGTTTTGGGAGACCTGAACACCGCGGTACATCTAGGACATCACAGTGTTGTTTGTAGGACACTGTGGCCTTTACAGAACGCTGCGTTCTGTAGGGTTACCTGCCTCAGAGAATCGAGGAAAATTTTAACTGCAGAATATTATATATGTGTGTGACCTAAAACCACAACCATGTGATCCCAAAGGATTTTGCGGATCATAATCCTGTTAAATATAAACTCAGTCACAACTTCCACTCAGCTTGTGTTTAAAACATGGCAGCAGCCACCACAGGGGACACACACAGAGGATGGCTTAGACTGCTCTTCATACAAAATGGTGAGGGGGAGGGGGCAGGGAAGTTGGGAGGCAGAGTGAAGGACAGATGAAGCAGAATAAGGGAGCCCCTGCAAGGCTCAGGGCTATAGTGGAGGTTTGGAGGAGTCTCCGGGGATCCCTAGGAAAAACAGAATCCCTGATCTCAGCTTTACTGGAGGAGGTCAGGCTCCCAGTGGTCTGTTTTGCCACTGACTGCAGGCCTCCAGGCTACTGACGGTGGGAACTTAAGACAGACTTCCCGAGGAGGCTGCATCACAGGGGCGAGGCCAAGCGCCTGGAGCAAGAACACTTTTTTCCCACCCTAACTCCTCAGCCTGCAGCCAACCCAGTGATCAAATCAGGCAATCAAAAAAACGCCCATGCTGAAAGTCATCTGCTAGCAGAATATTGATCAGCCCCACTCAGGTGCCCCTTCTCCCTCCAGAAACCCAATACCTATAATGCAGAGTCAGCGTGCTCTCACCATTAAAAACAGGATGCTGTCTACTTCCATTCTCCTTTCATTACTGCTGAGGTTATTACATGTTTTTATTTAATAAACCTTCATCAGTTCAAATGAAGGGTTGTTATTAGTTGTGCTAACAGCCGAATGATAATGCTCCAGAGAGGTATCAGCGCTTGTTGGTGCATTAGCAAAGAGAGGAGAAGGGCTGAGGTCAAGCATGTGTCAATGTAAATGAGGTGATATTAGGTAGTGAAGGCTTAATGCAATAGACTGCCGTGGAGCTAATGGAATTTACAGGATAAAGCAAATGAGATGAAGTTATTGATAAGTGAATGAGTGGAGGGGGGTCTGTGAGATGAAGTGCTGTCAAAGAAAAGCCCTTTTACTTGTGAATTTCTTCTTTAAAGTATCTTCAAATGTATCTCAGAAAACAAAACTCACAAGAGATCAAATATGACTTCTGATTTCAACAAAGAGCTCATCCTACCACTGCTCTGAAACACAGACTTGGTTTAAAAGCATACCATTTGACTAAGCTAGCTCTTGAGTTGTCTTTGGGGCTACCCCCTACCTTTTTGGGCTTTGTTTTTTCCTAAACATCAGTGCACTGTACCACAAATAATTCCCACAATTTAAGCAGAAATCTTGGGGGGGGTTTTCTTTCTTCTTGTCAAGTACGGGTGTCCAAATCATCTAAGATATTCCCTAAGTCCAAGTCTCAGAGAATGACAGTATCTGAGGAATGAAATGTTGAGTTTTCTATTATAAGAGACATTTAAAGGCTGTCAGGACTGGAGTCCTACCCCAATTTCACAGATTAAAGAAAAGAGAGAGTGGGGCGCCTATGTGGCTCAGTGAATTAAGCGTCCGACTTCGGCTCAGGTCATGATCTTGCGGTCCATGGGTTCGGCCCTACTTTGGGCTCTGTGCTGACAGCTCAGAGCCTAGAGCCTGTTTCAGATTCTGTGTCTCATTCTCTCTCTGCCCCTCCCCAGCTCATGCTCTGTCTCTGTCTCAAAAAAAAAAAAAAATGTTAAAAATTAAAAAAAAAAAAAAGAAAGAAAAGAAAAGGGAGAGAGAGAGAGGAGAGTAAGGCCTAAGGCCCAGGAATGTACTTTCTTAACCTTTATTTTTTCTTCCAAATTATAAAAATATATGATCAAGAAAACTCAAAAAACACAAAATCCCAAAGGAAAAAGATGGTCCACATTCTCACTCATCAGGTAAAATATGTTTTAATCTGATTCCTTCCACATGATTTTCCATACAAAGTTTTTAAAAAGTATTATTATTTTTAAGTAGGTTTTTTTTTCCATTTGGCAATACATTGGGAACATCTGCCTATTACCAATATATTTTTAGCATTCATACTATTCCATAAAATGAATATTCCACAAATGACTTAAACCATTTCCCCATACAAAGTAAATGGTATTTTCTTTGACTTTCATAAATTTTCCTGTGATAATTACCCCTGGATACATTTTTTATCACATAATTAAAATGCTTAACTCTTATCATTCTAGAAGTAGTATTCCAAGTCCAAAGTAATGCACATACTTAGAGTTTCTAATACATAATGCCAAATTTGGAGCCTTATTTATTCTAACAGATTTATAACAGATCAGTTCATAATGACTTTGTCAACGGCTTCTGGGCAAGATCACACAATCACACACACAAAACAATCCAATGGGGCACCTGGGTGGCTCAGTCAATTAAGCATCTGACTCTTGGTTTCAGCTCAGGTCATGATCTCACAGTCTGTGACTTAGAGCCCCACATCGGACTCTGCACGGACAGCACAAAGCCTGCTTGGGATTCTCTGTCTCCCTCTCTCTGCCCCTCCCCTGCTCAGTCTCTATCTCTCTCTCTCAAAAAAAATACATAAACTTAAAAAAAAAAAAAAAATCCTTCTTTGTTCCTAGCTAATGGTCCTTCCAAGTCTCAGTTCCCATCAGTGCTCCAGAGACAGCACTAAATCCTAGGTTTCTACTCTAAAATGCAAGAGACGAGACCACTAGAAAAGATATCCTCATTTGACAAGGGTCCCAAAGCCACTTAGTTCTGTCATCTTATTTGTTATTCTGGGGCAAGAAAAAGTTACAGAACAATTCTCTCAGGAGTCGGCAAAGGAGGTCTCTGAGAGTCACATCAGGCTCACACTTCAATCAAGACAATTTCCCACTCTCCAAGAGCCCCCATTCCATTAGAAATGCTCAGCACTGACACAGTTCTTTATTAACACCAACTGTTTAAATCCCACAAAGGAATGCGAGAGGAAGGTGGCTTTTTGCATTTTCAGAGCTAGGAACAACAAGTAATGAGTACTGGGATAAATCACAGAGAAAACATATTTCCACAAGCTCCTCCTATGTAGTCAAGCCAAGCAAAAACTACCGATCCACCTTCCCAGATCATCATCAAGTTGAGACAGAGGGCTCCCATCAGCATGCGTGGTCACCTGCAGCAATTTATACATATACAGAGTCCCCATCTGGCCACACAATGACCAATCAGAAACCTGTTTAGGCATGTCCATGTGTGAGGCTGAAACCCAGAACACGACAGAGGAGGTCAGCGAAGGCCTTGTGTATTATTCTTGCCTTAGTTTATTCCTCCTACAGATGAAAGTGTATTAGTTTATTCCTCCTACAGATGAAAGTGTATAGAAGTGCATGCACGCACAGGTAATCTGATGAATGCATTAGTGACAATGGCACCGAGACAGAAAGGCTGCTCAGTATGAACAAGTCCCTGATGACTGCTATTCTCTTACCTGGCCCTGTGTCATAGTGATGATGATGTTACTTAGACCTTTTTAAATTTGTAGATTGCCTCATATTTTACAAAGCACAGTAACCTTACAACCTTTCACTTTTATTCTCACAGCCATTCTACAATCTAGACAGGGTATTTGTATATCCACTCTAGAGAAGAGAATACTAAATAATAGGGAGAGAAAGAGATTTGTCAAAGCTCACAGAACTAGTGAGTTGTTGAGTTAGGACTGGAATTAAGAACGTCTTGCTTCCAAATCCATTCTGTTTGCACTACACCACAATGTAGCTAGCCACCATTTGTCAGTGAGTAAACCTGTGCCCCAATTTCAACCCATGAAATCCCAGCACAATTCAAAATAAGAAACCACAGTAAGAAAATAGGAAGCAGAGCACTAAGAAGACAAGTCCTGAAGAGTTCAAGGTCACCCAAACCTGAAGAGCATCTAATTTAACCATTCAACAACATTCCTACTACCAAATTATCAGACTATAAAATCAGAGTAGGGCCAAATACTCGTCAGCTCTATCCAAAACCTGCAACAGAGGATGGCAACCAAGCAACTTCAAGCTACAACATTTCTACAAAAATGAAGTCCGTCTCATGCAAACACAGTAAAGCTCAGTCGTTTCTGAGCATAATTTGTTCTGGAAACATGCTTGTAATCGAAAGCACTTGTATATCAAAGTGAATTTCAAGCCCCTGGGTGGCTCAGTCAGTTAAGTGTCAGACTTCAGCTTAGGCCATTATCTCACAGTTCATGGGTTCGAGCCCTGCATCAGGCTCTGTGCTGACAGCTCAGAGCCTGGAGCTTGTTTCAGATTCTGTGTCTGCCTCTCCCCAGATCACACTCTGTCTCCCTCTCACTCTCAAAAATAAATAAAGATTAAAAAGAATTTTTTTTAAAAAACCTACTGGCTCAGTTGTGATCATGTGACATTCAGTGTCACGTACTACTCATATTGCAGAATATCACTCATTGATCAAGTTAAAATTTCTTAGAAATGTTTGCTCATCTTGTGGAACGCTCACAGAACAAGTTACTCACAATCCAAGACTTTACTTGTACTTGGTTTCTAACCCCTCAAAGCCAGTATTAAAGGATGTCCAAGACAGTTTTACTCTGTTGCATAGCATAGGCCCTACCCTAGATTTACAGTTCCACATTTATCTCTACAATGGAATCACCTGGAGAATGTCAAATTACTGAAGTTAGTGTCCCACAACCAGCGATTTCAAGGTCATCAGAGTAGGGTGTACCCTGGGCTTTAGATTTCCTCAAGAAGTCCCTAATGTGCAGAGTTTGGGAATCACTGCCCTACAGCCAGGCAAGCCAACTGAAAATTGCTGAATCTTTTGAGGTTTAGTGTGACAAAATTAGTGACAAAATTTCTATTTGCTTTAAAGAGGCAAAGAAGAGCAGATAAAAGAACAAAGTAAAAGGGAAGGGAAGCTAATACAATAACTGGGTGCCTTTCAAACAGTGTCAAACCTTAGCCTTCAAAAACAAATACAAATGAAAAAGGGCATTGAGCACGAATACAAATAGTTTACAAGCTCTGTACTTTTACTCTCAAAGAGAAAAATACAGGTGCCACATTAAGCCTACTCATTTCATTCTAGACAAACACCAAGGTTTCTTGTTTAATAACTTTATTTTCAGCTCTTCCTAAATCTTTTTGAAAAGATCAGATATAAGTGTTTGAAGGAATGAAGGGGTCCCAAATTCAGCTAGAAGCAGTTATAGCTGACTACCGTATTTAAAAAGCAAACCACGCTACCCTACCTCCAACCCCAATGTTCCTGATCCCCAATTTCTTGTTATGCTCATTGCGATATGAAACTCTTTATTTGTTCCTCTGTCTCTCCATATTAGCACGTAAACTCCTTCAAGGTTAAGGGCACACATTCAGATATATATCCCAACAATGCAAGTCATCAGCAATGGCATCATTCCGTTCTTTGTAAGTCTACCAAAACATGTGCCTGATTCTTTCCTGTTATTAGTACAGAATATTGGCACTGGTCTTTCAAATCAATATTCTACACTAGAACTAGATGGGCTTAATGGTGGCTATTTCATTATTGATCACGGATATATTTTTTATCATGTGTAGAGAAATCTATATGGAATATTGAAACATTTTTGCAGTCACTTACCAGTTTCAAGTTAAGGTCAATAAGTTCACTAGAATGTTCCAGCTCTCGATATTTATAGAGTTTTTACCTTAATACCATTCCCACAGACATAATGAGAAAAAACAGTCCTGTGAGATCTCAAAAACTCTCAGACCAGATGAAAGGGATGCACTTTGGCCCCCTTTTTCTTTCTTGCACATTAATCATTTGATAGTAGATGCATGATCACCCCTTCCCTGCCCACAACATGAGAAAAGAAGAATTTGTCTATTTGCTAATGACAGTTCTAATGGCAGCAAAAAGAACAAGCTCGCTGGTCCACTGGTCCTACCATCTAAGCACTGACAGAAAGAAGAGCTTAACATCGACTACTTTATAACACTAACATCAACACTATTGATAAACATCCTCCAATAGTGAACTGGCTTATATCTACTTACAATACCAGCAGGAAAACACACGTAGTTACCTAAGAGTCAATTTTGCAAGAAACTGATCTTAGTTTACTGACAATTTGCATTGCTATGAACATATCGCTGAAGTAGGCCAAAAAGTTGATTGACAAAGAATCTGAAATTTATCCATGTCAAATCCCAAATATATGGCAAAGAACTCTGGGGTCCTGATCATTCTTCTGTGCATGTGTTAGATTAGACTAGCTTTGTTTTCAGAGGAAAAAAAAAACTTTTTAAGATTTTTTTTAAGTAAACTCTACACCCAATGTGGGGCTTGAACTCAAAACCCTGACATCAAGAGTCACATGCTCCACCGACTGAGCCAGCCCCAGGCACCCCTGTTTTCAGAGAAAAATCTTATCTCTGCCTGCAAGAACTCCTTTTGACTGCATAAAATGGGGGTAGTCTTTCATTCAGATGGATGTTCCCTTCTTAAGGGAAGAAGGAAACCATGATGCCTAAGCTAGCCAGCCCTACTTGAACTCTACCAGTTCAGAGCAAGTCCACCTCCTATGAGTTTTTGAAATTATCACATGGGAGCAATCACCATATCCTTCTTACAGTATCTGTTAAGGTAATTCATTATAAATAACATTTCTAAACACTTACGGTGTATACTGTGTGTGCTTCACATAAGTAGCTTAGTATCTCATTTAATCCCTTCAACAACCTTTGGGAGTAGATGTAATTCTCAACTCCCAACTTTCCGCAGAGTCAAACAATTAGCCCCAAGTGATCCAGCTAGTAAAAGTCAAAGCCAGGACCCAAGGACAGGCCCATCTGACCCACAATAAGGCTGACATTCACAACCTTGATTGTTATACAATAAACAAAAAGGGTGAAAACATTACAAATATATTTTTATTATAATGGCTTAGTAAAACCACAAGATTAAATAGCCACTTTACTCCCTTTATGCCCAATGTGGCCACGTTTTCAGTATAAGTGATATAATTCCAGCACACCATTCTCTCAAAGCACTCTGAGATTCTCTGGGAGGAAGACAACTACGTAAATCTAAGCAGTTATAATAATCCTTATATCACTACACGGCTATGATTTTTTTTTTTTAAATAGAAAAAAGAAAACAAGAGACATTCAAAATCTCTATAATCTCAGGAAGACTTAGAAGTGAAAAAATGTCGTCCCAGGCCATGTGACAGTCAGCTTGGCTCAAGTGCCTCCAAACTACTCACACCAGCTTCATTTCCACTGATTGAATGCAATTATGAGTTGACTTCTATGGGTTGATAAATCAGAACTTGGGTAAGTAGTGTGCGAAGCTCATCTGTACAGTTTTCGTGTGATGCAGACTTCCACATAAATTTTCCTTTAAAAAAAGTTCATAAAAACATTAACTATCGTAAAATACCTTCCTGGTTAGCTCATGCCACTGGGAAGACGCAGCTATTCTTATATTAATAATTCTTCCCGGAATTAATCAGTCACTGTACATTAGAACCAGCAGCTGGAGTGTTCTGAGTGATAATGAAACCTGTAACAAGGCATCTTCCGCCGTCTTTTCAAGACAATAAGGGAATTAAAATTTCAATTTAAATGCAGAGGTTTGAAACACGCTTCACTGGCAAAATTACTTCAATTAATGTGAGTGGAATACAAAGGACAGACTGCAGAAATGTGATGCAGCAACCAGAAATTATGTCATTAATGTGCTTGCATCAAGCCCGCACAATGACTGCAGAGGTCTAATTTAAACCGTACATATCGCAAAGCTACAGGCTACAATATTAATCAAGTCTCTGATTTCAATGTGACGGATACAGGTTTCTTGTTGGGCCACTCTTAGCTTTTCATAAGCTAACAGCAGCT
This sequence comes from Crocuta crocuta, assembly GCF_008692635.1. Lineage (NCBI taxonomy): Eukaryota > Metazoa > Chordata > Mammalia > Carnivora > Hyaenidae > Crocuta > Crocuta crocuta. The sequence continues at coordinate 3,127,964 of NW_027531005.1, forward strand.
GTTTACCTTGAAGAAGGAAACAAAAGGCCATGCCTATTTGCAGACATTCGCTGTCATGACAATTTAATTATTTTATGCAATACTCAGGTTATCATATCAAAAGAAGAAATAAATATCCCATCTAGAAGCCAAGTCTATAGCTATCAGGCCAGCGTGATGGTAGAGGAGGAATTGCAGGAGCTGACAAGAGACATGGGTCACCACTGATTTATTTACTCTGGATTTATGAACATGAGTAGGGATTAAATTACTGGGCATCTGCACCTGCCTTACAATGGAAATGCAAAATCTTTTGATAAAATCCAAGGAAATCGGAGAGTTTTGAAAGACTCGATTTTTTTGTCTTCACTTTCCTCTGATGTCTTCTGGCAAGGATGTTTCAATTTGACCCTTGAGATGCCTGAAGTAGATTTTACTTCTAATAGCACATAGCCACGGGGAAAGGAAATATGATTATTTTTTCACATCAAGTCCAATGAAAGAGTAATTATAGACCTTACCATTCACTCATACAAAAGGCCAAATTGGAGAAAATTTCCAACCTTTTAAGCATACCTTTAATCCTACATTCATGAAATCTTCATTGTACATTAGGATACGCCAACTCCTCAGATTATACAAAACAACAACCTCGTCTGAAACATGGAGAGCACATGAGAAACCCTTCTTTCATTAGGTCACTATAAGAAATAAACGTGTTAACAAATGTATTTTTAAAATGTAACAACATAGTGAATATTCAGTACCTATTGGCTGTTATTATAATTATTGGTTTTTTTGTTCGTGTAAATATTGCAAAAGGGAAAGGCTGGAAACTAGAAAGCTTTGCCATTAAAACAAACACCAAAACCAGAGAAAAATCAGACCAGAGCCTGTAGAGAGGAAACACCCTATTTATATTTATTCTCTGTAGAGTGATATTAAAGTCTTTCACACAGTTACCCATTTGGCTAATGATCTGTGAACCCTGACTATATGAGGCCCATAGTGCTCAGCACAGGGCAGACAAAAATAAATAAGATATCGCCCTCACCCTCAAATGACCTACCATACAAACCAAAGCAACTGTATTACAAGGAAGTACATGCAGCTTATGGAAGCAAACAAACAAAACAGCATCTACTCAGGTCAAGTATTCTTAACCACAATAAAAACAAATGTCTAATTTTTTGGAAAAACAAAAGCATCTAACCACCTGGGACATTCAGAGAGCTAAAGAAATCTGAGTTAAGCCATAAAGAATAAATCATCATTTTCCAGGCAGACAGGATTGGGATTAGGTTCAGGGACATACGATCAATTAAACATCTACCACATCCCTTCATCACTAACAAATAACTAGAAGTTGTTATTAATAAAGAGCCACTGTTTTAAAAAATACGATAGCTGGCAATAAAATATACTTAATACCTCTAAGGAACGCATTACTAAGCATTATTATATAGAACATAAATGAAGATACCAACAAGTGAGGCCTATCCTGTTCACTGAAAGACTCAGTAAATGAAGATGACATTCTTATACTGAATCAATCTCATGACACTTCTTGCAGGATGTGACAAGCCGATACTAAAATTCATATAGAAGAGTAAAGGGCCAAGAATAGCACAGGCAATTCTGAGAAGCAAGGTGAGGGAACATCTCCACCTGCCATCAAGATATATCATAAAATAATAGTGATTAAAACAGCATGGTTGGGTGCACATATAGACAAGACCAATTAACAAAAATGAAGAGCTCAGAAACAGTCCCACATATACGCGACAACTTGGTATGTGACCAAGATGGCATTAGAAGTCAGTAGGAAATAAATTTAGCAAGTGGTCTGAGCCAAGTGGCTATTTATATAGAAGATAAAATTAGATCCATAGTTTATATCATATATGGAAATAGATTCCAAATGAATTAAAGAAGACATAGTAGATTCTCTAGAAGACAGTGGGATAGAAACAATGTTTCTTGAAAATCAGATAAAGGAAAAAAGAAAGAAATCTTATTGCACTAAATTTTAAAACTTCTTTGTAACAAAGGGCTTCATAAACAAAGTAAAAATATATACCACTAACTAGGACAAGATATTTCAAATACATCTGACAAAATATTAGTGTCCAGAATATATAAACAACAAATAGAGAAAATAAGGAACTTCTGGGCAACACAGCTCATATATTCACCCCTTTCTGGAGTTAAATGGTCTTCCTTCCTACCCCACTCCTCCCAACCACATGATTTTAGTTAGAACTGACAATTACAGTACTCAAGCTGGCCCAATCTAGACCCTACCCATTTTTTAGAGTTTATTTGTTTATTTTTGAGAGAAAAAGGGGGGGGGAGAGAGAGAGAGAGAGAGAGAGAGCGAGAGAGAGAGAGAGAGAGAGAGAGAGAGCGAGAGAGAGAGCATGCACAAACAGGGAAGGAGCAGAGAGAGAAAGGGAGACCACAGAATCTGAACCAGGCTCCAGGCTCTGGGCTGTTAGCCCAGAGCCCAATGCGGGACTCAAACCCATGACCCATGAGATCATGACCCGAGCTGAAGTCAAACGCTTAACTGACTACACCACCCAGGCGCCCCTACCCTTGCATTTTTTAATTTAAAAATTTTTCCTCTGCAAAGCTGTAAAGATGTAGGCCACAGCCCACACCCCTTCTTCTCCCCCAAACACCCGAAACCGCACCTGCTTGTGAAAGCAACAGTCTCCGGGAGGACAGTGAGGACAACAGGCAGAGAGAACACACCAGTGGCATTCCACACCTCCTCCTGTCCTTGTAGCGGACTGGTTACATGGACTGCTCACTGTTCACTCTTATCACACGCCAGGTTTTAATATATGATCGAATATCACAGTTCATCTCACGTCTTGGTTACCAAATTCCCTGAACAGGTTCTCATGAAAGACTTCTAGCAAAATTCTTTTTAGCAATCTAAATTGGAACAATTTGGAGGATTTACCCTGCTCCTCCCACCAAATTGTCTCAGAGTTTTTTGTTTCCAGTGTTACACCCAATCTAATTCAGTGAAACAAAGACAAGAGACTCTCGCCTACTGCGGAAAAGAGGAACCAAATGCAGTCACCTGCTACGGAGGGCTTCTGGAGTCCCCAGGCAGCTCAGGGTATGATGGCAGTGGGGTCCTCATGTGGAAAGAGGGGAGTAGATAGAGCAGCCCTCTAAGAGCCACCAGCCCTGGGAAAGTTAGGATTCTTAGGAGACAAGAGGTGTATTATTTTTTATCCATCTTCTTGACACTCAGCAGATGCACCACCAGTTACAACATTCTCTGAATTCATTTTTGATTCAAAAAGTAACGGAAGGGGGGTGCCCAGCTGGCTCAGTTGGTAGAGCATGTGACTCTTGATCTCAGGGGTACGAGATCGAGCCTCATACTGGGTGTAGAGCTTACTTTAAAAAAAAAAAAAGGTAACAGAATGGACCCGACTCAGAGGCTAAAGGCTAGGCTGTGGGGTGTGCTTGCTTGAAAAGTCACTTCCAGAATTATTGCTCCAAAATTATTTTCTTGCTCATCAGTTTAAAGGAAAAGACAAAGCCCTCATGTAACAATCCCTTCAAAGAATTTGTGGAACGTTAAGTCTGTAAATATCCTAAAGCTGTCTCTCATACAGACTTCATTTTTTAAGATGGGGTTCATGAGGGGTACTTGGCTGGCTCAGTCAGTGTAGAGCATACAACTCTTGATCCTGGGGTTGTGAGTTCAAGCCCCATGCTGGACATGGAGCCTACTTTAAAAAAGTAAGTAAATAAAAAATAAAATAAAATGGGATTCATTAGCCACCTTCTTCTGAAATTCAAACATCTCTCATTACCATGCCAACAGGATTTAGGTGCCGGTTTCTTGCCATTACGCACCTTGCCCTTGTCCCAAAGGCAGGTAATACCTAAATAATCGCCTAATGTTTCAAACACTGAAATTAGGAACAGAACCAGGCAGGCTTCACCTGCAAGGGCTCACAAATCCCAAGAGGGCAGGCAGTCTGTAATGTGCTACATGAAAGACAGCATTCAGAGAATGAGAGTAGGGGCTTCCCTATCTTAGCAGAAATGATGCTTCACATAGATGGCTCTCTCACCAGCATGTCGGTGGCACTGAGATAGTGCTTGCTGGCCATGCACTGTTCCAGCTTTTGAGGCACTTGCTTGATGTTCTCGATTTCATCCAGCAGATTCAGGACGTGCTTATGTTCAATTCCTTCAATCCACAACTTCCGGAGCTCATCCCGTTTACAGTGCAACAGCATCTTGCACGAAAGCAGATTCTCTTTCACCTACGATAAACAGATTCAACCTTGTGTCAGTCCCGAGTCTCGCCATCCCAAACCTATAATCTGGTTAGCAGTTTTCACTGGTGTCACTACAAGTAACAGTTCCTAATTCCCCCTCCCACCAATTCCCCGTGGTTGGCTGGCTTGCAAACTTCTAATCCTGGTTCTGACACTGAGTCGCATGGCTGGGTCTCCACCTCTGTGTGTATTTGCTCTCCTGTGAAATGAGAAAACTGCTCCTAACCTACCTTTGGAGTGAATCTAGAAGAAGTTTCTTAGGATATAGAGCACTCTGAAGACACGGAGTGCCCATGGATATTAACATATCTAAAAGGGAATGACTGATTGAGTCCACACTATTATTCCTTCCCAATAGCTCACGTGGACCGTCCTAGATCTACAACTTCAGCTAAAGCTTACAGCCAAGGAACTGTGCGTTCAGCTCAACTAACACAAAAATAAGCCCACGTTCCAGAAAAGAGTGGATATATCCAGAAACAATCTCAAAATAAAAACATTAGGACATACCAAGGAGTTTTAGATATTAAATAAGACACCACGTTCTCATGGATCTGCAGCTTAGTGAGCAGTGTGGCACAGCTCCACAAAACAGGAGGACCAGGAGCAGAAGGGGTGTCACGTTGTACATGATGAGCACATTTTCATCTTCATAGTTAAGGCTTTTCAATTTTTTACGACATGAAATCAAGAGAATCAGGACCTTTCCCAATTCACAGAAATACTCTCATATACTTTTGACAGTGCTCACATGTAATTTTAAATTCGAATTTACTATTGGTTTAGTTTTGTTTTTTGTTTTAGGTGAAATTTATGAATACATGATGTACCATTTGATGAATTTTAGCAAGTGTAAGATACCTGTATAATCCAAACCATATTACACAGGACAGTTCCTTCACCCTAGAAAGTCTACCATGTTTCTAATCATTGAAAATTTGTCTTCCACAAGATCTGGTGTAGGACACATACTCATGAACACTATGCTACTGGTGATTAGAAAACTAAATTTCAACATTTTCCAATATAAAGCTAGAAGGCTAAGATCAGAATGTTTCTTAAGAAAGCATCTACTCTATCCCAATAACTTAAGAACAATACCTAATCCTACTTTTATGAAACTCTCCAATGTAAAAAGAACCCTAAATAAAGAGATTCTGCAATCTCTCTTGATAAGCACAGTGGAATGATTATTAGCTTTGGGGGAGTCATGGACCCTTTTGAAAAACTACCAAAGATGGTGCTGATTACCTCCACTCCTTCCTATAGTCACAAAGTGATTTTTTTTTTTTTTTTTTTTTTTTTTTTTTGCTAAGCTTAAAGCACCTAGAAAAGAGAACAGAGAGTAGGGAATGGCATAGAAGAGATGGGAACAAAACTTTTCAAGTTGCCAAGAAGACAGAATGTGGGTAATTTAGCAAAGCAGAGCGATCTGCAAGTCTTCGCGTGGAGTGGGGCTCGCTACCTCGGACAAGGAGGTGCCAAAGACAAAGAGAGCTGGAGCACAGGACCAACACCTTCCATAGGGAGTATTTTCAGCCCTCGTCAAACCATACAGATGGGTAATTCCCTCCCCGCAATTTTGGCCAGATAGAAGGCTTATGATCTGAAGAAACTCAATCAGAAAGGATCCAGGCCAGACACTGCAAAGGGGAGGGTGTGAGACACCGGGCAGCAAGCACAAGGACCATATCACAGTGGGCCTACGGAACGGTAAGCTCCTCAGCCTGCTCTGGACACTCAGCCTCCTGCTAGGGTCGCCTCTAAACATACTCAGCCTGATTTTTAGCTCCCACACAGGAAACTTATGGCCTTCCCTGGGAAAGGTGACCGGGCGAAAAGACCCAGAGTTAGTGACACCTGAGGGTTCACCAAGGAAACTACTGGGTCCCTGCAAGGCCCACACATGCTCTGACCTTTCCAATCCGCTTTGTGCTGCCTCCCTCTTCCATTCAAATAGTTAGGCAAGCCAAGGAGAGCTCAGAATATGCAAAGGTAGGCACCAAAACAAACAAAATGAGAAAAGTGCTGGAAGGGGACTGAGCAGGGGGGAGGAGGGGACACCAGAAACTATGCAGAACAGAAATTTTTAAAACTATAATCAATATCCCTTAGGAAAAATAAAAAATATTACATCAAGGAAACAAGAATTGGATGCTATTAAAAAAAAAAAAAAACCTGAGAANAAAAATATATAAAAAGGTTAGAAGCTATCTGAGGAAATCTACAGAGAACAAAACAAAAAACAAAAGATAGAAGATAAAAGAAATGAGGAGACTGATCCAAGAAGTCCACTATTTGCCAAATAAGGAGTTCCAGGGGAGTAAAAATCAGACAAATGGAGTAGAGAAAAATACCAATAATAAAAGAAAATGTCCCAGAAGACATGTGTTTTCAGACTGAAAAAGTACACCAAGTGTTCAAGAAAAGAGAGTGAAAAAAGCCCCACGCCAGGACACGTGATGCTGCCCTGTGAGAACACAAGGGAGAGAGAGGCCATCTTAANTCAGACTTTTCTCAATAGCAACACTAAAAGCTACAAGACAAAGGAATGATAGAGCTTCAAAATCCTAAGAGAGAATTATTTCCCAGAAAAGCTATCAATCAAGTGTGAGAGAAGAATAAAGACATTTTCAGACACATAAGCTCTCAAAATAATAAACATTAGATGCACCATATCTCAGCAAGCTAGTGAAGACCGTGCCCCATCAACACAAGAGAAAAACAGAAGACCAGAAACACAGGATCCAGGAAAGGGGAAAATCAGTGCAGAAGACAGGCAACAGGAATATGCAAGCATTAACCACAAAGAAAACTGCAGCAACACAATTGCGCAGCCACAGAGAGTACGCTGGATGGCTCAGAGGGAAAGATTCATGTAGCTGCAATAAAACAAGTACCATCTCTATCTCTTTAACCAACAAGTAGGATACAACTAGAGACAGGATGCGGGTAGAAGATGAAGTGGGGTAGGGGAGAGGGTGGGAGGGGGACCTAAATCCTCATCTTCCATAGCCAGAAGCTCCTATCCAACATCTAAAATAGAAAAATCAAGAATAGTAGCAGCATATTACTAAGAGTAAAAGTCAGTGCCTCTGAAGTTTTGGAAGTGGGCCTGGGGAAGGATGAGGTGAGGGAAGTCCTGGTTTTTGTCATCACTTCCAGTTTTGACTTTTTAAAATATTGCGGTGCAGATGACATGTACTATTGGTTTCAGGTATATGACCCAATGAAATGACTATCATATACTTTATAAAATGCTCACCATGATTAATGTCAGATAAAATGCTCACCATGATTAATGTCAGTACCACCTATCACTATACAAAGTCATTACACTATTATTGACTGTATTCCCACACTCTACTCTTCACCCCTAGGACTTATTTTGGAAGTGTGTATCTCTTAATGACCTTTATTGGACTCCTTCAACATATTTCTCAAGGCTATTTCCAGATCCTCTTGGCTTTCTTGGTCTCTAGGCTAAGAACTCCAACTATTATTCTCTTTTAAATCTTAGTTAAAATCTGTTAGAATTTGATTTCTGATAGTCTACTCTTATCACCTTGGTTCTGTAATTCTCAGATTTTTCTTTGGTGTTTAACAGTCACTACGGAAATTGTGAAAAATAAATTTTATGTCACGCAACACCCAACTAGGCTCTTGATCAAGAGAACTCAGGATAAACTTACCAAGTGTCAGTAAAGCTTGGCAAACTCCTTGATGATTGGGAAAGGGACCATCACAGCATTCCACACTAGGATATATACAATGTAGTCAGGTCTCTTCTCATTTTTGCTTACTACGTGGAGGAAAATGGAAAAGGAGGGTAGACTTTGTGTCTGTGTTTAGGGGTGGGGGAGACGGCATCAAGCTGTGTGGAATATGAACATCACCAAAACTATTCCCTAAACTGAGTTATTAGCCAAAGCTGCAGACATAAGAAGCTACAAGAACTTTTAATATTAAATTGCCCTGAGGCATCAGCTTTTTTATTAGAAAGTCACAGTTATGAAGAAATGTTATTTTAAAACTTGGGTGGCAGGCGTGGGGGAGAATACTACTCAGCAGTAAAAGAAATGAAATATCCCAGAAACATTATGCTGAACAAAAGAAGCCAGATACAAAGAGGTACGTACTGAAGTTCTAGAACATGCAAAAATTCATGTAGTGGTAGGATTCAGATCAGTAGTTGTTTGGAGCCCGATATGGAGGGGAATGGAGATAAAGCAGAGGGACACATCTTTTGACTCCAAAGAAGCAGGAGGGAACTCTCTGGGGCGGATGGGAATATATTCTAGGATATATACATTTGCCAAAACTCACTGACTTGTCCTCTAAAATACTGCAGTTTATTGTATGTAAATTATAGCTCAGTAAATGCTTTTATACAAGGAAGAGAAACCAGACTGTATCCGTCAATGAGTAACAACATCTAAAATGTGAGAAATGTACCCGAGTATATCTAAACTTTTATCTCTCGATGTGGTGACAGTATATTAATTCCATTCTATTTAATTTATCAGGATAATTAAGATTGAAAAATTATCTTCCTGTTTCTTCCTGAAATAAATCCATGGAGTCAAGCTATTCAAATCAAGACATCGAAACCCAAGTACAGAAATCCTTCTTCAAACACAAGTTTCCTTTCCTTCCTTAGACTTCTAGTAACTTCTCATTTGCTCCTAATCACCAGTTCAGCCACAGCAAGAATTTCAGTTTCACTATACCAGAACTTCTAGCCACTCTAATTAGAGACTACTAGAAAAAAGAGAAAATAAGGGCAACAGGCCCCAAGAGGCTACTGTGAATGGGTATGGGAGAGGATACAGAAAGCAGAGAAAAGAGTTATTTGCAACCCTGCCTTGGGGAAGATAAAGAGGGGGGAAACTACCTGGGGCCTCTAAGTTACAATGTGGTAGCACTTGTGAGAAGAGGAACAAAGATGTATTTAAGAGAGGCTGATGGATACAGGCCTTACGTCATCAAATTCAATGCTTTTCTGATTTTGATCAAGGATAATGGGGGGAGGGAATGCCTTTGAGTGTACATATTATCTGTCATAGAGCACAACAATTGTGCAAGCACCCCAATGAACCTAGAGACCAGAAACATTCTATAAAGTTCCCCGTAAGTAAAGGATGATAAGTGAAAATTAATGTAACAGTCAACTTTACGCTTAATTCTAAAAGTACAAAACAGACTTTCTCTTCTGTAGTTAAAAATAAATCTACATATAAGCGTGTCTGTGGGTATTCTCCTGACCTATGTCCAACCTATTTTTTTCCACTCTTACAGAAAGTGCCTAGAAAGAAGTGTAGAAACACCACTCGCTGTTCTGTTTAAAAGCCCTTTAGAAGTACAGATCACTTTCAAATCACCCTCAAACTTTTATTCGCATGCTTTTGTTCCCTTAGTTTTGGGGGAGGGGTGGGAGGGTTAGCTGCCATTCTAAGGTCTTAAATTCTCTGAGAGGCTCCACAGAATCCTTTCCGTTAAGTTGCAAAGTCTTGACATGGTGCACAAATACAGATACAGTTCAATTGAATGGAGAGATCAGCACGTAGTTCTTGTGACTGCATTAATGTACAGGACTGCCTAGTAGATTTTAAATTATGCTAGCTCATTATTGTCCACTGTTTAGCCCACCTTTCTACACTTTTCTCCCTCAAAGAAGCAGCCCAGATTTTTCCATCTTCCATATGGACTATAAACAATTTCTTACCACAAACCATGCTGCTCTACTGTGACATTTTCTGTAGTAAGGTTATTCTTTGTTCTTATTCTGCCTCTTATGGTATACTTTCATATAAAAGCCACAAAATTATTTTAAATGTTAAGTAATGAGTGTTGCACCACTCAATGATTAAGCTCTTAACAACTTCATTTGAATAATCACATATAGTTATTTCCAATTACAGGCAAGAAAAATGAGTTTAACAGTTTCATCCAGTACCAACAGGGCAGCTGAAATTGGGGAGAAACATCAAGTGTTTGGGCACACCTCACAACTGAGACAAGTTATCTGTTTTCCCTTCAGCCTACCAGCTCCTGTGATAAACATTAGACAGATACTTAGTATCTTTAAAGAAATCGATGTCCTCTCATCCACCCAGTAAAGCATGGAGGAAAATGCTCAAATTCAAAGACCAACAATTACATCAAATTCAAATACCACCCAAGTTCCCAGTTTGTATCCATTCATATCCTGCTGCTACAGTAGTCATTATTATGAGACACTGACAGAAGCTATGGATTCTGAGGTTTTCTGGTACAGTAACGTCTCATTCTGACTGCTATCAATACGTGTTCAACCGGAATAGGACAGCCTAAATATTCTGATTATCCACATTACATGGCCTGATCAATCATACATAGTCTTGTATTTACATGTTTACTTTTTGATCTAGAAAAACATTCCCAACAGACTTGACTCTCTGGGAAAAGAGTCAACTCTTTCTGTCATCTCAAAATCTTCAAGGACATAGACTCTACCAATATAAATCCATATATGAAACTATTAGCATAGTGGGAAATGTAAACAGCTCTGTGTTCTCAAGCTTTAAAAGCATGAATATAAACACCTTCATCTATCTGCCTTGGTCCCCACTAAAATCTACTCTCAGTAGAGCAGCTAGCCTTTTAAAAATGTTAGTTACATTATGCCATTTTTTGTTCAAAACCTTGTATTACAGTGATTTCCTGTCACTGTCAAGAGTTATGAACAAAGTCCTTACAGTCACCAAAACCCCACATGACCTGACCCACTACACTGACCTACCCACCAGCTCTCTCTCCCTCTCCCTCCCTCTCCAGCCATTCTCCCCTCTCCCCACCCCATTCTGCTTCAGCCCCACTGGCCTCCTCACTGCTTCCCCCAAATTCCAATCACATTCTTGCTTCTGGACCTTTCTGTCCCTGCCGTTCATTCTTCCTACAGCACTTCTCCTGACTCCCTCAATTCCTGCAGGTGTGGCTCACATGTAACCTCAGTCAGCTCTGCCTGACCAGGCCACCGAAGCAACAACTCGCTCTTCTCCCTTCCTTGCTTCTGGGTTCTTAGGTGAAGCACTTCTTACCATCTGTTAGACCGCATCTTACTGATTTATAGTGGGTCTCCCTTGACTGGAATGTAAACTCCACCAGGACAGAAATTTGTTTTATTCACCTCTAGACCCCAGAGCCTCGAGCAATGCTCAGCACCAAACAGTCACTTCATACAGAGATTAAATCAATGTTGTGAAATATCAGCCACTTTCTTTTTCTGTCTCCTGCCATAGCGTGTAAGTTCCATGAGTATAGGCACAAGTGTTTTGCACTGGTGTAACCCCAGCAGTTAAACCAGAACCAGGCACACAGCTAGCATTCAACAGATATGTGTTAAATGAATCCTCATTACATGCTTTTGGCAGACAGCAGAAAGAAAATTTCCACTCACATCCATACATTCTCAGTATCTTCCTGGGTCTGAAATCATGTATCTCCATGATTATCCAATCATCTCCATTTTTACTTTAAAAATACACTTACCTATACACACCTAGATTTTGTATACAATCCAAAGTACAATTAAAAACCAAAAATGACAGGGAAAGATTAGTAAGAAAACATCAGGGTTTCCTTGGTGATAAGAAATGGACTTTCACAGTACAAAACTGTCGAATTATACAATAGAAACAAATTCATTTATGATTTTCCCCCCAACATTTTTCTGCTCTTATTTATCAACTGCTAGAGGCTTTTTGGAAAAGAGCTTTAGCCCTTTCTCTTCCCAATACTGAAGCTAATTCAGAATAGAATTATATGACATTTACTTTGACAACTGATGTAATAAACACAAAGTTTTCTTTTTTTTTCTTTTGCTCAAAATTACAGCTTACTTAAAAAATGAGGATGGTGAACAGACTGTGGCTACTAAAATAAATATGAAATGATCAAGATGAGACTCTTTTTCAATAGGAGCCAACACTCTCTAGGCAAAGAGGCTATCGACTCCAAGTGAGAAGGGGTCAAGGCAGAAACTACTACAGTGCTTCCCTTGACATTACGACAAAGTCCTTTCAGCCAAGCAAATGAATCAGAAAACAGAATTACCAAACCTCACCCTTCCTGTGATTCCCCAGGGCAAAGCCAGAAGGTCAGCAGCACTATACGTTCATTTTCTGACTCCTCTTGAGCTTAGTATATTGGGTCAAAATGGACTACAGTTTACTTTAAACTGATCTACAGCTTTACGTGGTTTCACACATATCCATGGGATGAAACCACCATCTGTAAAGGCTAAGAATTAGTGTGTTCCTTTTGAAAATGCCTAGTTAATTTGACAATGTAAAGAGGCCAACAAATTGCTCCAAAAAAGGTTAAGAGCTTACTGGTGCTCAACCGGTACTCTTAGAGGCTGAAACTCATGTATCAACAGCATTCTTAGAAAAATAACTTATGTATCTGCCTAGAAAATCATAACATAAGGCCTAGAAGACAGAAAAGAAAACACAGGGAAGCTGGAAGCAGGCACAGTGCAGGAACTCCCTAACCAACCAACAGCACAGGCAGCGCACTGCAAATNAGGGGGTCAAGCATGAGGCTCTGCATCCTTCACCCCTACACCAAACAAGAAGCAATTAGCATATCGGGGTTCCACAAGGCAGCTCATTTCAAAAAGGCAGGTTACTGCTTAAAAGATATCTGAAAATCAGCAGCAAGGACCTTAGAGTTAGGGGGACCAGCGTTTACACCCTAAATCTGTGGAGTGAGAAACAGTAATGCTTGGCAAAGAAGCAGCGCTAAGTGGTAGCAATTACTGCCCTCAGAGTGGTACTAAAAGGTATTAAAGGAGCAACCCTCAAAACACACAGCCAAAACCATATGACGATGTGACAGCACCTAAATGTCAGTTCATCCCTCAGGCCAAATATAAAAATGCCCCTTATGAGCCCACTTTATCCTTTAGGCTGTAAAGACATGGTAGCCGGGAACCAAGAGTTTTTCAAGGACCTACCACAAAAGGAAGGAGACGGGCAGGGAGAGAAAAGGGGCAAGAAGTACAAAGACAGGGAGGAAGAAACAAAGAGTGAAAAAGAAATTGCTGCAAAATACAAGAAAATGACAAAATGTAAGTTAATACATGTCCATCACTAGTAAAGGAAGGATAGTCAAGAATGCCAATGTCCATAAATACATGTTTGAATAATCTGTAAGTTAGGTTTTCTTCTCCAAATCATACCAAGAATGTACAATGACCACACAGAAATCACAACCAGTTTCAAATGAGGGGACACACAGAAAGCCAAAATTTCAAAAAAATTTTCAACTGCTACAGCAACACACACACACACACACACACACACACACACACAGGACAGGACCAGATGACATACATTTGATCCATAGAAATGGGAGCCTCTAATAGTAAGAGGCCCTTCGGTGACCTCATGGTGAGGCCGCCTCCTCCACACCATCTCACACGGCAAGGAGAAGGAGCAGAAGCCAAGGGTAAGACATCGGGAAGAGGCAAGCCTGGATGCCCTCTGTGATCCTCTGTGGCCAGGCTTTCCAGACACTTGCAAAACTCCTGAAAAGTGTTGTGATGAATCGCTCACTGAGGCCATTCACCACCACCACCACAGCACCTCGACAAGCTCCCTACGGTAGGTGTGACAATGACGGGAGGGAAGGAGGCTCACCTGCTTTATTTTATTTCGGGAGTTGGTGATGCGCTCTGTGATGCTCTGGTATGTGCGAATGGCTGTCGTCAACTCGGTGTAGTGCTGTACAATCAACTCATCTAGGTCGCGGTCACATTTCTCATAGGCTTCTTCAAGACGGCCCTTCTCATTTTCTCGGTCTTCAACATCATCACTGGTAGACAGAGTCCTGGCAAAGACAGAGACCATAGCAAGCTGAATCAAATTTAAAAGCAAACCTGGGGGCGTCTGGGTCTCTTAGTCTGTTAAGCATCTGACTCTTGCTTTCAGCTCAGGTCATGATCTTGTTGTTCTTGAGTTTAAGCCCTGCATCTGGTTCTGTGCTGTCAGCATAGAACCTGTTTCGGATCCTCTGCCTCCCCCTCTCTCTCTGCCACTTCCCAGCTGGCATGCGCTTGCGTGCGCTCTCTCTCTCTCTCTCTCTCTCAAAAATAAACAAGCATTTTTTAAAAATTCATTTAAAAGCAAAAAAGTAAAAGAGGAGTTAATATGCTAGCACAGTCATCTCACTAACTAGGAAAGAAATGAAAACAAGTTACTAACAGAACACATGAAACCACTTTCATAGCAATTTCAGTAGCCCATCTAAGTGGATTTGTTGGTTGCCTATCCAAGGAGGCTTTCACCTTTCCTTCGCACACCAATTTTAATCTGTTAAGAGGCAGCATGAACTCTCCAAGAGTCTGGGCAGGTCTTGATCGCTTGAGTGAATCCCAGTAATTCCATTGGCCTTATGGTGGCAAATCCAACCAATGAGACCTAAGGACTTCTAGGAGAAGTTTTCTCACAAGATTAACAGGAAGCAGGTCCCTTTTCCCAACACTGGATATCGTTACACAAAGCTATGATACTCCAATATTTCACACTCCTTACAACCACGGCAGGGAAAGCCAAGAGCAATGCGCGGCTACTGCTGTGACATCACTGGGCCACCAAAGCAGCCAACCCCCACTACTGCCTTACCTCAGGGCTTCTTGTTTGGGGAAATAACAAATACCCACTATTTAAGTCACTCTCAACTCGTCTTTTATATAAAACTAAGTGTACTAACTGATAAAATTACTTATACACTGAGGAACGACATTCCAAGTAGCTCATTTAAATGAGCTAAATTTGGCACAGAGCCTCCAGCAGCCCGGAAATAAGGTCATATCAATTCTAAAGTATGTTACAACAGGAATAATATAAGCTACACTAGGAGACAATCCCTATATTTACTATTCTTCCAACAGCACTAACGAGATTGATAGGAATCAACAATAACCAGAGGATGAGATAGATAAACTTATTAAAAACCTTTCAATAACTTGGTTTGATACATGGGCCACAGATCTTTGTTTCTTTTATTATCTTTTTTGGATAATTTTTTTTTTATTTAGTGTTATAATCAGCAACAAAGAAATCCTTTTTTCTTATCTGTTGGCTGTGGTACTTTAGAGTTTCATTAAATTCCCTCAGATTTGTCAGCTTCTACTTTCAGCATAGCTTATTTCATTTATCTTTAATTTAGGAAGGGGGTAGTTTAGGCTCTCAATGATGGATGCAATCAATTATAAGTCCATCATTAGAACTGCTTTCAGAGATGGTCTGTCAGTGAATCAATCACATATCTACTTCCAGATATTCGCAAGCAAAATACTGTACAACAGTTTTTTCCCCCAACTGTCATTTAGAGCAAGAGATCTTAATTCATGAGCCACATAATATATAAAACTTCTTTTTCAATTTAGACAGAGATTCAGCAGGCCAGTCTTTGACATCAATCTAACCTCTAAAATGAATTGCGTAAATGTGTTAGGGATGCCANTCTAGGGTTGTGGTGCTCAGGAAAGCAACGTAGTAGGAACCCCAAGACTTGAAGGAAGGCCTGTATCCTACCAGATCCTGTGTTCTCCTCTGTCAACTGGTGATCCTACATCAGACCACAGACCTCCAAGGTAGCTTTCAGGTAGCAAGTCCTGCACAAGTATTTAACTAATAACATGAATCAGAGTGGAGAACGTAGGAGGAATATGGTTTCAAAGATGCAGCTACCAATATCACTTGTAATATGCAGGTACAGGGAGCTAAGCATGTCTTCCTATTGTTTCTATGATACATAACTTTGCTCTTTAAATCTGAAGCCTCCCAGGCTGTTAATCTAACGTAAAGCACAATCAGAAAAGGCCTTCAATTTATCAACTGTCCCAAAGGGAAGAGTTCCTAGGTGTTTACCTCTCACTCCCCCTTATGACGGCAAACGGCCGTGGATTTGTCAGAGCTACCCTGGACCAGCTTGCCATCTTTACAATGCTTTGATTTCCTCTCCACCACCATTTGTGGAAGGAAACGTGCCAAACATTTCATGATGTTTACATTAACTAGGAGAATTACCATGAAAGAAAATGTCAGGTCCAGAGAGGACACCTTCCCCGGGACCAGCTGTCACTGTAACACATTACCGTCACATTAAGAGTTATTTATGAGATGGAAAGGGTTACTAAAATGAAGATTAAAAGTAAATTGGGTCTATAGGGGGTTTTAGCTCCTATTTTCATTTTTAAAGAAAATATTTGTATAAGGAAATAGCCTGTGCCAGGTTTGCGCCCCTTTCATATTCATCCTCTTAATGTAAACTGGGCTGAATGACATTTTGCCTTTAGTCAGCAAGAGAGACCAAAACTAAAGTTGGTTTTTTTTTTTAATTAGAGATAGAAAAAAAGGCAGCAAGGTTAATAATAACCATAATAATAGCCACAGATATTTAGAAAGACTTATTACAGAGGCCAGAAACCAGCAATGCTACGTACCTCATGGAACGTATGTTTAACCCTCCTAAGCCCTTGGGGGGGGGAGGCTCTTGTTATCCCCCCTCTACCTTTTGAATCCTGGCTCCACCATCTACTGCCCATGTGACCTTGGTCGTAGCATCTCATTTTGCTCACTTACAAAACGCAGACAGTAAGGATACCTTCCTTGGAGGGCTGCTGGTGAGAAGTAAAGGAGACACAGCAACGGCTGGCAAGTCACCAGCACTCAACAAGTGGCGGTGGCTGTTGCTGGCAATCACCATCCCAGGAGCAGCAGTGATGGCAATAAGGCCAAGAGCAGTGTCCCACAAGGTCATGGAAAGGATATCCTTTGGAGGCACAGGTTCAAATTCCATCACCCCCAACACAGTAGATCATTCGGCACTGGCCGTGGGATTTAACCTCTCTGGCTCACCTTACTCCTCTTTGCCGTCAACCACTGTGAACAGTCGGAGATTTTATCCTATCCACAGGCTAACAAGGTAGCCAGCCAGAGTTTCACGGTGCTGCTAGAAGACACCAAACTTGTGGGTCAGAAGCAAAGGGCTTTGTCATTCACGGCACAGCAAGAAGCAGGGGCCCCAGCGTATCTGCAGCAGGCCCCCACCACCACGCCCCAAGTCCCATGATGGGTAGGCCACCGGACCCAAATGCGTGCCTGTATATGCTGTGAGTGACTAGAGAGGAACCCTGAGCTTAGAAAACTACATCTTATATACGGGACGGGACAGTAAACATGCCTTCCCATTCTTCTAAAGGGAAGAAACACCCAAATAAACATCCTTGACAAAGACATTCTCAAACACAGGGCGCTCAGTGTTTTCCTCATAAGAACTTCAGAAACAGGAGCACCTGGGTAGCTCAGTCAGGGAAGCAGCTGACTTCAACTCAGGTCATGATCTTGTAGGTTTGTGAGTTTAAGCCCCATGTGGGCTCTGTGCTGACAGCTTAGAGCCTGGAGCCTGCTTCAGATTCTGTGTCTCCTTCTCTCTCTGCCCCTCCCCCACTCATGCACGCACGCTCTCTCACTCTCTCTCTCTCTCAGAAATGAACAATGATTTTTTTTTTTTTAATTTTTTTAAAGAAAGCTTCAGAAACAACACAAGGAAAATGGCCGCCCAAAATAATGAAACGTCATTCACTGGGTGCCTTCAAAGGTTGCATGGTGTCAAGCAATAGTGGGCGGTATTTCCAACCTCTGTTTTCTTTTCTGCCAAATGAGAAGGGAAATACAATGTCTCCCACAATAAGCATCTGCACAATGAAGGAACGATAGACCATAAAAGCAGACTAGAATTCTACAGAGAACATTTCCAGGCCTGCTACCAAAACCCAGCAAATTTCAGTGTGGAATTACCTTCCTTGAAGCCAGTCATTTGACCTGAACTGATAGCAGGGTGGGAGAGAACACCTGCCAACGAGGTCACCTCGCCAGCCAGGTCGGGGACCTCTCCCCAGCCTCCTGACAAGCCTCTGGGCGATGGACGCAGCTCGGCCAGCTCACAAAGCCATTCACTGCAACTCTTAACAGCTCTCCTTGTTACAAAGCCTTTCATTAAAATAAAATCAGCCTCTTGATGATTTCTACCCACTGATCTGAGTTCCACCTTCTTGCGGTTACAGAAGTCTATTCCCTCTTTCATACAATCTCTTTCCATGGCAAAGGGCTCTCAGTACTTCTCTCTCGGGTTAAACATCTCTAACCACTTCCACCGTTTCTCCCACAACATGGCTCCCGCACAGCCCACCATCCTTGTAGATTTCCTCTGAAGTCCCTGCAAAAACAGCGAACATTCACAGAGAGCTTACTGTACGCTCAGCAGTAATCGAAGTGGTTTCCACATAGGAATTCATTTATTCCTGACAACAACCCTAGGAGGTAGGTGCCATTCTTACCCCCTCTTTTTACAGATAGGAAAACAGTTGTCAGTTGGAGGCACAGAAGGGTTTTTTTGTGGGTTGTTGTTTTTTTTAAGTAGCAGAGCCAGTCCTTAAACCTGAGCAGTCTGGCCCTTAAAAGCTTCCCTATCCTGCCTCTCAGGATGTGGTACTAGAACTGAACACAATACTCCTAATATGCTGTGACCAATCCAAATTGGAAGAGGTGTTTGGTTACTTTTTTTTTTTTAAGTTTAATTTATTTCTTTTGAGAGAGACAGAAAGTATGAGCAGGGGAGGGGCAGAGAGAGTGGGAGACAGAAAATCCCAAGCAGGCTCCACACTGCCAGTGGAGAGCCCGATGCGGGGCTCGAACTCACGAACCATGAGATCATGACCTGAGCCGAAAGCAGGAGTGGGACACTTAACTGACTGAGCCACCCAGGCACCCCAGGAGAAGGTTTTCATATCCTCTAATATGGGTACTATATTTCTAATAATAAGGCCTAAAACTACATGCAGTTTTGTAAATACTGGGTCCAAAAATTGTCCAAGATCCCTCTAACACTAAGCACTGACAAGCCAGCTCTCATTCACCTACTTGGAAAATTTTTAAACACAACACAGAAATGTACATACACTTGGGAAAGGGCAGATGAAAGTGAACACAGGATATTATTTACATGGTTATTTTGCACACATAATCTAAGACAATACTAAAAACAGTCTGGTGAGATGGTATCACCACCCTTTTTACAGATAAGGAGTCAGAGGAATAAGGAGGTAAAGTAACTTGCTCCCGCACCCACAGCTAACATCAGAACCAGACTTCAAGCTAGGTATACGTGACTTCAAAGCCCATGCCTTTTCCACATTGCACTTTATGACTCCTACTTCTTGTGCCTTCAGCTCCTAATCAAGCTACAGCTCACACGTGAAGAGATGAATGGATGGGTAAAGATGCATACAGTACTAAAAAAGCTGCTAAGTGCTCTAACGGTCTTGAGTCTGAACAAGAAGTATGAGCTTAAAGACATAAGCGGAGAGGAAATGATTTGAAGTTGCCACACCAAGATGCATTCATGTTAGTGAATCGCTCTTTAGATTTTTTCACCCCACTCTTATCTCAAAACCATTATGATTTACAAACTATTGCCAGGTTCACGGAGGAACACAAAAGCATACACTAAATTCTACTTAAGCCAGACACAGAGACATTTCTGGATCACCAAGAATTTTTCACTAAGACAGCTCTGGCATTTTGCATGATGAATTACATCTCTAACCATGACTAATTAATCCCTATGAAAGAATCTATTACCTAACAGGCTCAAAAGACCACAGTACAAATGTTAAGCTACTGTTAACAGCACGTAGTAGGGACACGTACTATACGGTTCTAGCAAATTCATAGCCATTGCCTCTAAGTAAGCCTGACACAGGTACATTAAACCGAAGCTAAATAGCTGCAGATCTAAAACTGAATTTGTCAGTTTCCTCTTTGTATACCAGCTTCTGTATTTCCATCTGGCCAGTAAAGTGTTTTGAAAGGAAAATAACTAGTCACCATCACTGACTCCTTCCGTGGAGCAATTTTGCCTTCACTTGGGACTTTATAATAGAGTAATGGAGTCCAGACAGGGGGAAAGCACACAAAAGTCGCTACGACTCTTAAGAAAGACAAAAGTAAGATCAAGTAAAAGAAAAAGTGCACCTATGAAAATAAGGTTAGTCACCCAAAGGTACCCATCACTCAAGAGAAACAATAACCTTCAATCAAAAAAAAAATGAAAGGATGCAAAAAAGAACCACAAATCAAAAACACTAATGTTTGGAACATATCAGAAGTTTTTACTCTTTTCTTCATATATGTCAACCATGAGGCATTTACAACTTTCAAGCTCTTTGACCTTGGGCAGGTCACCTAACTTCCGGGGGTTTCTTCCCTCATCAAACAGACAAGATAGCAAGAGTACCTGCCTCGCCGGGTGGATGTGATTGGTAAAGTATGGGAACATGCTTGGCAAAATAAAAAGTGCCATTGATGTGTGGGCCGAGACATTATTAGGAACCAAATACATTGTCTGTAAATCACAACACTGTTAGCCCAAAGCCTCCCCCATTCAAAAGTTGCTGAAGATATTTATTCACAAACTGAGGTCAGACCTTTTCTTTATATTCTTATGGTGCCTGGCACATTACAAGGGCTCAGGAAAAGCTAAATAATGAGCAGCAGGAGCAGGCAGGATCTGAAGGGGTCAGGGAGGGCAGTTCCTAGCCGTAAGAAACAACTGCTACTAAATTATCTCCTGCAAAGAAAGGCCTGTTCAAAAATCTCTAGGAAAAGATGAATAATAGTTACAGCGACCCTATTTAGTTCATTTGGTCATTCAACGAATAATGATTAAACACCTACTACTTGGCAGGTGAATAAAACTGATCCCTCCTTCAGGAAGCTCATGCCCTAGCAGGAGAAGCGGGCGATCCAAGAGGAATACAGCATACACACAGCCCAGGAAGCAGCAGCTATGGAAAACACAGAAGCACGGCAGGAGGAGGCCAGAGAACCGCTCAGACAGAGACGGCATTTGAATATCTGGTGAAGCAGATTCCAGAGAGAACGGAAGGTGCACAGGCCCTGAAGCAGGGAACGTCTGGTCTGTTCCAGGGACAAGGAATGGCAGGCAAGTCCATGTGGCTTCAGAGAAGCAAGGAAGGGGACAGTGACAGACATGAGATCAGGTAAGAAGGCGGGAGCCAGATCAGGGACAGTTCTGTGGACTCTTACTCTAAAAGTGTTCTTTGATGCCACCTGGGAATTAGCACCCAAACAAAGGAGGACAGCTTTCGGGGTGCCTGGCTCATTCAGTTGACTTAAGAGCAAGTGGCTCTTGATCTCAGGGTCATGAACGAGCCCAATGTTGGGTGTAGAGATTACTAAAAAAAATTAAAACAAAAAAAATGAGGGGCACCTGGATGGCTCAGTTGGTTAAGCATCTGACTTGAGCTCAGGTCATGATCTCACCATCAGTGAGTTCGAGCCCTGCATCGGGCTCTGTGCTGACAGCTCAGAACCTAGAGCCTGCTTCAGATTCCGCGTATTCTTCTCTCTCTGTCCCTCCCCCATTCACACTCTGTCTCTCAAAAATGAATAAATGTTAAATAAAATTTTTTTAAAAATGGTAACTTTCAACCGGTATTCTTTTTTTTCTTTTTTTTTTTTTTCCTGAGCAAGAAAGAGCTTGTGCGTGCACATGCGTGGAGTGGAGGGGCAGAGAGAGAAACTCTTAAGCTGACTCCATGTCTAACACAGAGCCTCACAAGCCGTGAGATCATGATCTGAGCTAGAATCAAGAGCCAGACTTAATCAAATGAGTCACCCAGGTACCCCTCAACCAGTATTTAATAGTGAATATTGAATGGCAAATATTCAATAATATTTCAAGTTTCATTTTACTTCTATCCAACCTCTTCCAAAAAAGACCAGAGATCATTTTTACAAGAATCTAGATAAAACAAATGAGAAGGCAGAACAAATTAAGGAAATACAGGACAAAACAGTGCCATATAAATGTAGAACACAAGTATGCAGGTCATACCTGAACAAACACAGTTGATATGAAATCAGCCCTCAATCTAACTCTGAGGTTCCTAGCTATGCACAAAGCGAAATGTAGCTAGTTAAATAATTCTCATTATCAAAAATATAGATTCCAGTTCCTTTGCTGAGGAAGCAAACTTTAAGCTAGTCCTAAATTCTAAAAGAAATCTTTCACTTAAAACAACAAGGAAGAGGGGCACCTGGGTGGATCAGTTGGTTAAGCATTTGACTCTTAATATCGGCTCAGGTCATGATCTCACAGTTCATGAGATCAACCCCCACTTCAGGCTCTGTACTGACAGTGCAAAGCCTGCTTGGTATTCTCTGTCTCCCTCTTTCTGTTATTTCTCTCTCTCAAAATAAGTAGATAAAAACTTAAAAAAAAAAAAGCAACAAGGAATACAATATACAATAAGTGAACAATGTCTTCAACCACATTGTAAAGACAATAAATTTTTATATGGTCATTTCTTCTAAATTCCTTCAAGAACAGAACATTAAAACACAACTCAGACCTAGAGATTGTGACCGTGAACACAGTCCAAACATGAAGATTTCCAATGATCCATTTTAATCTGAGGATAGAATCTGGGAAATTTACAGGATGAAATGGATCAAACCATGTTTCATTAATTTCCTCCTCTCAGAAAGCCCTTTGATAGTGCAAACTGACCAGAGAGCAGTTCTTTGAAGAGCATCAACAGTACAAGTATTTGGTATTAGAGGGTTAGTAGGGGGCTATGAAATATTATAAGCCACAAAAGCAAGTAGAAAGGTTGACAACCAATTGTGAAAAATTAATGGCCTGCCCAGGACTCTAGCCTGAGCCTCAAGACCACCTACAGGTGATAACAGACTATCACTCTGGAAGCCTTTTAGGGAATTTTAACAAAGTAATAAAAGAGTCCCCAGAGTGACAGCTATTAAAGACTGAATTGAGACATACCCCCTACCACTACCAAATTTATATTGAAGCACTAACCCCCAATGTGACTCTTTGGAGATTAGGGTGTCTAAGGGAGGTCATATGGATGGGGCCTTAATGAGATAGCCAACCCTGATTGGTAGCTCTTCCACCTGACTTCTAGTCTCCAAAACTCTGAGAAAATAAATTTCTGTTGAAGCCACTCAGTCTGTGTTTTGTTGTGGCAGCTGCAGCAGACTTAGACACCACCGTATACAACACAGGCAGTGTTATTTTGGTTGGCTAAAATCTCAAGGCAGATGTTATCGGTCATACTCCTTAGCCACAGCAACACAGATTCTCAGCAAATCCTCAAGAATTAACTGCGTAATACAGCCTCAGATAATTAATTAACCTGCTATAAGCAATATTTAACATAATACACCCAAATTCTGGCGACCCCTGCAGAATAATTAGCATTAAGTCTTGCTATCTGAAAACAGTTAATACGCTTACGTGTTTACTAAGGGCATTCCTTGTTGGTGTCCAGTGACCTCTCCTCCAGGAATAATGAAAATTAACAAAATAATTGATGTAAATCCCTTCAAACAACTCAGAAAAACTAATCACAAGGTCCCACATATCCAAAAAAGTCACTTATCAGGAAGCTATAGCTGTTCAAAGAACAATCTATAGGAGGAATCAAATCTCTGTGATACCCTTCCTGGGAAATACTCAGAGAAGGCCTCTTAGAGAAACCAGAGGTCTCTGAGCCCCTGTACTTTTTACTGATGAGGCACCTGAACCCCTCAACCAGTACCCCTTCACTCCTGTCAGGACAATTCTAATAGATTTTTTTTTTAATCACATAATGGAAACAGCACCAGACAAGGGGTCTCTTTATTTAAAAATAGAACAACCCATTGTCACAAGGCAAAAAATGAGTATTTTTAAAACCAAATACACAAGGATTAACTAGTTTCAGACCCTCACTCCAACTAGGAAAAAGAAAACTATTAGCTTATTGAGCCTTCTAGAATATTCCTTTTGGTTACTGATCCCAAGACAGGGGGAAAAAAAAAAAAAGCCTAGAGCAGACATTCTTGAATCCTATTTTCTTTCCCAAACTGCTTTTAAACAAAAACATTTAGGTTGCACTAAAGTGTGAGAGTAAGATTTTCTTTTCCTTTAAAGCATGAAACAGCCAACCCAAGAAATGCCTGACCTAAGATGTCAGCCGGGGAACTAAAGACAGTTCTACATATGAGTCGAGTATAAGTCCAAACTAAAGAGGAAGAGAAGAGATCAAGAATATAAACACTGACTACTTGAGAAGTGGTCTTCAAAGCCTATTCTACTAAGCAGAGCACTTTGTATATGATGAATCATCTATAAATGCTTCCAATAAATTACAAAAAAAGAGAGACACCCTCATAATTCTGAGTTTGCATGGGAAAAAAAATCACACATTAAATGTTTGAGATGTGTATCACTATATAATCACATAAGATATGGCTTCATTCAAAGCATAACTGAATCTACATTACTTTTTAATCCGATTTTATTATACTCAATTATACACTGCGACGGCTTGTTTCTTAATTATGTCTTATTAGATCCCACAAAATACAAGATAATCCCATCCCAACTGATAGCAATTCATGATGACAAGTCCCTCTGAAAAACTTTTCTGATGCATAAAAACAACATCCCTTAATTCACTACAAAGATTCATTTAATATCAAGTGACAGCAAACAATTTCTGCTTTAAAGTCAATTGAAAATTCACTGGTGTCTTGCTTCAGACAGCACTTAGGGCCAATTACTACACCCAACACATGCAGTTTTTCAATATTTCAATTAACTCGGTTATACAAAATACTTCTGGGGACCAAAAGCTCTAAATCTTATAGCCAACAGAGAAGGCCATTATCTAAAATTAAATAAAATCAGCCTCACTAAAGCATAAAACTGAGTCCAGGATTGACAGAGTCCATTTAAAATCCACCCCCTACCCTCACTTAACCAACATACCTCTTTTCTCACTTCAGCTTAAAGTTCCACGCCCTCCCAACAGGCTTCTCCACAGAGATCTTATTTTTCACCCCCCAGTGGAATGTTTCTGTCACTATAACACATTACAGCATTTGGTCACTTTGAGGGTGTAGGCTACTTCCTAATGTGGAGATTCTGGCCAGTTCCTCAGCAATCACATTTTAGAAGATAAAAGTAGGTGTTGCATGGTACTAGGTGATCTCAAAAATTCCAGATTACACCAAATAAAGCAGGTTTCTTAACTACAGGCATCCAGGAGACGTTAACATGTTATGTGCAAGGGAGGGAGGGCAGAAGCTGGGTGGACTAGACATGAAGAGTATGTCGTATTTCTTAGATTTGTCCACAGACCCTTGTAATGTCCCTCCCTTCCTCTCCCCAGTACATACCTATAAACACACCCACACATTTTCATGGAAATTTTCAAACACGTACAAAAATCAAGAAAGACTCCTCAAATAACCCAGCTTCAACAACTGGCAACACATCCCAATCCTGTTATACCTTAACTTCAACCCTCACCCCCCTCATTGTTTCAAAGCAAATACTAGACATGGTATTTTTACTGGTATCTATTTCAGTATGTATCTCTCAAAATTAAAAGACAATATTCTTAATTCCAGTAGAATTTACATAGTGTTATATTGGTTTCCGGTGTATAATACAGTGATTCCACAAGTCTATACATCACTCCGTGCTCATGACAATGAATGTACTCTTAATCCCCTTCACCTAGTTCACCCATCCTCCCACTCACCTCCTCTGTGGCAACTTACCAGTTTGTTCTCCATAGTTAGAAGTCTGTGGAGTATTTTTGTCTGTCTTTTTCTGTGCTCAATCGTTCTGTTACTTAAATTAAGAACATTTTTGTAAACATAGCCAAGATACTACTGTCTCAGCTTCAAAAAGTTAATGCTAAATTACGTCTAAATTACGTCCTAAAGGCTACCCAAACTCCAACTTGCATTCAAAACACCTGCTGATCTTGTTAAGCTGGAGGGTCTGCCCAGGTGTATAGCTGGTGACTAAGAGTCTTTTTTTTTTTTTTTTTTTTTGAGATTCTGACTTTCTAAAAAGCACTCAAATGCTATTTTTGGGTATAAAATGACATCTCCCATAATATTTAGCACAATGATAGGCACCAAATTTTAAACGGAAAGACACTCTTTGACCTATGTGCTACTTTATTTTTTGCAAAGGCTTTATAAAAACTTTTAAAACAATAAACGTCAAAAAAGTTTCTCCGAAGGAACTTAGAACTCTAAGTTTGCCTACCATGTCAAATGGTACACAAGAACCTTCCTATTAAAGGGTAGTTCCCATGCTTTTCAAGGCAAAATTTCCAACACATCAAGGACTGGCTACTAAAAAGACCAGAACTCATTTCATGGTTTGAAAAGCAGTTAAAAATGTAAGCAGCAGAGTAGATGATGATAGGGAACAGCCCACCATTGCAAACTGAAAAAACTCAAGCACAGATTGCAAACCCCAAATGCAAGCAAAAACAAAAAGCAAAACAAAACCACCAACAACAAAAATAATCTAAAGGCTATGCCACCCAAAGAAAACCAATTACCAGTGAGAGCTCAGGCTAGGGCGAATACTATCACAGGTATTAAACCAAACAAAAAAATGTACGTAAACAGATGCAAAATAGTTCCAAAGCATTTCTAGGAGTCCTGAAGGGAAAGTTCCTGGAAAAATATTATATGAAGTGAAAGTTTTTAGCTGCTTAATTAAACACTCAGCAACATATTACAAAATCAGAGAGGTCATTAGGGCTGAGATATGCATTTCACTCTGCTGCTGTACCTTCAGACAGCACATCTGATTACTATTCTTCCTCTCTGGGCATACACAGCTAATGAAATCAGACCAATGAAAATCAACCTTTAGGGATATTTTTCAAAATATGAAGCCCTGATGGTATTCCACTTCTGGTCGAGATGAAATAACAGGGAATAAATTTACCTGAGCATGTGAAAGTAACAACCACCAGCACCAAAAGAACCTGATTTTGAAATCTTAAACCTGAAGGCAGTTGGAGTTTGCAGGGCTGGTGACAGAGAGGAAAGAGAACTGCACAGAGCACTCTGCAGACCTGGAGAAGGGCTCCCTTACAAAGCTTCTGCTATCATCCGCGCATGCATAAAAAGAAACAACCCAAGGCCAGGAAAAGAACCACCAGTAAAGATTAGTGGACACAAGTATCTGAAATCACACACAGAGTGAAAAATCTCATGATTCACAGAGTACTGGATGTTGTATTCAAAAGGATTTTGCCACAGCAGTAACACAAAACTGGTACTACACCAAATGTTGCTCTGCTCCGAATGAGCACAACTTAAAATAAGACCTGAAAGGACCACAGTTTCCAAGTAACTTAACCACGTCCCAGAACAAAACTCGGGAATTTTTACAGGAAAACAAAGACATCCACTACCAGTACCCAAAAAGGTAAAAATCACAGTATGTAGTATCCAAAAGGTATGTAAGAATGTATTCAAAGGGGGGGACAAGTAGTAATCAACTGAAACTAACCCAAAAATGACACAGATGACAAAATGAATAAAGAACATTAAAAGTGTTACACCTGTATTCCATAGAAGCTATAGGAAAGACTGAACATGTAAAGAAAGCTATTAGTGATTTTTTTCTTAAAAAACCCAAATCAAACTTCTAGAGCTCATAACTACAATCTTATAAAAATTACATCACAAAGGATTAACAACAGATTGGAAATTGCAGAAAAGATGAATGAACTTGAAGACATAAGAACAGAAACTATACAAAACACACACACACCAAGAAAAAAAAAAAGACTGGGTGTGTAAACACAGAAGTGGCCTAAAGTACTAAGATAAATCTGACCAATATATATGTAAAACTTACACACTGAAATCCATTTAAAAACTGCTGAGAGAGGGGTGCCTGGGTGGCTTAGTCGGTAAAGCGTCCGACTTTCGCTTAGGTCATGATCTCGCGGTTCGTGGGTTCGAGCCCTGCCTCGGGCTCTGTGCTGACAGCCAGCTCAGAGCCTGGAGCCTGTTTCAGTCTGTGACTCCCTCTCTCTCTGACCCTCCCCTGCTCACACTGTCTCTCTCTCTCTCTCTCCTAGAAATAAATGAAAACATTAAAAAATTTTAAAAAAAATAAATTGTTTAAAAACTGCTGAGAGACATTAACTAAATGAAGAGATCTACCTGTTCAGAGATAAGACCACTCAGTATGGCTAAGATGTCAATTCTCCCATATTAATCTGTACATTCAATGCAATCCCATCCCAAATCCCAGCATGTTTTTATTGTAGAAATTGACTAGCTAATTCAAAAATTGATATGGAAAAAAATAAAATTCATACAGAAATGCAAAGGACCTAGAATAGCAGCAAAAACTTTTATTAAAAATTAGAATACAGTTGGAGAACATACACTGTCTACATGACTTATAAAAGCAACAATCAAGGCTTTGTAGGGACACCTGGGTGACTCAGTTTGTTAAGCAGCTGACTCCTGATTTTAGCTCAGGTCATGATCCCAGGGACATGGGATCAAGCCCGACATCAGGCTCTGCACTGAGTGTGAAGCCTACTTAAGATTCTCTCTCCCCCCCCTTCCCTCCCTCCCTCCCTCTCTCTTCCCCCTGCTCGTACTCTTTCTCTTTAAAAAAAAAAGACTGTGTGGCTGCTGTGTAGTAATGTTATTAAGATAAACAGCTGAATGACTAGAGAATCAAGAAATAGACCCATGCTGGTCAAATGATTTTTGACAGAGGTTCAAAAGAAATTCAGTGAAGAAAGCATAATCTTTTAAACAAATGATGCTGGAATAACAGGATACCCTCACACAAAATATGAACTGGAAAGAAATGGACAAGGATGCTCAAAATGTTCGCCTCTATGTTGATGTGGGCAGTGGTTACACAAGTTAAAATTCATCAAGCTGCAGACTTAATATACATACTCTATGTATGTATACCCCAAAAAGGGAGACAAAGTGAGCATACAAGTCATCATATGGAGTAAGATCCTATATTTAAAAAATTATTTCTATCTATACATCCAACATTTCACACACTCACACACACAGAGGCAGAGGGATGTCTGCAATTAGATACTGCTTATATCAACGATGGTTAATAATTTACAAATAATAGGGGCGCCTGGGTGGCTTAGTCGGTAAAGCGTCCGACTTTCGCTTAGGTCATGATCTCGCGGTTTGTGCGTTCGGGCCCCGCGTCGGACTCTGTGCTGACTGCCAGCTCAGAGCCTGGAGCCTGTTTCCGTCTGTGACTCCCTCTCTCTCTGACCCTACCCTGCTCATTCTGTCTCTCTCTCTCCTAGAAATAAGTAAAACATTAAAAAAAAATTTAAAAAAATAATAATAATTTACAAACAATAAAGTTTGGAATAATTTTCATCGTCCATCATTCTGCATTTCCACTGAATTCTTTGTAATGAATGTGCATTATTTTTATAACGATTTTTAAAAACTGGAAGCAAATTTCTTTTTTTTTTTTTTTTTACAAATAGTTTATTGTCAAATTAGTTTCCACATAACACTCAGTGCTCATCCCCACAAGTGTCCTCCTCCATGCCCCTCCCCCCTCCCCCCCACATCCATCAGTCCTCAGTTTTTGTCAGCATTCAAGAGTCTCTCATGGTTTGCCTCTCTCCCTTTCCCCCACCATTTCCGCCCTTCTTCTCCCCCTTGTTCCTCCGTCAAGTTCCTCCTAATCCTCCTATACGTGCAAACATATGGTATTTGTCCTTCTCTGCCTGACTTATTTCGCTCAGCATAACACCCTCAAGGTCCATCCATGTTGCTACACATGGCCAGATTTCATTGTTTCTCATTGCCATGTAGTATTCCATGGTATAGATAAACCACATCTTCTTGATCCATTCATCTGTTGATGGACACTTAGGCTCTTTCCATGTTTTAGCTATTGTGGAGAGTGCTGCTATGAACATTGGGGTACACGTGCTCCTATGCCTCAGCAAATTTCTTAATAGTTTTTAATTCTGGGTAAAGAGAATATGAGAGTTTATATTTTTCTTCTCTGTGATTTTCTATATTTTTTAATTCCCCCACTTAAAACTGTATAATTACAAGGGCACTTGGGTGGCTCAGTCGGTTGAGCATCGCACTTCGGCTCAGGGCATGATCTCGCTGTTCGTGGGTTCAGACCCTGCATTGGGCTCTGGGCTGACAGCTCAGAGCCTGAAGCCTGCTTCGGATTCTGTCTCCCTCTCTTTCTGTCTCCACTCACACTCTGTCTCTCTCAAAAATAAACATTAAATACATTTTTTAACGTGTAATTACAAAGACTATATAGCAGTACGAAAAAATTTTGTTATGCTAAAGAAAAAAATTAAGTTTACTATAATTACAAGTGTTAAACCTCTGAATGTACCTACACAGGATCCACGCAAAAACCTTAAAAAGAAAATGGGTAATGTTTGGGAAATTAGATTGTTGGATTTTTTTTATGACTTTTTTTAAATCAGCTTTTGTGATACAATTTTTATAAAGGAAAACGGGGAGAGTTGCAATGACAAGTGTGCACAGGAAGAGAACAAAAGGCACGGAATGTTGAAGATCCCACATGTGTCCAACAGTGGAGAAAAAAGATCACCTTTTCAACAAATGGTACTGGAACTGAACATCTACATGCAAAAAAAAAAAAAAGACGTAGACACAGATTTTATAGCCTTCACAAAAATTAACTCATTCCAGATAACAGTCCTAAATATAAGACAAAATATAAAACTCCAAGAAGTTAATACTGGAGAAAATTTAGATGATCTTGGATATGGCACAGACTTTTTATGGTTTATTTGAGAGAAGACATGTATGTGTACATGTGCACACAGGGGAGAGGCAAAGAGAAAGAGAGACAGAGACAGAGAATCCGAAACAGGATCACAGTGTCAACACGAATCCCGAAGCCGAGCTCAATCTCACAAGCCGTGAGATCATGACCTGAGCGGAAGCCAAGAGTCAAATGCTTAGCCAACTGAGCCACCCAGGTGACCCAGCACAGACTTTTTAGATACAACACCAAAGACATGACCCACAACAGAAGTCACTGATGAGCTGCACTTGAAGAAAATTATAAACTTCTGCTCTGGGAAAGACTCTGTCAAGAGAACGACAAGCCACAGACCGGGAAAAATATTTGCAAAACACATATTATCCACATAGATCCAACTACAACATGCAACTAAATGACAGGGAGACAAATACTCCCCTCTTACTCACAACAGAGTTAATAAAGACAGCCATCAAAGATATCCAGTTCCTGGCCGGGGCCTGGAAAACAGGTACGCTACTATACCCCTTGTGGGGGTCCGAATGACCATCTTCCCAGAGGACATTTGACTCTGTCAAAATACAAAATGTGCATATACTCAGATGCAGCTAATCCACCGAGGCTGCCATGATTTTACACCATGGGTATGCTCCCAGAGGTACGTGAAGGCTCACTGCAATGCATTCTTAACAGAAGACAAAAAAAAAAAAAAAAACACTTAAGAGTTACAAAACAGGTGGGAAAGGGACCATCAATTAAATAGATTATGGTGTGCCATGTGACAGAATGCTACATCGCCACTTAAAAGATTGAATAGATCAATATGTCTTGTTAGAAGAGACCTCCAAAATCGGGGAAAAACGAGCCAACGAACAAAGGTTCAAACATATACAGAGTATGGTCCCATTTGTTTTAAGAATATATAATACAGGGGCACCTGGGTGGCTCAGTTGGGTAAGCATCCGACTTCGGCTCAGGTCATGGTCTCACAGTTCGTAGGTTGAGGCCCCGCGTCGGGGTCTGTGCTGACAGCTAGCTCAGAGCCTGGAGCCTGTTTCAGATTCTGTGTCTCCCTCTCTCTCTGACCTTCCCCTGTTCATGCTGTCTCTCTCTCAGAAATAAATAAAAACATTTAAAAAAAGAATAATTTTAATGACTATTCCTTTAAATACATAGAACTTCATAAACAATACTATATATTAAATATTAAAGAATAGGGGCACCTGGGTGGCTCAGATGGGTAAGTGTCCAACTCCTGGTTTCGGCTCAGGTCATGATCTCATGGTTCATGAGATCAAGCCCTGCACTGGGCTCTGTACTGTCTCAGAGCCCGCTTGGAATTCTCTCTTGCTCTCCCTGTCTCTCTGCCCCTCCCCCACTCACAAGGGCACGCATGCACGTTCTGTCTCTCTCTGTATCTCTCACTCTCTCAAAATAAATGAACATTAAAAAAAGAAAAATATTAAAGAATATATATTCTTGTTTAAAGATCATACGTTCACACATACTCAAATGTAGTTTCTATTTTCCTCAAGGAAACAAATGACACTTAACAGAAGTATTCATTTCAGGAAAGAGATGAATGCAGAGAAAAGTCTTCGGTTTTTATTTTGTTCCTCTTGAAATATTTGAATTTTCTAAATATGTAACTAAATTGTTAAAATTATACATGTGCTTTCAGAAAATCATTTCTTTTTTCATGGCAAAAGGGGTTATCTAGACAAAGATCACAGGCTTTTCAATNTTTAAAGATCATACGTTCACACATACTCAAATGTAGTTTCTATTTTCCTCAAGGAAACAAATGACACTTAACAGAAGTATCATTTCAGGAAAGAGATGAATGTGGAGAAAAGTCTTCGGTTTTTATTTTGTTCCTCTTGAAATATTTGAATTTTCTAAATATGTAACTAAATTGTTAAAATTATACATGTGCTTTCAGAAAATCATTTCTTTTTTCATGGCAAAAGGGGTTATCTAGACAAAGATCACAGGCTTTTCAATTTGCTGGTTTATAAACTTTCTGTCCCTAACCTAATAAACATTTTCTATTTTATATCTGTTTATATTTCATATGTTTCATATGCACATGGAAGCGTACATATATTTAAACCTAGCTTCTGTGGCTGACTCCTAAATTAATAATTGCAAACTTAATTCAGCTACATAAGGTTTCTTGGTTACAGAGAGAACATTCTGACAATTGGAATGAAACATTCACGCCAAACCGGAGAGGATGTTTCCAACAGAAAATTAACATCATATCCCGGCTGCTCTCTGGTAAACATTACCATCAAGTTTCTCACCAGAGAAGCTTCAGACCCTGAAAAGGAGGAAATGAACATCTGAGTGCGTTCTCTATGCCAAACTGTGTCAGGCACTTTTATGCATTCTAACTTTCCCCCAAACCATAGATCATACTACTATTTCATTTTGCAAATGAGGACTAAGACACAGTGGTCTGAAGTAACTGGTCCAAAGTTACAGTTTCTGCTAACTATACCTCAACTCCCACCAAGCCTGTGACCACACCAACCGACTGTAAGTAGTGGCTTGAAAAAACCCCATCGCCCAACATTACACATATCTGCCTCAAAGCCTTCAGGAAATCCCAATGTTAAAAATGACACATGAGGTTGGAAACTAAGACATGGGTTCCAAGATGTTAATTCTTCATTTCTGGCAGAAAAAAAGGGGTGGGGGAGGAGAATTATTTGCCCCTTATTTCCACATACGCTGTTGGATGTGGGAGGACTTCGAGAAAAAAAGGGTTTAGTCTCCAGAGAGCCAAGCAGTGATTTTTAAATAGAACTTCATGGCTAGTGCCAAGATGCCCCAGGATACAGAAAGAGCTGGAAACCCTAAAAACCGAAATGATGAAGAGAGGAGGTGTTACTGCAAACAGCACTAACCGCCTAACACAACTTCCAGGACTCTGCTCCGAACAGAGTGACCGACACGTTCCCTTCTGCCACAAACTGTGCCGTGGACCTCAAAGCTGTTTGTTCAAAGCTCTGATCAAAGCCCAGACCCCTTCAACAAAGCTTGCTTTGAATTATATATGGGGCTGACCAAAACACTCTCTGAGGAGGAAGGGAATTTAACAGGTGTCTACAATAAAGGATTTCCTAAGTTTTTGAAATTCCAACTTCTGTGAAGACATGAAAGTTGATGAAGCCGTGGGCCTTCAACTGCCTTCAAACCTCCTTGACATCTATAACCAGAGTCTGTCTACAGAAGCTCCGCTCTGAGGTTTCAATAAGGTCACCTCAAGTCACAGCCAAAGTTTGTCTTCCCAATTAAATGGTCTATTAAAGGCCAACTTACAAAGAGAAGTGAGTCAACATTTAATTGGGAAGCAAATCACCTAACAGTAAGTGGTAGACACATTTCCCAATTAAAAATCTGACAAGAACTCACAAAAATAAAATAGCATCTCCAAAATGCCATTCTGCTTATTTCCCATATAGAAAGGCTGCCTGCTCGGACTCCACACCAAACAAAAGGTTGGGGGGAGGGAAGAGGGAAATCAATAAAAAAGTAGGAAACAGCTGCGTGTGCACGCACATGTGTAAAACTGTCCAAATTTACATCAGCAGGTAATCACGACTCTGTCCACCCAATTAGTATCATTTTAAAGGGCCAGTGGCAAGACTTTAAGCCAAAAGCCGCAGTTAGGAGTGGCCTCTGACTAAGTCCCAAGCACTGGCTGTCTCCTCATCAAAGCCCCACTTTCCAGCCTGAGGGCCCAGCAATACCCGGCAAGTCCACCCTTTGAGACATCTGATTGACCTGAAATCTTTTTATTCAATACTTTTTTTTTATTTTTTTTAATGTTTTGTTTTTATTTCTAGGAGGGAGAGAGAGAGAGACAGCGTGAGCAGGGGAGGGTCAGAGAGAGAGGGAGTCACAGACTGAAACAGGCTGCAGGCTCTGAGCTGGCAGTCAGCACAGAGCCCGACGCGGGGCTCGAACCCACGAACCGCGAGATCATGACCTAAGCGAAAGTCGGACGCCCAACCGACTAAGCCACCCAGGCGCCCCTATTCAATACTTTTTTAAAAGGCTAAGAATTTCATTTGTGAGTCTCATGGTACTTAATTAACCATCTACCAAATATAACATTTTCATTACAACTACATGATACTTCTTGAAGCTGTTTTGTCTTTTAAATGCTTTAAAGTGGTGGATGATCACACCAGCATGATAGCTGTTATTTAACTAGCTGGTACCACAGCAGGAAATAGTGATGAGATTTGGCTATTCCCTTTGTCTATATCTATCGTATCTTTAGGTCAAACCCTTACCCACCTGTAGTTTCCTTATGCTGATCCAACTCATGGAAAGAGCATTAAATAAATGTGTTATGCTAATGTACAATAAGATATACAAATGACTTTTTTTTTTAGATATTTGAACAAAAGAACTGATGGAGAATTTTTAACATTCAACATTCACTATTCAAAAAAAACTGCTCAGTGAAATAAAAAGAGAAATAAAGATAAATAAAGCTAAACTAATCAAACATTTCAAAAGACTGTCACTGACAAGTCCTTTATTTGGTGACAAAATGACAGGTACAAGGGAACATGAAAGAGAACTGGCATGTATCAAATAGATCTTCGAGGATGCTATAAAATTATAAAAATTTTATAGAATGGGTTCAAGAAAGCTTTGGTCTTTTAAAGAGAATCTGAAAAGAGGTTAAGGAGAAGAGGAGGCGATCAAAGTTTTACATGAGGAATTAAGAAACATGAATATAGGGGCACCTGGGTGGCTCAGTCAGTTAAGCATCCAACTTCAGCTCAGGTCATGATCTCACCACTCCTGGGTTTGAGCCTAGCCTGGGACTATAAACGGACAGCTCAGAGCCTGGAGCCTGCTTGGAATTCTTTGTTTCCCTCTCTGCCCCTCCCCCACTCATGCTCTATCTCTCCTTCAAAAATAAACACTAATAAAAATTTGTTTTAAATCATGAATACAATGTTGCAAGAAGGACAGCACAAAGAATAGAAACAGACAAAGCAGCTTCAGAGTGACAGAAGAATTTACTAACAAGAAATACACATTCCAGGCTTTTTGTTTTCCTGTTTTAGCAAGATATAATTGACCTGTAGCACTGCAGTCCTTTAAGATATACAAC
This sequence comes from Crocuta crocuta, assembly GCF_008692635.1. Taxonomy (NCBI): domain Eukaryota; kingdom Metazoa; phylum Chordata; class Mammalia; order Carnivora; family Hyaenidae; genus Crocuta; species Crocuta crocuta. Next base: position 3,164,147 of record NW_027531005.1, read on the forward strand.
ATGGCTTAATATATTGTATATATTGCAAAATGATCACAATAAGCTTAGTTAACATCCTTCCACCCCACACAGTGACAATTTCTTCTCCTGTAATGAAAACTTTTAAGACCTACTCTCTTAGCAACTATGTTCCTCATTCTATTCTCTGAAGTACTCTCCCCAGTTTCTCCCCACCCAAACACCAAAGTTACTACCATCTTCCTCTCATTAACTGCCACTGTTTACAAAATTTAAACCGCTGCGTATGTTCAAAAGCACATCAGGGAGGTAACAAGGAGAGAGAGCTAGCAACACTTTCACTTCAACCCCACAACGTTCCTATGACTCAAAGAAATAACGAAATAAAAACATTAACACTCCAGAACCAGCAGTATCCAGTCTTAAATGAGGTTATATGTAACCATGAACTCCAATCCTTACTAAACTTGCCCAGAGGGCGCTGGGTGGACCAGTCAATGAGTGTCCAATTCTTTATTTCGGCTCAGGTCATGATCCCAGGGTCATGGGATCGAGCCCAGGATGGGGCTCCATGCTTAGCATGGAGACTACTTACAATGATGGGTCAGTCATTCTCTCTCTCTCTCTCTCTCTCTGCCCCTCTCCCGGGTTCATGCTCTCTCTCTCTCTTTCGCTCTCTCTCTCAAATAAAAAAAATTTTAAAACTTGCCCAGGATGCTAGGTCTGCACACTCCATTATATCATGCTAGTTAACAGATGTAATAAAAGTGTCATTCAAGTGGTGGGAGCTGGTCAGGATAAGGAAGAAAAATGACAAATATTAAAACCACAAAATCATATTCCATAGCAGCCAGCAGCAGAGTCCCCCTGAAGAACAAAGGAACAGTCAACCAAAGGCAACGTGTTCTGAACAAGCGTCAGTAAAAAAACAAAAATAAAAACAAAAAAAAAATGTTAGTCTGGTTTTCATGTTTTCATATGTAGGGTATTTAGAGGGAATGCAATTGGCATTTAAGAAAATTGATACACAACAGAAATGGATAAAGCTTACAGAATCCTAAGTACACAGCTGAAATGGCACATTTATATACAGCTGTCCCCCTCCCTAATCCACACTCCACTTCCCATGCCTCCTGGATTCCCATACTTCACCTGTCTCTGTCTCTCCTAGTCTTACGTCACAATTTTTCACTTCCATGTTACCCCTCAAGTGAACTATACTCTCCAGAACAAGGGCATGTCTGATTCGTCTTTGCAAACTCAGGGCATTCCCTCATTTGTTTAACATGTATTTACTAAGTATGTATTAAGGACCAGGCACCCTACTACAAACTAGCACTAAATGCAGTTTAAATGAATGTTGACAAGGCAGAAAAAAAGGAAGTTCAAAAAAGAGCCCAAATACATGTTATTCTAATTCCACAGGAGAGTAAGAAGGGCCACTACCAACATTCTCACTGTAGTTTTACTATCACGAAACATCTACACCACCTACACTGTACCAGAAAGAAATGTGGGTCCACACTAGACCAGCATTCTTGTATGGCCTGCCAAGTTTATTAAGTATTTCCACACAGAGAAGAATTATCCTCTTAATTAAAAAAATCTTAATTAAAAAGAAAAAGCCCCAAACCAAAAAAACTTAGTAATAATGATTTAATGTACGATGATAGGATATTCAAGGCCCTTAAATAACACCCATGAGATGGGTCTTTATCAGTCTATAAGTGGGGACCGTTTTGAAATTCAATCTACGCATACCTTCAAGCCCTTTCGAGCTACAAGGTACTGTTGAGCCTGGATTTTAAAAAATCAACAGGACGTTCNTGAGAAATACCTGAGTTTCAATTCAAAGGTCAACAAGGTAAAAACGTGTTAAATACATTTTATTCAGGTTGTTTTAATCACTCCCTCCCTGCATCATCTTTAATGCTGTTTAAAAGGATTCCCCCACCCTTACTCTAGTTCACATTTTTTTAAAAAAAGGAATCCCTAAAAGGTCCACTAATCCCACTCTTACCATACATATTCTGGGAAAATAGCAGATAACTCAAAATTTGTTTGGTTTTGTGTTGAAGGACTAGACCGGGCTAGGAAGGCAGAAAAAGATCGAAAACGGACGTGTGCCTTCAAACCCACGGCCCTTCTACCAGCCCACTACAGGCTCTGGTATTTGAAGCTGTAGCCATTCACAGGTGGTTGGAGGTGTCCGAAGTGTGAGAACACAATCTGCAACTCGTGACAGTAGTGCCCAGACTTCAGGGCCTTACACCCAGAAATCCAAGAAACAAGAAGCCTTCCCTAGTGAGCGCGGCTGAAGGCAATCCATAAATAAACGTTGTATGAGTAAATGAATACACCTGGCTTTCTCTACCAAGCCCCCACACAGCGTGCTTTTAGGGCCCGGGGACCCTAATGGAAAGCTCTGGCCCTAATGAAAAGACAGCGAGGCGGGGCTCCTCCCTCTAGCCCAACTCCAGAGAAAAAGGGGGAACTGTGGGGGTCCTTGGGAGGGGCTGGGGGGAGGCCAGGAGGAAAGGGGAGGGGTCGGCAGGGTGGAACCCAGCTAACCCTTCTCCCTTCCAAAGCGGAGGTCGAGCCGCCGCCCGCTGCCCCCTGTCCCCTGACCCTGCCTCCTGCCTCCCTCACCTGATCACAGAGATGAGCAGCCCCGAGGGGTCTTTGCTTTTGCTGACAGTGCTTCTGTATTTCCCAGCAGCTGCTTCTGCCGCCATCTTGGTACCGGGCGGGGAAGGGGAGAACCGGTATGCTAGAACGGCCAAACCGAACGTAAAGTCTGTAATTGACCTCGCTGGACAGTCCACCAATGGAAGAAGAGAAATTCAGAGACGCGAAACTGGACAGTCCAATCGCTGGAATAAGGAGGCGGGACTGAGGTAGCAAGTTTCGAGGCCGCGCACGCGCTCTAAGCATTCTGGGAATTGTAGTTTTTTCCGCGGTTCCTGGGACCTCAGGGAAGCTAAACCAGGGGCAACTTGATGAAGTCTCCCAGGGACTGTCTGATTTGCATTTGTTCTAATCTGGTGGGATTCTTATCTTTTTTTTTCAAATTCCTTGTTTTTAGAATTTTATCAGTTTTTTAATCAAATGTATCTAACGATGTCAAAATGTGTATATGGGGCGTGTCTTTTACTTGGGCGGTGTTGGGGAGAAGGATGTGTATGAGCAAATTTTTAATTTAAACACAAGTGACTTAAAAATAATTAGAGAGCAAAAATAAGACCCTGAGAGGCTTTTCTTTAGAAAATAAATGCTTATTCTCTAAAAGTACATTCATTTTATGTGTGAGTTCAGTAATCTTCCCATGTCCCTGTATTTCCAGATAATTATTTAAAAACATACCTACAAGAGCTCACAAATTGGATACTGACAAAAAGACCAAAAAACGAAATTGACCAAATTGCAGAATTTTTCTTCCCAAGCTAAATAAAATATAGATAGTAATAATGTACATTTGAGCTTTATTAATATTTTAGCTGGTAGGTTTACACTTTTTTAAATATGTATTTATTGGGGGGGAAGCACAAGCTGGGGGGAGGCAGAGAGAAGGGGACAGAGGATCTGAAGCCAGATCTGTACTGACAACAGTGAGCCAATGTGGGGTGTGAACTCACAACCAGGAGATCATGACCTGAGCTAAAATCCAACGCTCAATGGACTGAGCCACCTAGGTGCCCCGGTTTTTATATTTCTTGCATTTGACTCTATTGGCTTAGTCATTAATTCAGAAGATGAAATAAGCAAAAAACAAAGATTAGTATATGTATGAGAAGTATAAGTCAAGGAACAAGAAGAAAAATAAACATGAAGCTAGAGGGAAGGAGATGTTCCGCTTAGTAGCAGTAAAGATTTAAAGAACTTCAGAGCTGAAAACAAAGCAAATTCAGAGGTTCTGGAGTTGTGGAGCAGCAAACACAGAGCACATCAACTACTTTTCTTGAAACAATATAGAGGTATTAAATAAATTGTAGAACATCCATACGAGGATATAACATACAACCACTGGAGGAAAATATATATAGCCACTGGAAATCACAATTTTAATGGCTTTTAATTAAATGAGATTTTTCATGGTATGAGTACAAAAAGTAGGCTATAAAGTTAGATAACTGATGGAAGTACAGAGAGGAAACTAATCGGCCCTACTGGCCAAGAAAACTAGGAGAAAACCATGATCATTGCAGTTGATGCAGAAAAAGCCTTTGGCAAAACCCAATACCCTTTCCACAATAAAACACTCAGCAAACTAGAGATAGAAAGGAACTTCTTCAGCATGATAAAGAACATTTATTTTAAAAACACAGCTAGCATCATACGCAATGGTGAAAAACTGAAAGCTTCCCAGCTACAATCAGGCACCAGACAAGGATACCCACTTCTATTCAACAAAATACTGGAAATTCTAGCCAAAGCAATTAGGCAAGTAAAAGAATAAAAAGCATCTAAATTGGAAAGGAAGAAGTGAAACTATCTGTATTTGCAGATACTATGATTTTACATGTGAAGATCCTAAATAATTTTTTTTTATTTTTTTAATGTTTTTTTATTATTTTTGAGAGTCAGAGAGAGACAGCGCGAGCAGGGGAGGGTCAGAGAGATAGGGAGATACAGAATCCGAAGACAGGCTCCAGGCTCTGAGCTAGCTGTCAGCACAGAGCCTGACACGGGACTCAAACCCGCGAACGTGAGATCATGACCTGAACTGAAGTCGGATGTTTAACCGACTGAGCCACCCAGGTGCCCCCTAAAGAATTTTTTTAATGATTAGACCTAATAAATTAATTCAGCAAGGTTGCAGGATGCAATATCAAGACAAATCAGTAGTCTTTTTATACACTAGCAATGAACAATCCAAAAGAAAATTGCCAAAACAATTCTAGTAATAGCATCAAAAAGATAAAATACTTAAAAATGAATTTAACCAAGGAAGTGAAAGACTTCTATACTGAAAGCTACAAAATATTGCTGAAATAAATCAAAGAAGAACCAAATAATTGAAAGACATCCTGTGTCCATGAATTAAAACATAATATAGGTAAGATGCCAATGCTCCCTAAAGCTATCTACAAACTCAATGCAATTCCTATGAAAAATCCAATGGCCTTTTTTGCCAAATTGGAAAAACTGATCCTAAAATTATTATGGAATTGCAAGGAGCCCCAAATGGCCAAAGCAACCTTTAAAAATAACAAATTTGGGGGTACCTGGGTGGCGCAGTCGGTTGAGCATCTGATGTCAGCTCAGCTCATAATCTTGCGATCCTGTGTTGGGCTCTGTGCTGAAAGCTCAGAGCCTGGAGCCTGCTTCAGATTCCGTGTCTCCCTCTTTCTCTGCCTCTACCCACTCGTGCTCTCTCAATATATCTCAAAAATAGACAAACATTTAAAAATATTTTTAAGAGCACCGCCTGGGTGGCTTAGTCAGTTAAGCGTCTGACTTTCACTTAGGTCATGGTCTCGCGGTTCATGGGTTCGAGCCCCGCGTCGGGCTCTGTGCTGACTGCCAGCCCAGAGCCTGGAGCCTGTTTCAGAGTCTGTGACTCCCTCTCTCTCTGACCCTCCCCTGCTCACGCTGTCTCTCTCTCTCTCCTAGAAAGAAATAAAACATTAAAAAAATAAAATAAAAATATTTTTAAGTAACCAATTTGGAGAATTGAGACTTGCTGATTTCAAAAGTTACTAACAAGCTATAGTAGTGTGGCATTTACATAAAGATAGACATATAGAAAACAAAATTTATGGAGAGTCCAGAAATGAATCCATATATCTATGATCAATTGATTTTCTACAAGGGTGCCAATATTATTTGATGGAAAAAGAAAAGTCCCTTCAAACGATGCTAGGAAAACTGGATACACACGTGGAAAAGAAGTTGGGTCCTGTCTTCGTCCACTCAAGCTGCTATAACAAAATGCCATAGACTGGGTAGCTTATAAACAACTGAAATTTATTTCTGGCAGTTCTGGAAGCTTGGAGTCCAAGACCAAGGTGTCAACATAGTCATCTTCTAGTGAAGACCCTTGTCCTGGCTCATAACCAGTACCTTTTTACTGTGACCTCGGTGGTAGAAGGGACTAGGGACTTTCATGAAGTCTCTTTTATAAAGAATACTAATCCCTAATCACCTCCGACAGGCGCCACCTCCTAATGCTACCACATTCAGGGCTAGGATTCAAGATAGGAATTTGCAGGTCAGGAGGAACACATTCATATCTCACAGCATATTACAAAATTTAACTCATAATGGAATGAAGATCTAAACATAAGAGATAAAAATTCTTAGAAGAAAAAATACGGTAAATTGTTATGACCTTAGATTTGGCAATGGGTTCTTATATATCACACCAAAATCATGAGCAACACAAGGAAAAATAGATGACTTGGGTTTCATCAAAATTAGAAAGGTTTGTGCATCAAAGGACACAATCAAGAAAGTAAAAAGACAACCCACAGCATGTGAGAAAATATATGCAAATCATATATCTGATAGGGTCTTGTAGCCAGCATATGGAAAGAATTCTTACAACTCAACAGAAAAAGACAGAAACTCCAATTAAAAACTGGGCAATAAACTTGAATAGACATTTCTCCAAGGGAAATACACGAATGGCCAACAAACACATGAAAAGATGTTTAAAAATATTAGTCATCAGAGGAGCACCTGGGTGGCTCAGTTGGTTGAGCATCCGACTGCAGCTCGGGTCATGATCTCACGGTTTGTGGGTTCGAGCTCCACATCAGGCTCTGTGCTGGCAGCTCAGAACCTGGAGCCTGCTTCAGATTCTGTGTCTCCCTTTCTCTCTGCCCCTTCCCTGCTCATGCTTTGTCTCTGTCTCTCAAAAATAAATAAACATTTAAAAAAAGATTAGTCATCAGGGAAATGCAAATCAAAACCACAGTGAGATACTACTTCATACCCATCGCTATGGATATAATTTTAAATAATAGAAAATAAATGTTGGCAAGAATGTGGAGACACTGAAACCCTTATACATGGCTAGTGGGAATGTAAGATGGTGCACCCAATGTGGAAAACAGTTTGGTGATTTCCCAAAAAGTTAAAATTACCACATGACCCATAAATTCTACCCATAGACCTATATCTAAGAGAATTGAAAACAAATACTCAAAAAAAATTGTACACAAATGTTCATAGCAATGCTGTTGACAATAGCCAAAAGGTGGAAATAACACAAATGTCTATCAATGGATGAGTGGATGAATGTGGTATAATATGTGGTATATGATTGAGGTATAAACAACATGTGACATACCCATACAAAGGAATTTTCTTCAGCCATGAAAGGGAATCAAGTACTGATACAACACTGATGAATCTTGAAAACATTATGTGAAAGAAGCTAGCTACAAAAGGCTACACAATCTATGATTCCATTTATATGAAAAATATCCAAAATAGGCAAATTCGCTCAGACGGTCGGTAGATGTCAGAGCCAAGGGCAGGACACCCCAAGATGGGCCACTTTTGCATAAAGATTATTTTGAGTTAAAAAGCAACCAAAAGTCTGCAGATTCAGGAAATCACTCTACCTCCCCCTCAACTGCCTGAAAGGAACTTAGATCAAGGACCTGCTCCAGGTCCATAGAGAACTACCTTGCAATATCAACTGGGTATGGCAGACAAGGAAGAACCTACCAAGCCTGGTTGATCCAAGCCCTGTGTGTCTCACTGTTTCTGAGTGCCCCAGCAAGCATTTGCTTATCAAACAGATACTCTTGTTTATCCTCCTGTAAATTGTATTCCTTCCCTTTGAAGTCCCAGACTCCTGCCCTCTTCTTCTTCATTCAGGATGACACATATGCCTCATTCTGCGGGACTGCCTTTGGAATCTCACGTCTGTGTGGATTCCCTGTATATATGAAACTAAATTTTATTTTCTCCCGTTAATCTGTTTCATGTCACTTGATTCTTAGTCCAGCTGGAAGGACCTTAAAGACCAGAAGAAATTCTTCCTCCCTGACACAGATTAGTGATTCCCTGGGGTAGAGGGGGATGGGAATGGAGAGTGAGTGCTTTATAGACACAAGATTTCCTTCGGGGAAGATGGGAATGTTCTGGAACTCGAGAGTGGTGATGGTTCCAAAATTCTGTGAATGTATTAAAAGCCACTAAATGATATACTTTAAAATGGTTAAAAGAGTAAATATTATGTGTATTTGGCCACAATAAAAGCATTAAAACATGCGGGTTGTGCAGTAGGGCTACCCAGATTCAATCCCAGCTTTCCACTTACTGGCCAGGTTACCTTAGGCAAGTTACTTAACCTTTCTGTACCTCAGTTTCCTTACCTGTAAAGCAGGTGATAATAGAGAAGTCTCCTAGAGAGAGTAATTGTGAGACTATTGCATGATCAGCAAATACCAGCTATTATTACTAAAGGCACTAGTTTTGTTTAACATACACCTCTGTGGGTATTATGAAGTTGTTTTGAGGAGCAAGAATATAGGTATTTTTTCGTTTTTTAAAACTTTCCTGTGTTTCCTGAATTTTCTATGAATAGGTTGCCTTTACAAACAGAAATAAACAAATAAACTTTTTTTTCAAAACAACGTTTTTTAAATCGCAAGAATTAGATAAGAATCCAAATGATGGCTACTTTTATCACAAACTGGAACTATAATTACATGGTAATTAAACCAATGCACCCCAATTAAACCTTAATTCAACAAACTGCTTTTGCTTCTCTATCCCACTTCCTTTATATCTCATTTCAGGAAACCTTACCCATTATACCTTTCATTTCAGGTGACAGGCCTACTCTTTCACACAGCTTCTATTCTTGGTGGCCTTCTAAACTAATCTCAAACTTGCACTAATCTATGAACAAAAGAGGTACTCAGGTGGCTCAGTGGGTTAAGCAGCCAACTTTGGCTCAGGGCATGATTCATGGTTCGTGAGTTCAAGCCTGCATCGGGCTCTGTGCTGACAGCTCAGAGTCTGGAGCCTGCTTCAGATTCTGTGTCTCTGGTTCCCTGTGAACCTCCCCAGCTTGCACTCTGTCTCTCAAAAATAAACATTAAAATTTTTTTAATCTTTTTAATGTTTATTTATTTTTGAGACAGAGAGAAACAGAGCATGAGTGGGGGAGGGGCAGAGAGAGAGAGAGAGAGAGAGAGAGAGAGAGAGAGAGAGAATCTTAAGCAGGCTCCAGGCTCTGAGCTGTTAGCACAGAGCTTGACATGGCGCTTGAGCCCACAAACCATGAGATCATGACCTGAGCCAAAGTTAGTCGCTTAACCGACTGAGCCACCAAGGTGCCCCTAAAAAATTTTTTTAAAAACCACAAAACCATGAACAATGAAAATAAATCAAGCAAAGGCTTAGTGGGTCCACCTATTTGTAACCTTCAGCCTTCAACCACAGACTCCCAAACTCACCACGCTACTTGGAACCAGATAAAATTTATGAAGATCTAAGGGACTGATTATAGACTTCACTATGTGGAGGGGCTGACTACTATATGGGGAAATTTTTAAAAAAGGATATGACCAAAAATCATAGGATCTACTCAATACCCAAAGAAAAAGAACATTAAGTGCTATAGATGTTTCAATGAGAAATTAGAAAGGAAGGCTAGGATGACAATAGCAGTCTTCATGGAATAGGTGGGTTATAATTAAATTGAATCCAGAAAAACGGGGTGGAGACTTAAATACTAGAAAAGGAAGAGAAGAGCCTTCTAGACAGAGGCACAAAGTGAAAACACACGTCTTACGTTAAAAGAATCATTTGAATGGAATAAAGGATTCATGGAGAAGAAACGGTGTCATAGGTGAAGAGATACATGGAGATCTGCTCAGAAAGGACCTTGAACCCCATTGCCAGGCATTGGATACATTTGTGCAGTGAGGGTGAGAGACAGTTATGTTCAGGTCTTGTTTTATGCTGTCTATTATATTGTAAACCAGGGCAGACTGTTTCTTATTATTACATTTGTAAATATACCCAGAGGCTTTTAAAGCCACGGGAACATCCAATTAAATTAAAACGCTTTGACCTCTTTGGATGAGAGGCTCTATATAAATCCAAGGTATTGATATTCTTATTATTGCGGATAAATGAAATGTGTGAGTAAGGCTACCTCAGCGGCAGATTCATAAAAAATGCCAGGCCTGGGTGTCTGCAGGATGCCCAGCACAGACCCAGCATATTTTAAAGAGTGTCTCATAACGCCAGCCATGTGGACACAACCCTGGAAAGAGCTATTTCATGTCCTCTTCCGTGCTACCTGCTCCCAAGAGTCAGCTCACCTGAGATATAAAAAAATGTGGGGCGCCTGGTGGCCCCCATTCAGTTAAGCGTCCGACTCCTGGTTTCTGTTCTGGTCATGATTTCACGGTCCATGGGATCAAGCCCTGCATGGGATTCTGCGCTGACAGCACGGAGTCTGCTTGGGATTGTCTCTCTCCTTCTCTCTCTGCCCCCCCCCCACTCATACTTCCTCTCTCTCTCTCTCAAATAAATAAACATAAAAAATGTGCATTAGGCATGACTGAGGAAATCAAGATACAGCCTACAGATTAAAATTGAAGGAAAAGGGGCGCCTGGGTAGCTCAGTTGAGCATCCAACTTCGGCTCAGGTCATGATCTCACAGTTCGTGGGTTCCAGCCCCGTATCGGGCTCTGTGCTGATAACTCAAAGCCTGCAGCCTGCTTCCAATTCTGTGTGTGTCTCTCTCTCTGCCTCTCCCCTGCTCATGATCTGTCTCTCCCTGTCTCTAAGAAATAAATAAATGTTAAAAAAAATTTTTGAATTGAAGGAAAAACTTGATGCTTTCATCATGGAAAAAACTATTTTATTCAGCATTTTAATTTATCAGCTTTTTAAATGACTTCAGTTTAGATAAATCTTACAAAAATATCAGCTTAGTTTGAGATACACACACAACGTGTTCCATTTGGAGGGAAATGTAAGTAGATCACAACAGGCTCTACAATGTCTCACTATTGATTTTGTTTTCCATATTCTTGGTTCCTGGTTCAGCCTGTACAGAAGTACAGTTTAATTTTCATGTTGCATTGGAATTTCTGAGTGTTTTAGGGAGGAGGTTGATCAAGATTAGTATTTTCAGTAATAAAGGACGATTTTGTTGAAAGGGGAGTGTCCTTTGTTTCTGTGGGACACAAGCCTGACTCTGGTGGCTAAGGCGGCAACTGTCCCCCAGCCTCTCACCCGGATTCCAACACTCAACAAATACCAAGTACATAAGGTGTTCCAGGCACCACGCATAGCCAAATACCTTCTGGGGCCTTCCACTCAGATTTTCACCTGGCCTCCAAGTGAACCCACTCTTCCTACTCCCTTTTATCCCTACTGCCTTCTTCTGTTGTGTTTCCTGTTTCAACAAAAGGCTCAAAAGTCTGTTGAGTAAAAACACAACTTGGGGCGCCTGAGTGGCTCAGTCGGTTAAGGGTCTGACTCCTGATTTCAGCTCAGGTCATGATCTCACGGTGTGTGAGTTTGAGCCCCACATTGGGCTGTGCTGACACAGAAGAGCCTAATTGGGATTTTCTCTTTCTCCCTCTCTCTCTGCTCCTCCCCCACTCATCCTCTCTCTCTCTCTCTCTCCCCCCCCCCTCAAAAATAAATAAAGTTAAAAAAAAGACAACCTATGCCTTGAAACAAAATATTATTTATCTGATAGGGGTCTAGTATCTAGAAAATAAAGAACTCTTACAATTCAGCAACAAAAAAGACAAATAATCCATTTCTTTTTAATGAGCAAAGGCTCTGAATAGACGTCTCTCCAAAGGAGATACACAGATGGACCACAAGCACATGAAAAGATGCTAAACATCATTGGTCATTAAGGAGATGCAAATCAACACCACTATGAGACACTACTACTTCACACCCACTAGAATGGTTATAACTTTTTGAAAAGGAAAATAACAACTGTTGGCATGTATGTGGAATGGAAACCTAGTACATTACCTGTGAGAATATAAAATAGTGCAGCTGATGTGGAATATAGTTTGGTGGTTCCTCAAAAGGTTAAACCTAAAATTATCATATGACCCAGCAATTCTACATGTAAGTGTATACACAAAAGAATTGAAAACATGTTCAAATCAAAATTTGTACACAAATGTTCATAGCAGTACTACATGCACTATCCAAAGGTGAAAAGAACCCTAATGTCCATCAGTGGATAGATGGAGAAATAAAATGTGGCAGAGCCACACAGTGGATTATTATTCAGCCACAAAAAGGAATGAACTATTGATCAATTCTACAACATGGATGAATCTCAAAAACATTATGCTAAGTGAAAGAAGCCAGACACAAAAGGTCCCATATTGTGTGATTCCCTTTATGTGATATACCCAGCAAAGATAAACCCAAAAAAGAGAGGAAGTAGATTAGTGGTTATCGGGGCCAAGGGGATGTGAGCATAGGGAATGACTGCTTTATGAGTATAGGCTTTGCTTGTGAGGTGGTAAAAACGTTCTGGGCCCTAGACAGTGTTGCATGCCATTGTAAATATATTACATGCCCTAAATTGTACACTATTACATATACATAACAGTTATATATTATAATGTATAATATATAGTTATAATATGTTTAAAGTTATATTTTATAATAATGTAAANTATACATACAATGAAAGAGTGAAAATCTAAGACAGACACCAAGTTAGGGTCCTTTAGGTCATTTTTCAACTGGTCACCAAGTTCTATCAACTTGACCTGCACAATGCTTCTTTTTAAAAAAATTTTTTTAATGTTTATTCCTTTTTGAGAGAGAGGAGCAGAGAGAGAGAGTGGGTCACAGAATCTGAACCAGGGTCCAGGCTCTGAGCTGTCAGCAAAGAGCCCAATGCAGGGCTCGAACTCACGAACCATGACATCATAACCTGAGTTGAAGTCGGACGCTTAACCAACTGAGACACCCAGGCACCCCAACCTGCACGATGCTTCTTAATCCCATCACCTTCTTGGCATTCCCTGCCCATTGCCTTAATCAAGTCCTCATCATCTCTCATCTCAACCCTCAGTAGCTTTCCATGTGGTACTCCTTCCTCTTATATCGCCCTCATTCTGATCTATCTACCACACTAGTCGAAATCTGCCAGTTCAAATGTGTTGCACACCGTGCCCGTGGTCTTTGATGACTTGAAGCTGTTCTGTGAGTTTGCATATCAACTAATGATTTAGGGATCTGACCGTGCAGTATTTTGTGCATTCTGGATGCTGAAAGTGTTTTCTTATGCATTATATCTAATCTACCATTGTATGAGTGGAAAGTAAGACTCTATGTACTTTTTAAAAAAATGTTTATTTATTTATAAACATTATAAAGAGAAAGAACATGCAAGAAAGTGTTTAAGGAGGGGGGAGGGGGAGTAGAAGAGAGGGAGAGAGAATCCCAAGCAGAGAGCAGAGCCCAATGTAGAGCTTGATCTCACAAACCATGAGCTCATGACCTGAGCTGAAATCAAGAGTTGGATGCTTAACTGGCTGAGCTACTCAAGCATTCCAAGACTTTGTGTGTGAACTTTTTGTGTGTTGTAATATTTCTTCACATAAATCTCTCACAGACTCCACCTCTAATACGAGGAATCTAATCCTTTTACTCCTGCTTTAGAAACCTCCAAAGACTCTCCTTGCCCACAGGATTGTTTTCAAACTGTTCACTAGAGAACCAACTCCAAATGATCTTTCCAGCTTCCTTATGGATTCCTCCCCATTACACCTTACTCTCTAGCCATGTTCCAAATACAACAGATATTCTTACATTTTCCTTTTTTCTACATGCTTTTGCTCAGCCTACAATGTCTCTGAGCCCCAGATCCCATATCTATTAAAATGTGGCTACCTATCTTCCAGTTTGTTGAGAAACCTTGGAGATAAGAAGATACGTATGTAGGACCCTCAACATACAGTTATTTTTAAGAAAAAGAAGTGTCTTTTCCATTTACCTGATTAAAATTCTGCTTGCCCATTAAGGCCAAAAGTCAGTATCTCATTTAAGTACTCACACACCACACATGCATACACAGCAATCGCCTCAATTCTTGGTTAGCAGCAGTTATGAAAAAATGATGTGATTGCTATAGAGGTTGTGCTGGTTTCCTTGGCTCTTGTTCATTTGTGGGCCTGAGTGTACAAACACTGTTGTATTCATTTCCATACATTCAGCGACTTCCACGCAGTAGTGTCTCAGTATTTGTTGCACTGAAACACCCTTTATACTCTTTTAATATACAATGGACCAGGGGCACCTGGATGGCTCAGTCAGTTGAGCATCCAACTCTTGATTTCAGCCCAGGGTCATGGGATTGAGCCCCATGTCAGGCTCTGTGCTGAGTGTGGAGCCTGCTTAAGATTCTCTCTCTCCCCCTTTGCCCTGTTCCCCTGCTCGCATGCTTTCTAAAATTGTATGTATATAATGGGCTAAGACTGAATCTTCTGAAAATACTTTAAGGAAAATTACACCAGAGAGGCTGGTAAATGTCACCACAGTCATCAAACTAGTAAGTGATTTAAACACAGTATTTTTGTCATCAACTTAAAGAAGACTTACCATTTAGTTACCATTTAATTCAAATTTAAGTTGCCTTTTGGGAGCAATAACAAAAATAGAAATTATTTTTGACAGATTTATAGATTATAATCTCATTTTACTACATAAAATCATGAGGAATATTAAAATAGAATCAGCAACAAAACTTCATATCTGTAATTTTTCATACTGTCTGGAGTAAAATCCTATAATGTGCTGTCTACATTTTTCACATATGCAAGTAAACTATATACAATATAAAGACCCATGTGCTTCTCTTGTAAAAATGCGTGTAGATGTTTATTGTGGAATAAAACAAATATTCAAAATACAAAAGCTTTTGATTTTTAAATAATGATTCGATAATACTTTTGTCCTTAATTAGCCTATCAGTGGTTTAAAAAACAAAATAAACTTGTACCAGACAATTAAACAATCGAGTCGTCTATTCCAAGATTTCAAGGATTCATGTCTCAAGAAGTTTAGTCACTGTGAAATCACACTTCCCATTCCAATGGGAATACAACATTCCCCAATACACCATTCCAATGGGTCACAACAGGGTGACTACTACTGATCTTCAGCTCTTTTTTAAAAAAAATTTTAATGATTATTTATTTTTGAGAAAGAGAGAAACAGACCATGAGTGGGGGAGGAGCAGAGAGAGAGGGAGACATAGGATCCGAGACAGGCCCCAGGCTCTGAGCTGTCAGCATAGAGCCTGACCTGGGGCTCGAACTCATTAATGTCAAGATCATAACCTGAGCTGAAATCAGACACTTACTGACTGAGCCACCCAGGCGCCCCAATCATTAGCTCTTCTAAGAGCATCTTCAACCATCTACTAAGATAGCTTTATTTGTTATGACAATCCCCTCTGACTTCAGAGACTGGAAGGCATCACAGGGGAGCTTGATTCACAAATGAAATCAATTATTTTGCATGGGTTGAACATCTATTGAACAGAGATTATCGAGTTGAATTGGTTCCACTGATAGATGAAAAACAGCTACCTACCTGGTATAACTTGATAAGGTCTCCAAAATTAATTTTCCTCTACTTATCTTGTTTCGTAAAAACCCTTCTGTAAAAAGTCATTGTATGTATGGAAGGAGTGATAACATAGTAAGATTTATTTACATTATATGGATATATTTTTCCCCAGCACATATATGAGTACATACGTACAAAGAGAAATGTGTAAGATATTCATAGCAGCATTATTCATAATATCCCCAGGCTGGGCATTACAAAAAACATGCCAAACAGTGGAACATAGAGACAGTGCCATAGTCATGCAATAGAATACCCTAGAACAGTGGAAAAGAAGCCAACTTCAGCTACACACAGCAATATAAATGAATCTCAAAAATAGAATATGAAATATGCAAAGACAGACACAAAATAATGCATACTGTATAATCTCATCCACACAAAGTTCAAAAATGGGCAAAACAAACTATACTGTTACAAGTCAAGATTGTGATTACCTTCGATGTAAGAGGCACAGGGTAGCAGCTGGAGGGGAGAGGTGCTGGCAGTGTTCTCTTTCTTGATTAGGTGGAGACTACATAACTATCAACGTTGTTTTATACCTTATTTCTATTTTATTTTTTATATTCTACTTACTTTTCTGCAAGTGACAATGAATTGCCAAATACGTTGTTCGCTTTTCTGAACGTCACCATACATACTGAATTTATATATAATATAAATATATTATACTTACATGTACATTACACATTGTTGTAAGACTATAAGAAGCTGGGTGCCTGGGTGGATGGCTCAGTCCGACTCTTGATTTCAGCTCAGGTCATGATCTCGCAGTTCATGAGTTAGAGCCCCACACTGGGCTCCGTGCTGACAGCATGGAGCCTGCTTGGGATTCTCTTTCTCCCTCTCTCTCTGCTCCTCCCTCCCTCCTCATTCTGTCTCTGTCTCTCTCTTTCTCAAAATAAATAAATAAAATAAAATAAAAAAGAACGCAAGAAACTGATAACATAATCATCTGGGTTGCTTCTTGGGAAGGAACTGTGCAGCTGAAGGGTAGGGATGTATTTTTTAAAACTTTTTCAATATTTTATTTATTTTTGGGAGAGCACAAGTCAGGCAGGGGCAGAGAGAGAGGGGCACAGAGGATCAGAAGTGGGCTCTGCACTGACAAGCTGACAGCAGAGAGCCCAATGAAACTAGCCCAAAGTCAATGCTCAACTGACTGAGCCACCCAGGTGCCCCTGTATTTGAAAATGTTTAAGCCATGTGAATGTATTCTCTGTTCAAACAATAATAGTTTAAATTATTCCATGCTCTATTTGACATACATTGTTGTGGCAGAATTCAATAGTTTCAGTATTCTGGCCTTCACTTCCTCTGGTTTACATTTGTCACCAGTATCTTGCATTGCACAGTGTTCACATTGGTGTCTCGCTCTGGTGATGATAGCCCATTGTCATCAACATCTATTTGAGAAATTTGATGGGGTTTTACTTTTTCCATTTCCAGTCATCTTCTATCCCTGATCCCTTTCAGGCTCCAAAACTCTCTCCTAGTATTTCATTGACAATTCTGATACAGGTTTTCAGGGTTCCGAAACACAGTTCATTCACTTTTACACATTCTTAAAAACTTTTAAAAATGGAACAAAATGATTGCTCAAAACCTCATCAAATCTTCTGATTACATAAATAACTGCTCAGAAGCACCACTTTCCTAAACACTTGTGTGCAGAAAGTAAACGCAAAATAGATGACATTTGTTTAGCTTTACAGGTTTGTGGAATTTTCACACTTAATTTCAAAAATGTTAAGTAAATAAATGTTCAGCTAGGCACACAATTCTGAAGAAACAGCCATTACCACCTGTTACCTGCTCGGTGCCAACATTTGTAAATTGATAAATATGGTTTTCACCTGAGCACGGAATGCTGGGTTCTTTGGCTGAGTGATCATGTAGATAATGTGCTCTTCTTTGGGGAAACATAAATTAGATTTTTATATATAAAATATTAGCATGAGGGTAATGAAAAGCAAAATGCAGAGAACTACGGGACAGACTAATAAGGTGACTTAACACCTTAAATAGTAAAACTGTTAAATCTTAAACCTATTGACTTGATAAAATAGCAGGAGTTCTAAAATAATTTTTTACAATAATCTCAGCAGATGGGAAAACTGAAATAGACACAGAGTAATCTAGAACGTGTCTATTCAAGGTTTTCCTTCTTTCAATCCAGGGGTGATATATTTAAAAAAATTTTTTTTTGCAGTGTAATACCACTGATGCCAGTTTTTTTTTTGCTTTTTTCTTTTAAATTAATTTATTGTCAAATTAGCTAACATATAATGTATACTGTGTGCTCTTGGCTTCAGGAGTAGATTCCCATGATTCATTGCTTACATACAACACCCAGTGCTCAGCCCGACAAGTGCCTGCCTCAATGCGCATCACCCATTTTCCCTGCCACCTAATCACTCACTCCCATCTACCCTCAGTTTGTTCTCTATATTTAAAATTCTCTTATTTTGCCTCCCTCTCTGTCTGAAACTATTTTTCCCTTTCCCTTCCCCCACAGTATTCTGATAAGTTTTTCAAGTTTCACATATGAGTGAAAACATATCTTTCTTTGACTTATTTCACTTAGCATAATACCCTCCAGTTCCATCCATGGTGTTGCAAATGGCAAGATTTCTTTCTTTCTCATTGCCGAGTAGTATTCCATTGCGTATATATACCACATCTTCTTTTTTTTTTTAATGTTTTTTAAAATTTATTTTTGAGAGAGAGAGAGACAGCATGAACAGGGGAGGGTCAGAGAGAGAGGGAGACACAGAATCAGAAGCAGGCTCCAGGCTCTGAGCTGGCAGTCAGCACAGAGCCTGATGCGGGGCTCGAACCCACGAATCGTGAGATTATGACCTGGCCGAAGTCAGACGCTTAACCAACTGAGCCACCCAGGTGCCCCCCCACATCTTCTTTATCCATTCATCAGTTGATGGACATTTGGGCTCTTTCCATAATTTGGCTATTGTTGATAGCACTGCTATAAACATTGGGGTACGTGTGCCCCTTCAAATCAGCACTCCTGTATCCTTTGTATAAATTCCTAGTAGTGCTATCACTGGGTCATGGTAATTCCATTTTAAATTTTTTGAGGAACCTCCACACAGCTTTCCAGAGTGGCTGCACCAGTGTGCATTCCCACCCACAGTGCAGGAATGATATTTAAAAGGTTAAGAATGATATAACACAAGGACTGACCAAGCAGAGCAGACGTCTCAGCCTTGGTCCTGGAGGCCATCTGTGGTGCCAGGAATTCAGACTTTAGGTGCTGCAGTGTGAGAGGTGTGAGAAGGGAGTACGTTATGGGGGCTTCAGGCAATAGCTATTTATTGACAGTAAATAGCATTTTGGTATTAACATCATTGCATGTGCTGGTGCATATCAGAATATAAGCATATCAGCAGAATATAAACCCTGTTCTAATCCCAGTAACAATCCTGATCTATTGGGGGGGGGGTGTGTGTGTGTGTATAACATAAACATAAATATAACATATTTAGAAACATGTATATACATATATATTTATATGTATATGTGTATTTATATATACATATATACATATTATATATACATATATAAATACACATATACATATAAATATGTTATATTTAGAAACATGTATATATATATACATGTTTAGAAACATATATACACGTTTCTAAATATGTTATCCCTAGCTCCTGTATCATCTCTCTAGGTAGAAATAATTATTCCAAATTCTACCAAGAAGAACCATGACACAGACAAATGATTTTCAATTTCCACATTTATTCAAAGTGCCTTTTTGGATGTAAGAACAAAATGCAATCCATGAACCTTAATGGGATCCTAGAGTTTAAAAAAGCAGTTAAACAGGGCGTGTGGGTGGTTCTCTCAGTTAGGCATCTAACTTTGGCTCAGGTCATATTACAGTCTGTGAGTTCGAGCCCCGCATCGAAGAGCTCAGAGCCTGGAGCCTGCTTCAGATTCTGTGTCTCCTCCTCTCTTTGCCTCTCCCCCCTCTCAAAAATAAATAAACCTTAAAAAAATTTTTTTAAATAAAAAAGCAGTATACCAATCATAGCAGGCATTTTTGAGACAATTCTGGAATTTTAAATATAGAGTGTATATTATTCTTGTTTCTTAGGTGTCATGACAGTATTGTGTTTATATAGGAAAATGTTCTTGTTTTTAGGAAATGTGTATTGAAATATTTATGGATGAAAAATCGTGGTTTCTGCAGTGTATTTCCAAATGGTTTAGAAAGAAAAATACTATATATGTGTAAACAGATAAAGCAAATGTGACCAGGCTAAGAATACAGTTTTCCTTTCAATTTCTCTGTAGGTTTGAACATTTTAAAAATACAATGTTGAGGGATAAAAGAAAAATAAAAAATGTGTATATGGAAAGGGCATATTTATTGTGTATTTAACACATGCATAGCAATGAACCAGACACGGGGGTACATAAAGAAAATGTGAAAATAGTGCTCACCTTGTGGTAACACATCAGCAGGAAATAACACAAACATGCTTACAATCGGTGGTTACTACATGGTTTTAGAAACAAAATGTTGCAAGAATAACCCCTTCGGTCAATGGCACAGGGAGTTAGAGGATGTTTAATGGTGTTGTCTAGAAAGTACCATGGTGTAGCTCAGGGCAGGAACTTTAGCTGCCAAACAGGAAGTAATAACTTCCTACCAAAGGGGGGATGAACCAGCTCTGTGATCGATTGCCACCGGGGAGGGAAGATGGACTGTGCCAAAGCACAAGCAGAGGCCAAAGAGACCAAGCGCATAGTGCACTCCAAGTGGAATGAGAGTTGCTGTAGCAGCATGCACCCATTTTTGTGAACAAGGCAGGCAGGCAACCGACAAGTAATCTGCATAATACATGGCACAGAGGCACACCTTCCATAGAAAATATGTTATAAAGTTTCAGTCCTTAGAGGTGATTCTTTGACAGGCAAACGCATCTGCATTAGCAGTAAGAACAACATGGAATACATAAAAGAGAGCACAAACGAGACCAAACGAACTCTTCAGACTTCACCATGTTGGTTAAAGGTTTTTTGCCAGGGCATTAGGAGGTATGCTTCACAGGATCCTTAACATAGGTGCCTGTGGAAAGAGAATCTCTTTTCCTTACAGAGAGTACGCTCAGCCTTTCTCAACAAATCTTTTCTGCCATTTTCATAAAGTTCTGCGACAAGGACTTTCTCTAAGTATTATTATATTTAGATACCTGGACTCAACAAGCCCCATACCATTAAGTCTGTAACCCCCTGTGTGCACAGGGAGAAGCTAACCTCTGTAGAATCGGATTTCCATAGCCGATTTCTGTCTAATATGCTATGTTACACTAATGTGAGAGGGTGCCAAGAGTAGAGGTCTTAGAAGTTTGGAAGCTGAGAGGGAGAGAAGGAGACACAAAATTGACGGAGAGGGAAAACATTAGGCAGAAACCCAGAAAGTAATGTGGGGTTATGCAGGAAGGAAGGATTTCCTGACAATAAGGATTATGAGTCACACAGGAACGAGTGACTATGGGAAGTAATTCCCCCCAACACACTCTCTCTCTCACGCACGCACGCACTCATGCATGCTCACACATATAAGAGTTTTCAAAAAATCTCAGGCCATGAACATTCTCTTCTCCCCAGAAAAATCAGAATTGTTCTTCCTACAATAGAAAGTGCTCCCGGGTTGAACTCTCCTTCACAGCCATCAACCCCACCTTCTCTATCCTTCTATATCACTAAAATGAAAAAACATATGCATCAGCCTGCAGCAAATTCTAAAAGGTCTTTGGCATATCACATTGGTTTTGCATCAAATTTATTGCTGAATTTCACTGGCTTCTCCTGATCTGGTTTATTGCTGATTTTAATCTTGTTTGCTTTAGGCTTCTGAGCCCCACTGCAAAATACCTAATATACTCTTTGTAGCTAGACACTGTATAAATAAAACGTATTATATTCCCATTATAACCACACTCGATCATCCACATTATGTAGCACCCATAGGTGGCCTACATTTTTAATTATTTCCCCCCCAAAACTCTAAATTACTACAATGAATTTAGAAACACCTCTACTTCTCATCAGAGCAAGTAATTGAATACTCCATTATGATAATAAACCATTTTTCGTTGTAAGTGCTCATTCCCAGAGGGCTTTGCTCTGTGCAGGAAGGCTGTAGGCAGCGGTGCTAAAAGGGCAATGTGTACTCAGATAATAACGTTTGTTATTTTGCCTTAGATCTTAAACCACTTTCACTCTAACAAACCCTCCAAGTATTCTGTTGCAAAATATATCAGGGGCGCTCCATTTTCTGGACGGAAAAACAATTCCTGGTCTCTGGTGCCGAGGAAGTTCTTCTCCTGGTACAGGAAAGGCACCCTTCTCATGAAAAATGCTGTGACCTGTGTGTGGCTGGAAAGAGGGGAGGTCAGAGAGCCCTTCCTGCATCTCCTGTTTCTCAAGTAACTTCAGCTCAAAAGAATTGATCTGCCAAAGTGGCATAATTTGGGGAGGTGTGTCCTGAACTCCTCCAGTAGGCTGGGTGGGCAGACAATATCATGATGAGGTTGGGAAGCTGAAAAGGAGCCTTGCTGAACAGATAAATCTCCCCTAACAAGCCACAGGGGTGGAAAATCACTCATCAGTCCGAGGCTTTGCATCAGAAGCCTCCTCTTAGAAATAAAAATAAAAATAATAGCAAAGGGGAGGAGGATGGTTAGCATCTGGTCAGCTCTCCCTCTCAAAGCCTGCAAGGACTCCTGATTTCCTAACAACAGATTCCTCCCCTAGCTGTTAGAGCCCTTTACTAAATGGCCCCAGACAGCTTTTCCCATCCGGACTCTTGACAACTTTCCACATTTATCTTAGCTCTGGCTGGGCCTTCTGCTCATTGAGCTGCTGCGAAAGTTTATTCGAGCTAGAAATAATCCGTTTCAAGGTATCTTTTTTTTGGGGGGGGGCCTCTTTACCCAATCTGGGCATGGGAACCCTTGACAGCAAATACCGCTAAAGTCCTGTGACTTCCTGTGTCTATCCCTGGTGATACCTAAAGGGTCTTTATAACAGAAGGGTTCCATTGCCCACGTGACAGTGCGCAACTTGTATACAGTTACTAACAGTTGATCTTCAGCACAAGCCGAGCTATAATTGATATACAACATCATTCTCTTGCACTTCCCATCCTTTCACACTCAAGGGCAACGTGCGCACTCTATACTCAGCACGGAGGGAAGAATCTGTTCCCTGGTGGGCGTGGCAGTGGCGGGAGATGTTTTGAGGGCGGTGCCAGGAATACTGGAAGCCACGGGACAAACACAGAGCTTCTTTCTGAATCTTGTCCTTTGCACCACGCAGCCATTGTTGTTAAAGTACACAAGTGACTGGCAAATAATCGGCAGAATATTTGGCAGGGGAGCGTGGCATCTACCGAAAATCGTACAGATTCAAGACTGAAAGATGACTCTTTCACAGGAAAATGCGAAGGGGCAGGAGGGACTGTCTGCAGCGCCAGTTACATTCTATTTCTTGATCTGGGCAATAGCTACCTGGCAGTGTTCATTTTGTGGAAATTCATGCAACTACGTACTTCTAAATTGTGTGTACTTTTCTACATGTGAGTTACACTTCAATTAAAAAGCTCATTAAAGTATTAAAGGAAATTGAATATATTAGGTATTGCAGGCACTAGTGGAACTTTTAAAGGAATTTTAATTAACGATGTAAATGGCTAAATATTAATCAGTTTAAAATTTATTGTTCAAAATTTGCTAATTCTATAAAATAAGATTTATAAACCAAATTTCAAAACTCAGGGAAAATGTTATTCAGCCATAAAAAGGAATAAAGTGCTGACAAATTCTGCGATGTAGACAGACCTCCAAAACACACCGAAAGAAGACAGACACAAGGTCTAATATTGCAGGATTCTGTTCATATACAATGTCGGGAATAGATAAAGCCATAGAGACAGAATGCAGATTGGTGGTTGTAAGGCCTGGGGTGAGAGAGGAAATGGGGAAAAACTGCTTAATGAGTAATCTGGGTGATCTGGTTGTAATTAGATTAAGGTTGCCAGATTTAATAAATAAAAATACAGGGTATCCAATTAAATTTGACTTGCAGATAAAGAACATTTTTTTTAGAATTTTTTTAATGTTTTTTATTTATTTCTAGGAGAGAGAGAGAGAGAGAGACAGCACGAGCAGGGGAGGGTCAGAGAGAGAGGGAGTCACAGACTGAAACAGGCTCCAGGCTCTGAGCTGGCAGTCAGCACAGAGCCCGACGCGGGGCTCGAACCCACGAACCGCGAGATCATGACCTAAGCGAAAATCGGACGCTTAACCGACTAAGCCACCCAGGTGCCCCTAAAGAACATATTTTTGAAGTATAAGTATATTCCGGGGTGCCTGAGTGGCTCAGTTGGTTGAGTGCCCAACCCTTGATTTCTGCTCAGGCCATAATCCCACACTTGTGGGATACAACCCACTGTCAGTGCAGAGCCTGCTTAGGATTCTCTCTCTCTCTCCCCCTCTCTCTCTCCTTCTCCCTCTCTCTATTTCCCATCCCCATCTCTCTCTCTCTCTCCCTCAAAATAAATTTTTAAAAACCACATTAAATTATATTCCATATCTTGCTTGGAATACACACTAAAGCAATGATTTCATCTGAAGTCAAATTGAACAGAGTGCCCTGTATTTTATTTGGCAATCTTTATTNTTGGGAGAGACAGAAACTGAGGCTCAGAGAAGACACGGTGCTCATCCAATCGGCACAGTCTTACATGGTGAATCAGGGTCCCCATTCATTTTGCCCTAAGATGCTGTGAAGAGGTGAAATCGTGGTTGAAAAACTGGAGTTTTCTTGATTCCTGACTTTCCTGATCCTGCCATCCTGCCTCTTTTCTGCTTTATGGCCAAACAGATTTCTAATTAACCTCTTCTGTCCCTTATATCGACAACCATCCTCGTGGTGTACGTCGCCAATGAACCTGTCTCTTTCTCCCTGCTCTCTTACCCTGCCTCTGAGGTTTCATTTTGCCCAGGAGTCTTCTCGAAACAAGCAGAAAGTAAATGAAGACTGTCCACCTACCTCAGCCTGGACCGGGGGTGGGTCGGGGGGCAGCAAAGCATGAAGCAAAAGAGAAAAAAAAATCTGTTTTACTTTCCCCTTATCGCTGTGCATCACAGAAGGTGGGAACTGTCGTGTCTGTCTCTATTTACCTTAGAAACCAGCTTTGTGTAAATGGGGTAAGCCGCTTGACCTCAGGTTTTTCAACTGTAAATAAAAATAATCTCCACCAAAGACTGCAAGCAGGCTCCAATGAGAAAAGGATGTGAGTGTACTTTCGAAAATGCTGGGGCCAGGGAAGTCATTTTATTTATCTTCAATATTTACTTATCTTTATTTATGGGAGAGTTGTGGGAGACATTTTAGTATGTGTTTTTTCCTCCTAGAATCCCACGTCTAAAACAGGCTTTGATGTCCTTAAAAGGAATGTTGTCAATATAGTCTCTCTACCTTCACTCCGATCCCAATGACTAGTCAGAGGGGTTATAAACGGGGATAAAGAAGCTCACGTGAGGCGGGCCAGGTTCCACCTCCCCTGTAAATCACCAGTGGCCTCCAGTTTCCCTGGGTGAAGGCCCTCGGTCGCAGAGCCGGTGATGGTCACCAAAGCAGTCTCTTCAAAGTCACACCGGAGTCTCTAAGAAATGTCAATGCTTTGGATGCATGGAAGAAAACGTTCTGGAGCTGAACACCAGGAAACATCTATCAAACCACAAAGGAAATGACAAATTACTTTATAATATGCAGAAAAATATGCATTTGAATGATCATCTCTGAAGAACTGGGGGGAGGGAGGTAGGAAATAACACATTTATAGATGTTATGCAGGAGGATGGGTGGCTGCTTTATTCTTCTATTAAATCTTTCCAGAAAAGGAAACTTTAAGGATTAAAAGGTGCTTGCAGATCATACTCACAGTTCCTCTCTTTGTCTCACGGGCTTTCTCTGACTTTTGCTCTCCACAAAGCTTCACGACCCTGATGTCCCATCCATCACCACGTTGGGCCTGGCTGAGATTTTTTGGTTTTGTTTTTAAAAGCATTCTTCTTGTAGTCTCGTCTGTTCAGCTCCACAGAGACAGCTACGTGTTTTCTAGCTAATTGTATTCCTATATCCCTTGCATTCAATGTAGTTTTGTAAATCCAAGTTACAGAAGGAGATGTGCCTCTCAGGAGCCCTTGTCAGAGGGCTTTCATGGCTATTTAACACCATTTGTCAGCCTAAGTTGCCAGCAAAGGACAAGACCATAGGTCTCTAAAGGGGGAAGGTGGGGGCACCTGGGTGGCTCAGTCAGTTAAGCATCCAACTCTTTATTTGGGCTCAGGTCAGGATCTCATGGTTGGTGGAATTGAGACTTGCATCAGGCTCTGTGCTGTCAGCGTGGAGCCTGCTTGGGATTCTCTCTTTCCCTCTCTCTCCCTGCCCCTCCCCCCCTGCATGCCCAGTCTCTCTCTCTCTCAAAATAAACAAACATAAAATAACATAACATAAAAGGGGAAGGTGACACTCCAGGGACCGGGTAAAACGGTCCTTTGGTGTATGAGGAAAAACAACAAGACACTGATTTATTTCTCTTTAAAAGATGAAAAGAGTTAAACTTCTGTACTTATTATATGGACAGATTGACCCTGTCATCCTCTCTTGGTTCCTGCGGTCATTTGTCACCTGTGCTGTGCCAAATGAAGTGGGAAGAGCGCGGATTCCACAGTGAGTTGAGATTGACTGATCCCCATTCTCATTCACGGTATTTGATGGAATTGTGAAATATGGTCATTTGCATGCATATAGTTACAGGATTTTACAGATTATGTTGTGGCGGTTTAATCCACTAAATGAAGAACTAGCTTTAAAATGTTCCTACAGAGAGACCATGAATTGAATTTTAATAATGCAATCACAAGGGGACAACAAGAAATTGGCAAAGCTGGCATATTGCCTTCTCCTGGCTTGACCTCTATTTCAGCCACACTGCAGGTGAAAACAGTGATGATCAAATAGGACCGATGCATTTCTCTTGCTTAGTACAAGTTTGTTTCCATTGAAGATGGAAAGTTTTATATTACATAAATGGAGTAAAGTCTATTTTAAAACACTATTTTTCCATAATAATTTCATAACATATTCATAGAGTGGCACATGCTCTTTTGCAATTGCAAACTCAAAGAACTATTCCTGACAGAGGGGCGCCTGGGTGGCTTAGTCGGTTAAGCGTCCGACTTTCGCTTAGGTCATGATCTCCCGGTTCGTGGGTTCGAGCCCCGCATCAGGCTCTGTGCTGACTGCCAGCTCAGAGCCTGGAGCCTGTTTCAGTCTGTGACTCCCTCTCTCTCTGACCCTCCCCTGCTCACGCTGTCTCTCTCTCTTAGAAATAAATAAAACATTAAAAAAAAAAAAAGAACTATTCCTGACAGGTACACACAACCACAAAACTCGGCAATCCCTGGATGAAAGTCAGTAGTGTGCTGGAATTGGCCCATATAGGCTCATGAGAGCTGGTTGTTAAAATGTTAGGAATTTTTCAAGCTCCATGTTAAACACAGATATATTAAAAATTTAGTTTTAACTTAGAATTATATAAATTTTGTTAAAGGTAGTGAGGCACCTGGGTAGCTCAGTAGATTAAGCATCCAAATCTTGATTTTGGCTCAGGTAATGATCTCAGGGTCATGAGATTGAGCCCCGAGTCAGGCTCCACAGTGGGTGAGGGACTTAATTAAGATTCTCTCTCTCTCTCCCTCTCCCTCTCCCCTTCCCCCCACTCCACTGATACTATCTCAAAATAAATAAATAAATACAAAAAACAAAGGTAGTAATTATTTAAAACTTTTTATTTCCTTATTATTTTACTAATTACCCCAAAATTCAACAGCTCAAAATAACAATATTTGTTAGCTCACCGAGGTTCTAAATCAAGAACCTGAGAGCAGCTTACTAAGGTAGTTCTGGCTCAGGGTTTCTCATGAGGCTGCAGTCAAGATGTCTCAAGGCTTGACAGGCTGGAGGATTTGCTTTTAAGAATGTTAATCAACGTGGCTGTTGGCTAGAGGCCTAAGTTCCTTCTGCATAGACTTCTCTATCACAGCATGGCACCTAGCCCCTAAGTGAATGGTGAGAGAGAAAGAAGAGAGAAAAAGAGAGAAGCTGCAGTGTTTTTTATAGCCTACCCTTGGAAGTAACTTACCATCCTTCTGCCATATTTTATTGGTTACACAAACGAACCCTGGAACAATGTGGGAATAAACACTAGGTGTGAATACCAAGGAGGCTATCTTAGAGGCTGGCCGGCACAGGTGGAATCCTGTATAACGAGGTGCTACTGTGTATGTCTTCCCAACGCTGCATTCAGTGACCTCACACTGATTGTTTGACACTGACTGTGGCAGAAGTATTTATACCACAGTAATCAAGAAGTGCTACAAATCAAGTGGTTTTTGTTGTTGTTTCTTTGTGGGCTATTTTGTGTGTTTGGTTTGTGAGGAGAGCCTGTTGTTAAACGCTCACCAACACATTCCAGATTAGAGCACACCCCCACACTGTTCTGTCCATGCTGAATTTGGCCGGCTGATGAGATAGGGCGCAGGGAACGCATAGGTAGGAGCATATGGCAGGGAGAATCAGCTGGAAGTTATTCAGGACAATCTAAGGGTTAAGGAACCTAGGCAGATGCAGCAAACCAAGATCACGTTCGGAAGGAAGGCACAACAGTCTGCAGATCACTGCATGCTCATCATAAATTGTCTAAGATGATTATACATTGTCTGGGACAAGGAAAGACTAGACAAACACTTACCAGGTATGATGTGGTGTGGATCCAAGGCTTCCACTCCCAAGGGGGCTGAAGGATTGCATCCGAATTTTGACCTTGAGCTCATATCAACACCCTAACGTGAGACCCAACAGCAGTGATATAAGGCTGGGAGAGCAAGCATTTGAAGCAATGGTTAATGAAACAAGCAGAGAAGCATGGTAGACAAACAAGAGACAATGGGAATTGTCTTCTGGACAATAAGAGATTCTTGATCAAGAGTGAACAAACACAGGAGCCCCAGGGTGGCTTAGTTGGTTAAACATCCAACTTCAGCTCAGGTCATGATTGGCTCAGGTCATGATCTCACCATTTGTGGGTTCGAGCCCCACGTTGTGCTCTGTGCTGACAGCTCAGAGCCTGGAGCCTGCTTTGGATTCTGTGTCTCCCTCTCTCTCTGTCCCTCACCCTGCTTACATTTTCTCTCTTTCTTTCTCTCTGTCTCTCTCAAAAATAAACATTAAATTTTTCCTTAAAAAAAGAATGAACAAAGATAATAGTATTAATGATGAGAATTGAGTTTGTCCTAATGAGAAGAGATCTCTTTCAATCTCTGTTCATACTAGATAATGAATGGAGGCTTGCTTTGTCATTATTTTAAGCATTCAAAAGTCGATCCAATAAGTACTTATTGAAGACCTGCTATGTACCCCAGAGTGGGCTGAGCTCCTGTGAACAGAGGTTGGGCCTGGAGGTAAGAGGACTATATTCAAGTTTCTACTCTAGATGATATTACAGACTTTTGGGTCTAATTTAAACATTTTAAGGAAACTCCAATATTTTTCTGGACAAAAATAAGGACATTGGAACTTAAAATTTGATATTCTTTACAGCACTAAAATAGACATAACATAAAATTGACCATTTTAAATTTACATTTAAGGGACATTAAGAAGATTCACAATGTTGTGGGACCATCGCCACTATCCATTTTCAGGACTTTTTCATCATCTCAAGCAGAAATATGTAACCATTAAACAATAGCTCCCCAAGAGATACTGGCGCTTTTAGTGTTTTGATTGCTTTTATTTTCCTTTTTCATAATACCATCCAAGTCTGGACATTATGTATTAAATATGGAAGCATAAAATCGTTAGCCAGTGTGAATGAGCACAACATGGACTGAAATGTTTATAAACTCAAAACACAGCTTTAACTTACATCACATAACTGCTGATAAATAAAAATCGAAAATTTAAAGATCAGTGAAAAAGTGAGTTAGTTGATGAACTGCAGAACTGGGGAACAGCTAAAAGCAACCAGCCCAGCAACCAAAACCAATTACTTCAAATACACACTAAATGAAGAAATTTGGTGGGCTGAAAGAAGAATCATAACCATATATTTGAAATTTTTTTCAACATTTATTTTTGAGAGACAGAGACAGATAGAGCATGAGCAAGGGAGGGGCAGAGAGAGAGGGAGACACAGAACTCAAAGCAGGTTCCAGGTTCTGAGCTGTCAGCACAGAGCCCAACTCAAGGCTCGAACCCACGCTATGAGATCATGACCTGAGCTGAAGTCAGATGCTTAACCAACTGAGACACCCAGGTGCCCCATAACTATATATTTTACAACTTGGCCTTCAAATCATGAATGCAACCCAGAATTGCTCTACCCTGGCTTGACAGATATTGTCACCAGATATTTTATGTATATATAAAAACATTATAAGTATATAAATAAAATATATTAAATATATATTGGTACTAATTTATATATTTATTATATAAACATTTATATATACTATATATGTACTAATATAATAAACAATATATAAACTATATATATGTATATATACACACACACACATATAGTAGAAATGTTCTAAAGAATCCAGTGGTCTGCTTCCCTCCCACCCCCACTGTCTAGACTTGACAGCTAGACCCATTTTATGTTCAATCTTAGGAATTATACCATGGGAGAAGGGTTGGGAAGGCAGGTATGCAGGTTAGCAGAATGGGAAATAATACAGCTCAATTCAGTGTTCTCCACTTTTGAATTTTGCCAGAGACAGTCCTTGAGACAAGGATTCAAGTGCAAGTACTTTCATCTGGAAGGGCAAGAAAGAAGCTCTATGAGGGAGTGGGAAAGTGAGACAGGGGTGGGAAGGCCGCCAAAAAGGCATGCATTATCAAGCCAACTTCCACTTGAGTGAGTGCAGCTTACTCCCATAAGAAGCTCTGGCAAATGTTATAGAATACACACCTGTATCATCCAAGCCAAAAGCTGAAAGAGCTGAGTATTGTAGAAGAAAAATAATTTTCCCTGTACCATTCTGAGTTCTAAGCTGAGACCCCTGTAATAAAAGACAGACTAACAAGAGAAAAACAAACAGAAGTTCAACACGTATACCTCATACCTGCATGAGAGATACCCAGGGAAAAATGTGTAACTCTATGAGGAGGTTTATAATTCAGGCTTAAATACCATGGTAATAGAGTAATGGGAGGGTCAATGATTTTTAGGGAAGAAAAATGGATCCTTAGAAAAATCTATGGAGGGTAGACAAAATTGCCTGCTATGGTGTTGACTTTTGGTCTCCTCTCCTGTGATAAGAGTCAATCTTCCCAGGTTGATGAAACTCTTGGGGAGGAGACTTATGACAACTGAGTTCCTTTTGGAGGGTGTATCTTTAGGCAGATATGGGGGGTGTCACACAGAAAGCTCTCCCTGCATTTGCTGCTTCTCAAGTACCTACAGCTCAATAGAATCAATATGTCATAAAGGACTTTTTTGGAGTGGCATGTTCTGAACTCCTACAGTCTGAACTCCTACATTTTGGAGTGACATACTCTGCTATTCTCCAGTATTTATATATAATTCCCAATAGTCATTGTTTCAGGGCCATTCTCATTGATGGACAAAACAAAATAGGCTAAGGGGTGCCTGGGTGGCTCAGTTAAGTGTCCAACTCTTGAGTTCAGCCCAGGTTGTGATCTTGAGAATCATGAGATCAAGCCCTGAGTTGGGATTTTCTCTCTCCTTCTCTTTCCACCTCCCTGCCCCTGCTCTCTGAAAATTAATAAAAATAAACTTTAAAAAATAGCATAAAATGTAAGGCTGCATTTAAATTCATATAAGAAGTTGGAGAGGCAGACCAAAGACCATGGAAGTTTGAAACATCATGAGCAGTTAAAATTTTATTCTTGATATCAAGAATTTTATTTGGGATGCCTAGGTGGCACAGTAGGGTAGGGGTCAGACTCTTGATTTAACCTCAGGCATGGAGCCTGCTCAGGTCTCTCTCTCTCTGTCTCTCTCTCTTCCTCTCTCCCTTTGCCCCCTACCCAAAATTTTATTAAAGAATGTACTCTTGAATTAATGGAGAGTATTTTTAGCATAGTATTATCTGGCTAAGTTTTTAGCTAAGATTACTCTGGCCGCTCCAAGAAGAACAGATTTTAGGACAGCAAGGGTTAAAACAGAGAGACCAATTAGAAGCTGATTGATCAATCGATGATTGATTGTTGGAAGCAATTTTAAATTAGTAATTGAGGCAAGAGATGATGGGGCCTCAGCTAAGATTATGGTAACAGGGATTGAGAGTCATGGCCTGAGTGAAGATATATGTATATCTATATATGTCTATCTATAGATTTATAGATATATATTTTTTAGAGGGGAGAGGGAGAGAATCTTCAGCAGGTTCCATGCCCAGAAGGGAGCCCTATGCTGGGGCTGGATTCACTACTGTGAGATCCTGAGATCATGACCTGAGCCAAAAGTCAGCCGCTTAACTGACTGAGGCACCCAGGTGCCCCCAAGGTATATTTTTAGGATAGAGTTTACAGAACTGTACATAAAGTGTAAGAGAAAGAAGAAAGTACATGGTGAGTCTCAGGGTTTTGAGTTGAACAACTGGGAGGCTGCCAGTGCTTTGCTAATTCTGGAAAGGCTGGGGAGGCACACGTTTGGCGGTGGAAATCAGGAATTCTGTTTTGAACGTGTAATGCTTGAGATGTCAGTCAGACACACAGGCGAAGCTGTTAAGTAGACAGTTGGAGCTACCAGTCTAGATTTTAAAGAACTGTGGCATGAGATATAAATTTAGGCCTTAATAACATCAATTTTGGTGACAAATATAGAGATAACATTTATTTATTTTTAAAAAATGTTAATGTTTATTCATTTTTGAGAGTCAGAGCATGAGTAGGGGAGGGGCAGAGAGAGGAAGACACGGAATCCAAAGCAGGCTCCAGGCTCTGAGCTGTCAGCACAGACCCCGACAGAAGGCTGGAACCCACGAACCTCAAGTTCATGACCCAAGTGGAAGTAGGACGCTTAACCAGCTGAGCCACCCAGACGCCTCTAGACATTTAAAGCCAGGAGACCAATCTTCCGGTTTTTAAACAGTTGCAGAAGACATTTCTGTCCTTGTGTCAGAGACCTTCTCTTTCTTTCTCCCCCCACCCAAGACCTGTTTCTATACTGCTTTCTGCCTTGAGTGGATTGATAAGTGTGTAAGGGGCCACGCGTGGTCTCCCTTGCCCTCTGACTCCAAGTTGAGGGCACCATGACTGGGGGACCCTCCATCTACCCCCAGGAGATGAGAAGGAGGAAAGAGGAGGAGAAAGGATAATAAGTGTCTTTGGTTGCCTCCTTACAGGGTCACCTCAGCAGAGAAGGTCACTACTATTCTCTCAAGATGGCTTCCTCTACTTAACTCTCTCTTTTGGATTCCAGTTACCTCTCCCTGTTTTTCGTCCACCTCAGGCTGGGGCCTGAGGTAAATAACAGATCTGCTCCAGCCTCTGGCACTGTAGTATCCGCTGTGATTCCCCTCCCTCCAGCTCATACTTTGCAAATATCCATTTATTAAACACACCTCAAATTATCCCAAATTCAATACGCTGTATGTTTCCTCTCAGTACTCCGAATGGTACACCCCGTTCTCCTCTTAAAAACTACCCCAGAACACTAATGAAAACAATGAACAGAAGCCACAAACTCCCCTTTGTCATGGGAACCCTAACTCACACTGTATGAAGGGAGAGAAAAAAAGGGTGAGTCATGATAAACTTTGCAAAGCTTGAGAAAGCACCAGATTGTTTGGAGGGAGGGGTGCAAAGGGGTAAAAACAGTAAGATGGCTTAAAAGGCTGGCTAGTAAGACCCTTCTCTCTCCCTCTACTTCAAATCCAGGACAGCTACACTCACCCACTTTGGCAGGAGATAGGGGGTTTGTTTTCTGGAGAAATTGAACCAGAGAGAGTCCAGATTGGAGCAGGAAGGTGCAAGCCCCAAGAAGAATTATTTCCAGGAAATAAAAATCAGAAAGATCCATTTCCTGACAAGTTTGACTATGTAGAAAATCATTGGCAGGGGCATTTCACACTTCTCTGTGATAATACAGGAAAGCTTACCTGTCCATTCAAAGAATATTGAGCAAATGAAAAAATGAGCATTTTTAACTCCAGGTAAAACAAAAATTTGCACAAGAAAATAATCATCATTATGGCACATCCGTTGGCTCAACAGTGAATAGTATTTATATATTCATTACACTGAAAACAGACTTAACATGTGGTTATGTTGGGGGGAAGGGGAAGTCCCTATTAACCTAAAATGCACATACTTTATGGCCCAAGAATTCCTCCTAAAATAATTCATAGCATATAATTTGCACATATGTAAGGATATTTAGGGCAACGTTGTTTAAAACAGCAAAAGGTTGAAAACAGCATAAAGGACAACGATAGCATTACATCAATAGTATTTCAAACAGTAGAATAATATTCAACCATCTGAAAGAATGAGGCGGTGCCATAGGTACTGACCCTGAGAGCATCTCACAGGTATATTGTAAAGTGACGTAAGTAAGATTTAGAGCATTACGCAAACTTTATGTAAAGGTGTGCTTGTGTTTGTACACATGCAGAATACCTCTAGAAGGAGATACAAGACACCAGTAAAAGTGGTTGCCTCTGTGAAGGGAATGGAACCAGGTAACCAGGGGATGATGTGGGAGGGGGATGAACTAGGCTGGGGAAAGACTGGTGTTTTGTTATAAAAAAGCCCCTGGCACTGTGTGACTTTTTAAAAAGTATACTGGGGCGCCTGGGTGGCTCGGTCAGTTAAACGTCTGACTTCAGCTCAGGTCATGATCTTGTGGTTCATGAGTTCCAGCCCTACGCTGGGCTCTGTGCTAACAGCTCAGAGCCCAGAAACTGCTTCAGATTCTGTGTCTCCCTCTCTCTCTGCCTCTTCCCCGCTCCATGCTCTGTCTCTCTCAAAAATAAATAAACCTTAAAATAGAAAGTATGTATACAAAACAGCAGAAACAGACCCATAAATACAGAGAACAAACTGCTGGTTGCCAGAGGGGAAGGTGTGTGGATAGCCAAAATGGCTGAAGGGAAGTGGGAGGTATAGGCTTCTATTTACAGAACAGAATACATCTCAGGGATAAAAGATACAGCATAGAGAATATAGTCAATGGTATCATAACAGCGTTGTATGTTGACAGATGGTAGCTACACTTGTGAGTTGTCAAATCACTATGTTGCATACCTGAAACTAATGTAACATTGTATGTCAACTATGTTTCAATGAAGAAGAAATTTTAAACTTATTGTTACTTGATTTTTTCTATTTTTAGAGAGAGAACAAGTTAGGGAGGAGCAGAGGGACAGAGAAAAAGAATCCTAATCAGGCTCTGGCACAGAGCCCAACCCAGAACTCAATTGCATGACCCTGGAATCATGAGCTGAATTTCATTCAGCTGAATTTCAGCTGAGCTGACATTAAGAGTCAGACCCTTGGGCGCCTGAGTGGCTCAGTTGGTTAAGCATCCAACTTCGGCTCAGGTCAGATCTCACCGTTCGTGGTTCGGGCCCTACATCAGGCTCTGTGCTGACAGCTCAGAGCCTGGAGCCTGTTTCAGATTCTGTGTCTCCCTCTCTCTCTGCCCCTCCCCCACTCATGCTCTGTCTCTCTCTGTCTCAAAAATAAATAAACTATAAAAAAAATTAAAAAAAAAAGACTCAGACACTCAACTGACTGAGCCACCCAGGTGCCCCTTAAAAATTTATTTTTAAAAAACGAACTCACAGAACAAATGTGTGGTTACTAGGGGTGGGGCAGAGAGGGGTTGGGCAAAAGTACAAATTTTCAGTTATAAGATAAATAAATCCTTGAGATGTAATGTACAGCGTGGTGACTATAGTTACTAATACAACTGGGGGCACCTGAGTGGCTCAGTCAGTTGAGCATCCCACTCTTGACTTCAGCTCAGGTCACAGTTTCATGGTTTGTGGGATCAAGCCCCATGTCCTGCTCTATGTTGACAGAGCAGGGCGTGCTTGGGATTCTCTCTCTCCCTCTTTCTTCTCACCCTCCCTCATTCTCTCTCAAAATATATAAACTTAAAAAAAAATAACACATACAACTATACTGTATGTTTGAAAATTGTTAAGAAGGTAGATCTTAAAAGTTTGCTTCACAAGAAAAGAATTTATAATGTGTGTGTTGATATCCATCAACTTACTGTGCTGATCATTTTGCAATACAGGCATATACCAAATCATTATGTTGTATACCTAAAACTAATACAGTCTTATATGTCAATTATATCTCAATTAAAAAAAGAATCCAAAAAATTTTAAGAATTAAAAAAATGAAAAGTATGTGTATATACAGTTGATCCCAAATGAATACTCAAGGTTATTTGGCAGTTACATGTTTTTTAAATGCTGATTTCAACTCTGGTCAAATTTCTGAACTTCCTTATTGACCCTAATAGTTTTAGTTAATTATTTTTTTTAAATTTTTTTTTATAGTTCATTTATTTTTGAGACAGAGAGAGACAGAGCATGAGTGGGAGAGGGGCAGAGAGAAAAGGAGACACGGAAGCTGAAACAGGCTCTAGGCTCTGAGCTGCCAGCACAGAACCTGATGCAGGGCTTGAACCCATGAACCGCGAGATCATGACCTGAGCCGAAGTCAGACACTTAACCGACTGAGCCACCCAGGAGCCCCAATTATCTTGAACATCTGAGTTAAAAACAGTAATTTGTAAAGATACAAATAAGACAGTTATCTTACTTTCACCCAGTATTTGTGACTTATTTCTTTGTCTTCTGATTCCAAGCTCCAGTACAATGTAGAATAACTGAGCTGATGTAAGCATCCTTCCCACATCCTGATTTCAGCAAGAATGTTCCCAACGTCCCACCCAAAGTTCTACTTCTTGCTCAGAATTTATAGCAGAGATCGTTTATCAGGTTAAGAGTGTTTGCTTCCTTTCCTATTTTAGCCTGAGGTTTTTGATGTTAATCAGAAATAGGAATTCAATTTGAGCAAATTTCTAAAGCATGTATTGATGTCAATTTCCCCATTTGTTAATGGAGAAAATTACCTGAAAAAGATTTTCTAACATTGCAATTTCCTTAAACTCATAAGTTTAAATGATACTTGCTTATCGCGTGGGCTTCTGAGATTATATATTTATATAATATTCATTTTATAACATATTATTTAGGATATTTCTTTGTATTTATAGTCTTTTTGGTTCTATCCATGACTGTATAGCAATTGGGATGCCTCCATCTTTTTCTATTCCTGGAATAATTTATATAAGAATATCTGTTTACTGAAAGTTTGATAGTAGCTGCTCTATAAATTTTCTGGGACTGAGCCTTTAGAGGATAGATATTTGATTACCTATTCTATTACTTTTGTGTTACTGAAAAACTCAGCTTTCTATCTCTTATTTCTCCTTAAGTCAGTATGGAGATTTATGTTTTTCTGGAATATCATCCATTTCATCTATACTTTCAAACATAATGTATAAAATTTACATAATCTTGTGTAATTTAAAAAACTGCTGGAACTTTAGTCTGCTTTCTTTTTTCTAAGTTTATTATTTTTAATTTTCTCATTTATCTTTATAAGAATTGCCAAACATTATTTATTTTGCTATTCTTTTAATACAATTCATTCTTGGGGTGCCTGGGTGGCTCAGTCAGTTAAGTGTCCAGTTTCGGTTCACGTCATGATCTCACGGTTCGTGGGTTTGAGCCCCGCATCGGGCTCTGTGCTGACTGCCAGCTCAGAGCCTGGAGCCTGCTTCAGATTCTGTATCTCCCTCTCTCTGACCCTCCCCTGCTCACGCTGTCTCTCTCTCTCTCAGAAATAAATAAAACATAAAAAAAATTAATATAATTCATTCTTGTCTATATCAATCACGTCTGCTATATGTATACTGTTTCATTAATTCTGTTTTTATTTTTATAATACTTCCCTTTTACTTGTGTGCTATTTTCAAAGGTTCTTGTAATGAATGACTAGTTCATTTTTTAAAATCTTATTTTCTAATAAATATATTTTAAATCTATAAATTTTCTTGGGCACACCCTACAGGCTTTGATATGTGGGGCCACTGTGGCCATTCATTTCTCAATAATTTCTAATTTTAGCATTGATATTATTTGTGAACAAAGAATTATTAGAAGTGTGCCTTAAATATCTAAGTTATATTTTAGGGGAACTTGAATATCCTTTTGGACACAGAAAAGGTACAACAATGTGAATATATTTAACACTACCGAACTGTATGTTTAAAAATTGTTAAGGTGGTAGTGGTGCCTGGGTGGCCCAGTCAGTTGAAGTGTCTGGCTTTTGATTTCAGTTCAAGTCACAATCTCACAGTTGTGAGATCTAGCCCTGCATCAGGTTTCTCTTGGAGTGTGGAGCCTGCTTGGGATTCTCTCTTTCTCCTTCTTCCCCTCTCCCCCGTTTGTGCTCTTACTCTAATTAAAAGCAAAATTGTTAAGATGGTAAATTTTAGAGACACCTGGGCTGCTCAGTCGGTTGAACCTCCAGCTCTTGATTTAGGCTCAGGTCACGATCTCATGATTTGTGAGACGGAACCCCGCCTCCGGCTCCGTGTCAACAGCATGGAGCCTTCTTGGGATTCTCTCTCTCTTTCTCTCTCTCTCTCTCTCTCTCTCTCTCTCTCTCTCTATCCCTCTCCCTGCTCATGCATATGCTCTTTCTCAAAATAAATAAATAAACATTTTTTTAAAAATGGAAAGAGACAAACCATAGAGACTCTTAAATACAGGGAACAAACTGAGTTTTGCTGGCAGGGTGTTGGGTGAGGCAATGGGCTAAATGGGTAATGGGCATTAAAGAGGGCACCTGGGATGAACACTGGGTATTATAAGTAAGTGATGAATCACTAAATTATATTCCTGAAATCATTATTATACTATATGTTATTTTTTTTAATTAGAAAAAACTTTTTAAATTTATTTTTGAGAGAGTGAGACAGAGTGTGAACTGGGGAGGGTCAGAGAGAGAAGGAGACACAGAATCCAAAACAGGCTCCAAGCTCTGAGCAAGCATTCAGCACAGAGCCTGACATGGGGCTCGAACCCACAAACCGTGAGATCATGACCTGAGCCAAAGTCTGATGCTCAACCAACTGAGCCACTCAGGTGCCCCATTATTATACTATATGTTAACTTGGATTTAAATTTTTCAAAAAATGTTGAAAGACAAAAAATTAAAAATTAAAAGGTGGTAAATTGAAAAAAAGATGGTGAATCTAAATTTTTTTAATCTTTATTTTTTTATTTTTGAGAGAGAGACAGAGTACAAATGGGGTGAGGGGGCAGAGGGAGAGAGGGAGATACAGAATATGAAGCAGGCTCCAGGCTCTGAGCTGTCAACACAGAACCCAACATGGGGCTCCAACTCACAAACCTTGAGATCATGACCTGAGCCAAAGTCAGATGCTTAACTGACTGAGCCACCCACGTGCCCCTAATTTTATGTTACATGTATTTTATCACAATTTTTTAAAAAACTTAATGCAAAAAAATAACAAGAGACAAGTAGATTTCTGGGTGGGTTCAGTGTAATCACAAGACAAAGGCAGAAGAACCAGAGAGATGGAAGCGTCAGAAGGACTTGGTCCATCCTTGCTGAGCTTGAAGATGGAGAAAGGGGCCCTGAATTGAGAAATACAACAGCTTGTAGAAGCTGGAAAAGGCAAGAAACCAGGTCTCCTCTAGAGCCTCCAGAAAGTTCTGCCAACACCTTGATTTTAACAGTTAATTAAGCCTAATGTTCATATGAGGTGTTACATTATTAGCCCCTCTCTCCATTTGATATAAAACTAATCAAAACAGAGTGATCTGTATGGCCTGGCATACAAGCCATAGGGGAAATCTTCCTATAAGATACTCAAAGTCTCTTGCCTTCTTGCCATCCTTTTCCATAGTGCAGAGAGCATCATCTAAGGTTCTCAAAAATGGAGGTGGAAGGAAGTTATACTCCTAGACCTCAGGATCTCAGTGGTGGATGAAAGGGTAGAACTTACTAAATCAGGGCTATCTCCACCATCCTAACTGAGCTCTCCCCAGAACCCACCCTACACAGCCAGGATTGGAACACTAAGCTTCCGGCACCCAGTCCCAGCAAGGCCCAAAGAGGAAGAACTTGGGAAATATTAACCTGAAACACTATTAAAACTTTCATCTGCAGTGATTAGAATGGTGGTGAGAGAAAGGCCAGAGCCCAGCAGGCTCTTTGCCCTCTCAACGGCTTCAGGGAATTTCGTTCCTGGAAATGTATACAGAGCCTTTGCCACTGTGTCCCAGATGTGTTCCACTTGCTTATCCTTTGAACTTTAGATTGCATTAGAAGAGCTAACATTTGCTTGTTTGGAAGGAGGCTGAGCCTCTTCTTGACCCTTCTCCCTGGCCATTTGAGAAAGGTCTGAGACAGAATGATTTCTTTAATAAAAGGACACAGAACTGCATCTTGCCAACAATATTTCCATCAATCTTTTTTTTTTTTTTTGAAAACAGAATTCAAAGTGTTTTCAGATTTGGTACAGTTCCTCTGACCTATGATTTTCCAAGTTCATGGATCAGTGAAGGACTTTCTGACCTAGAAGGTGGGGAAACTGAGGCAGAGGGTTAGGGGAGTGTTGGAGTCCAAGTTACTCAAGATTAGGAGGGGGATTTGAAAACACAGGACAGCATTATGAGTTGATGTGAAACTCAACCAGAGAGTTTACTATTTTTCCCTCTTCCCCTCAATGATTCCTCAGCATCCTAGAATAATGATCTCCTAGGTTTCAACTATAGGTCTCTTTCTACAAAGCAGAAAATGAAGGTGAAGATGAAGTCCACATGTTTAAAGCTGAAGCAATACTTTGTCTCCTACCCTGCTTCCCCAAATCATCCAAATAATTTCTGGAGTCTTTGAGAAAAAAACTTAGTATCTACTTTAGATGGTTTCTATTTTTGGTATTAAAACACCATTCTAAGTGTGAGTTCTGCAGGCAAGGATATTTGCACGCAATAATTTTTATTAGGACTTTTACAATGTATAATCTTTACAAATGACTTTCTTACGTATTCTTTCTCAGAAAGTAGTTTACTTAAGAAGGCAGTTCGTGAAAGTTGTAAGCTGTTAAAAAGTTACTAAGGAAAATCATTTATGTGCAAAATAAAATATTGATCAAACGGTTGTAACTTGAAGTGAGCTCTCACATAAAAGAAAAATAAAACGCAAAGATGTAAAGGCACTCAAGTGAAGAGAGATCTAGAAATAGAATTAATTACTACAAGGTTTTTTATCTGAAGGGCTGAAATGCCTTACCTGGTCATAATCTCCTCCTTTTCCTGCTCTATGCAAAGAATCAATAAAAAGACCTAAAACTTAGAAGGAGCTACTTCAGCAGAAGCTATGGAGAGGTGGGCGTCCCTGAAATGCTTCTGTAAACTAAAGCAATAGCCAGGAATTGATGGACTCTATGAAAACAGTGTTTTGCCCCCCAGGTAGTTAGATTTATAGAGCCATGGACATGAACCATCTGATATATTATATGACTTTAAAACAGATTAAAGGGGCGCCTGGGTTACTCAGCTAAGCTGCCAACTTTGGCTCAGCTCATGATCTCACAGTTCATGAGTTCAAGTCCCACATTGGGCCCTTTGCTGACAGCTCAGCGCCTGGAGCCTGTTTTGGTTTGTGTGTGTGTGTGTGTGTGTGTGTGTGTGTGTGTGTGTCTCTCTCTCTCTCTCTCTCTGCCCCTCCCTGCTCGTGCTCTGTCTCTTTCTCTCTCTCTCTCAAAACTAAATAAACATTTAAAAAAATAAATAAAATCCAGTCTTGGGATAAGAAGCTATGCTATGACTGATTATGTTCAGAATTCATAAGAGATTAACTGAGTTTTATGTTATACCAGGGTGTTTTCCAACAATTGCCCATAGATTAGTGCATCTGAAGCAAAGGGCTCTAGAGAGGAAATTCAAGTTTCACCAATATTCAAGCCTTTCCTGTTCCACCTGGACATAACAGGAGACTACATTCCCCTTCCCAATTCGCAGTTAGGTGCAACCTCTCGATTGAGCTGAGCCCTGGACTTATTACGACACTGCAGTCAAAACTCCCAAATCTTCTACATTCTCACATTCTCAGTCTTCATTCAGTTCTTGGTTGGAGGCCGTTCTTCCACACAGAGGATTCAAAGTCCTTACAAGATGACAGACCAAGAAATGTAAGGAGTCTGAATCCCTGAATCTCTGCATGGAAAGCTGCTAATCCATTTGGATTGGGATATGAGCAAGAGATGAACCTTAACATTTATTTATTTATTTATTTTGAGAGAGAAAGAGCATGAGAGGGAGGGGCAGAGAGGGAGGGAGAGAAAGAATCCCAAGCAGGCTCTGCGCTGTCAACACAGAGCCTAATGTGGGGCTTGAACTCACAAACTGTGAGATTATGACCTGAGCTGAAACCAAGAGTCAGATGCTTAACTGATTGGGCTACCCAGGTGCCCTGAAATGAACCTTTTCTCATGTTAACCATCTGAACCTTGGGGGTTATTTGTTATGGCAGATAAGCTACCTTAATTTAGTGCTCATTGAAATTACAGATGCCTTGTTCCACTCCAAGATATATTGAATCAGAAGCTCTTGCAACAGGATCCAGGACTCTGGAATTCTTATGTTCTCCAAGTGATTCTATGCACACTGAAATGTGAGAAGCACTACTTTAGACTTGGATTTCTTCAGAAGTTATCCACATATATACATTAAAATGAAACCTTTCTTACAAGTGTAAAGTTGAGGGGCACCTGGGTGGCTCAGTCAGTTAAGCATCCAACTTTGGCTCAGGTCATGATCTTGCAGTTTGTGGGCTTGAGCCACAGGTTGGGCTCCGTGCTGACAGCTCAGAGCCTAGACCCTGCTTCAGATTCTGTGTCTCCTCTCTCTGCCCCTCCCCTGCTTGCGCTCTCTCTCTCTCTCTCTCTAAGTAAAATAAAACATTAAAAGATTTTTGAACTATTCAAAAGTGTTTTAAGTCTGTTAATATAGAGCAATGCAT
This sequence comes from Crocuta crocuta, assembly GCF_008692635.1. NCBI lineage: Eukaryota > Metazoa > Chordata > Mammalia > Carnivora > Hyaenidae > Crocuta > Crocuta crocuta. The sequence continues at coordinate 3,206,940 of NW_027531005.1, forward strand.
TAGAAACAATATCAATCATGTTCTTAATGCCAAACACATAGTTTAAATCATGTAGATCAGGGTATGCAACATATATTCAACAAGCATTTATTAAGCACTCATCGTGTGCCAGGAACTGCACTAAATACTGGGGATACGTGATCAACAAAATAGTCACATCCCCTGCTCCCACAGAACTTCCTATGGGTACCGATAACTATAATACCTTGTGAGAAGTGTAAATACCTGATGCTCTGAGAGCACATGAAAAGGCTTTAACCCAGGGGTGGTGGATTCAGAAAAGACATCTCAACTTATACACGAAGGATGAATAAGAATTAGCCTGATGAAAGAGAAGAGGTAGGGTAAAACATTTTTCCAAGTAGGCAAACAGTGTGCAAGAAGATCAAAAAGCAAGAGAAAGCAGAGAACATGACATTAAGGATGTACATGAAGAGACTTGGGGCTAGTGAACCAAGTACAGGCCAGGCCAGAGGGCAATGGACACCAATTTCAGGAACTTGGAAATCATATTGAGGGGAATGAGGTGCCATTCAAGCTTTAAAGAGAAATGTGCTTCATCATATTTGTTTATAAAATTACTCCACTTGCATCATGCAGAATGGATTGAATGGGCTAAGACTTGAGGAAACCAGTTTAAAGACTGGTTTGTATGTGTTACAGAGTTCCACGTAATAAGCCAACTAATTAATTTATTCATTCAACTAAGTTTTATTGATTTCTATACAAGGGGCTTGGGATACAGTGATGACAAGGCGGATATGGTTTATCCTCATGAACTTTGAAGCTGAGAGAGAGAGAAAGAGAGAGGCAGAGAAGAAGAGAGAGGAGAGGAGGAGGGGGAGAGAGAGTGAAAGAGAGCAAGAGAGAGAGAAACTGAGACTGAATATGTAATAAAATGATAGTGGCCCAGAGTAGTCACAGTAAGGGTGAAGGAAATAGTGGTAATTGAGGGAAGGTAGGAGCGGAGGAAGGAGAAGCCTAAGGTAATGCTCTGGTTTTTGGTATGATGAATGCTACTGCCATTCACTGAAATAAAGAAGACAGGAATAAGACTAGGTTGAAAGAGAGAATGCATTTAATTTTGGACTTAACACTACCTGATTTCAAGACTTATAAAGATATAGAAATCAAGACAGTGTGGTACTGGCATCAAGTTAGATAAATAGATCAATGAAACAGATTAGAGAGTACAGAAATAGATGCACACATATGGTCAATTGATTTTCAACAAAAGCACAAAAGCAATTCAATGGAGTAAAGCTAGTCTTCCCAACAAATGATTTTGTAACAGTTGAACAACTATGTGCAAAAATTATTCTTTGATCTGGATCATATACCATATAAAAAATAAACTCAAGACGTATTTCATATGGAACTATAAATTTTAAAACTAAAACCTCTAGAAGAAAATATTTGTGGCCTAAGACAAATATTTCTTAGACATGGTACCAAAACCACAAACCATAAAAGAAAAAAAAAATAGACACTTTGGATTTCACAAAAGTTAACATTTTTGACAAGAGAGGACTTCATCAAAATTAAGAACTTTCATTAAGAGAATGAAAAGCTACAGACTGGGAGAAAATATTTGAAAATTATGTTTCTAGCAAAGAACTTAGATCCAGAATATATAAAGAATTCTCCAGGTTTGATAATAAGAAAACAAATAATTATGTTAAAAATAGGCAAAAGATTGGGGTGCCTGGGTGACTCAGTTGGTTAAACATTTGGCTTCAGCTTGGGTCATGATATCGGGGTCCGTAAGTTTGAGCCCCATGTCTAGCTCTGTGCTGACAACTGAGAGCCTAGAGCCTGCTTCAGATTCTGTGTCTCCCTCTATCTCTGGCCCTCTCCCACTCATGTTCTGTCTCTCTCTCAAAAATAAACAGACATTAAAAAATTTTTTTAAATGGGCAAAAGATTTGAGAAGTTGCTTTACCAAAGAAGATATACAGATGACAATCACATGAAAAAATGCTGAACATCTTTAGTCATTAGGAAAATGCAAATTAAAACTACAATGAGCTGCACACCCATTGGAATGGCTAAAATTAAAAGAAAAGTGAACACATATGTCTATACAAAGACTTGTACACAAATCTATACAGCAGATTTATTTGTAATAGCCCCAAACTGGAAATAACCCAACTGTTCATCAATAGGTAAATGAGTAAGCAAATTGTAGCATAGCCACCCAATGGAATACTATTCAGCAACAAAAGGAATTAACTACTGATACATGTAATAATATAGATAAATCTCAAAATTATTACGATCATTAAAAACAAGTCATTAAAGGGGCACCTGGTGTCTCTGTTGGTTAAGCGTCAGACTTCAGCTCAGGTCATGATCTTGTCGTTCATGACTTCAATCCCCATGTTGGCCTCTGTGCTGACAGCTCAGAGCCTGGAGCCTGCTTTGGATTCTGTGTCTCCCTCNTCCAAATAAGTCATAAAAGTGACAAAAAGCAGATCAGTAGTTGCCTGGGGACTGTCAGGGAGTAGTGGCATGAAGGAGGTGGAGAAGAGGATGACAAAGAATATTAGGAAAACTTTGAGGTGATGTGTGCATTCATTATCTTGACTGGTTTTAATTTCAAGGATGAATATATACACAAAAGTTTTAAAGGTTCTCAGATTGTATACTTTAAATATGTGTAGTTTCTTGTATATCAATTATACTTCAATAATACTGCTAAACTACTTTAAAAAATAAAACTATGTGGGTGGGCCTCATCCAGTTTGTTAAAGACCTGAATAGAATAAAAGGCTAAGGTAGAGTTTTCTCTCTGTCTTCAAATTTGGACATTAGTCTTCTGCCTTCAGACTTGGACTCAGACTAGAACTTATACCACTGGCTTCCCTGGGTGTCTCCAACTTGGCACTACAGATCTTAGGCTTTTCAGCCTCCATAATTGCATGAGTGAATTCCTTAAGTAAATATATGCATACCTATATACATACACACATATGTGTATGTATATAGGTATGCATATGTAAACATATACAGAGAGTTATATATGTGATATAGACTTCTATGTATTTATAGTTATCAAAATATCATATTTATATATTTTTATATATTATGCATTAGATTATAAACAATTTTTTTTACAAATAGTTTATTGTCAAATTGGTTTCCATATAACACCCAGATTATAAACAATTTTATAGAGAGATAAGTTATAGAATAGAGAATAGGAGCTATGTACATACCTCCCATATTATATAGAGAGATAGATATAGTTATAGATGCATATATATTTCCCATTGGTTTTGTTTCTCTGGAGAACCCAGACCGATATGGAAGCAGAGAATATGGACAGTTGGATAGGCCAAGGAATGCTCTTTGGCCAGATGGTAGAATTGGACAATGAGACCAGAATTGAGGAAGGGTAAAGCAATGAAGACAGAAGAACGGAGCAGCTGACTATGGCATAAATAGAAGGAGCTGGGAAGTAGAGCTGGCAGAGTGTAAACTAACAGGTACAGAGGAGATAAGTGAATGAAAGTAGTCATCAGGATGAGAAGTTTAACCAAAAGCCCTCAGAACACAGACTTCCAGATGATGACAAGACCTAGGGATGTGGAAGTAGAAGGCTGAGATAAAGAGGAAAGGATGTTTATCGGCATTGTGTAAAACAAGGAACTGATGGACCAGGGTGCTGAGTCATCCCTGTGTTTTTGGTAAGATGAAGATTCAAAAGAATTCAGGCATTTGTGATTAGCTGGTATCAGCATTTCCTGCTTGTAAGTTTTGCTATTTTAAGTGATTCAGTGCCTCTATAGAAAATTATCCTCCTAAACACATAAAATGGTCATGGAAAATATCATGCCTGAAGTATTTTGATCAGAAAAACTGTGTATTTAGTGCTTTAGATGGTCCAGCCCTTTCTTGTCCTTTCAAGTGTTTTCAGCCTTGCAAGCGATAGGACTTTTTAATTTAATTTAATTTTATTTTTTTTAATGTTTTATTTATTTCTAGGAGAGAGAGAGACAGCATGAGCAGGGGAGGATCAGAGAGAGAGGGAGTCACAGATTGAAACAGGCTCCAGGCTCTGAGCCGGCAGTCAGCACAGAGCCCGACGCGGGGCTCGAACCCACGAACCGCGAGATCATGACCTAAGCGAAAGTCGGACACTTAACCGACTAAGCCACCCAGGCGCCCCAGGACTTTTAAAACATCTTATTAAAAAAGTTCCTTTCCTGTGATTGATCGTTTCTAATCCCTCACCTGGCACCTCAGCTTTAGCACAGTGACTTGACTTAGTTGTGATTGGATGGGCTCTAGGAAATGAGGGTATTGGATTAGATCAGTGAGAAGTTCTGGACCCCTTTCTTTATTGTTGACCCCTTTGGAAATGTGATGAAAATATGAGATCTTTTTCCAGGAAAATGAACATTACACATACCCACACAATTCTGCATTCAATTTAAAGGCGGTCCATAGACTGTCACTTAGTATAACCTGAATTTGATGACCATGGATATCTTTTCAATTCTATAATCTTATGACTACAGTTATACATACAGTTATATATACAGTTATACAAAGTCAATTGGCTTGTTAGAAAAAAAACAGAATAAAAAAAAATTGTATTGTAATACTTTCCCCTAAATTTGTCCCTAGATCCTGTTCTGTAATTAGCGAGGTCTAGAGCTACCATGTACATTTCTCTCTGATTGAGGCCTGATATTTCTCTCCTGGTGTGACCCTTCCCTGTCAGAGCACCTGAGAGTCATGTTATTCACCCCAACAGATTTTATTTAAAAAGGATCAATCCCTTCAGCTGAAACAGCTGAGCCTGGCATCCTGTTTGTTGACTGGCAACAGCCCAACCCCACAGCTGAAGCTGTGGAAGGAACACCAGAGACCCTCACTCTCTCGCCAATTCACTCTGACCTGGGAATACAAGTCAGAGAGCCAGGTCTGGCACAGAAGGCAGTAGAGGAACTGATGGGCCAATGACAGGGTCTCTACTGTACATATTTGCGCTCGTGGTCCCAAGAGTGCTTAGAAATAACAAGCCTAGGAACAGACCATGGAGTGAAATGAAGAAAAGAGAAAAGAAAAAAGGTCCTTCCCAAGCTAGCTAGCAAGCAAGCAACAAACATACACCATTAAAAAAAAAAAAAATCATGTCTGGAGCTAGACTTAAGTTTTTATTCTTCTTAAATTAAAATCAGTCACCAACATGGTATCTTTCTCTTTCTGTTAAAAGGTCATTCACGGCTTGTCCAAGGCAGCAGCAGATCTATCTGCTTAGTAGCCAGAGTAAATGAAAATTCTAATCTATTTTAGAAAATGGGCTCTGTAGATGAGATTATGTCTCCTGCTCTTCCTCTTAGGCAAAAAGTTACTTCTGTTCTGTTTCTATCTATGCCTTCTCTTCTTCTATAGCAGTTCATTTTTGTTCTCTCTCTAGCTCAATCAAATTCCAAGAATAGTGATATAAAACGTATATACAGTTTGTTTACCTATTACTTTATCTATTGCCCAAAGCATTTGAAATTACTTACAATCAAGACTAAAATATTAGAAACCATTAAAAGACAGCAGAGGAATAAGAGCCAAGCAATAGGTCGGTTAGAGTCGTGTTGTAATAAAAAACTTAGGCTAAGCGAAACTACAGTTAATCAATCCCCAAACATAGCTCCGAGCTCCCTGGAAGCCAAAGTAAAAAAATATGATGGAAGCAGTCTTCATTAGCTATTAAATTAAATACATCAGCTTTACATTTTTTTCCTATCATTAAATTCTCAAGTGAATTTATCTGTCATGCAGATATTCAACTAACATGGTGGATTTAAATACCTCTAATTTTATTTGAGATACAGGGATATTTTTATAAGGAAAGTTCTCAAATACATTCTTGATAACTGTCAAGGGGAGAATATTAAGTCATACATTTATTAAGGTTTCTCAGAGGTAACTTAAAGAAGTCTATCTTGAAAATGTTATTTGCTAGTTTTTGATTTGGCATGAAGATGAAACTTAGACCAGAAGAGAATTTAGGCTAGAGGAATATATCTTTAGCTATTCTTAGAACATTCTTTTCAATTATCAGTTGTCTCAGGTGGATAATTAACGGACAATAAATGGCAGGTAATTTGAGACCAAAAGCATAGATCTTCCACACTACTGATAGAAGACTTATACTAGGCATCTAGTGTGCAGAGCTGAGGTTTTATTATGAAAACTAGGAGGCTTGATTTAAATTCTTGCCTAGGTAGAAGGTTTTTTTTCAATTGTAACCCGGGTAGTTTTCCAATGCATATGCAAACAGTGCCAAGATTTTTGTCAGGATACAGCTTTGGATATCTAAAATATCTCCTGATAACTAAATTAAATAAAGTTGTTTGGTCTGTAAACTGGAGCACATTGCCCATGGTGACTATTTAGAATCTGGTATAATTTTAGGCTTTATTTTTTTATAGTCAATGGGATTACTTGCTTTAGGATGATTGCCAAATAGAATAAGACTATGCCAACATCAAAGAACAGGATGTACACATTCAGGTTTGCAATGAGAAGAGAGCATTCTCCAGCTCATCTTAAAAGTAGTACCAATATGTTGATATAAGCTCCAGGTAATGGAAAAGGAGTTATATAGTTGCAACTACGAGTTTATAGGAACTCTCATCTCTGCTTCTCAGGACTCACTTAAAGGTGCTGTTGAAGTTAGACTGAGAAGGATCAGACTGATGTTATTTGTTTCAGCAAGGACAAAGGGGGATATGGTGCAAGCTATAAAAAACAAAAGACTCATAGTGTCAGCATGATTGTTAAAGCAAGAGGAAATTTGCATTACAATTTTCCATATTATACCAAAAAAAAAAAAAAAGATTTCCTTTAGATTCAAAGTCTACTCAAGTATTTTGTCCTATGATTTAGGTTTTGAGAACAAAGAATTCCTTGCTCTGTATTCAGTTTTTTCCCCTCTGGGAATGTGATTATCTTGTAAATTAGTAAATAGCCAGGCAGACTGGAGATGCGGAGAAGAGTTGAGTAATGAAAGAAACTTCTTTGAGTTCAGGATTTGGAAAACTAGTCCAACCAATGTTGACAGTGTGCAGTGAACAGTTCTATAATCAATAGAACCAGGGGTCCAAATAAACAACAAAAAAAGTCTAGATATTAAAATAGACTTTTAGTCAAATTCAGTTACAAAAGACAAAGAAGATCACTATACAATAATAAAAGAGTCGGTTCATCAAGAGCATGTCACAATTATAAATATATATACACCCAATACCAGAGAGCCTAGACATAGTAAAAACCAACAGGTCTGAAGGGAGAAATAAACAGTAATGCAATAATAGTAGAGGACTTCAGTACCCCACTTTCAACAATGGAGAGATGAACCAAGCAGAAAATTAATAACAAAACATAGTACTTTAATTATCCCTTAGAAAAAATGGACCTATCAGAAATATCCAGCACATTCCACCCGGGAGCAACAGAATACCCATTCTTCTCAAATGCTCATGAAATGTTCTTCAGGATAGATGGTGTGTTGAGTCACAAAGTAAGCCTTAGCAAACGTAAGAAGGGTGAAATCATAACAAGTATCTTTTCCAACCACCGTGGTTTGCAAATGGAAATCAGTAAACAGGAGGAAAACTGGACAATTCACAAAGGTGAAACTAAACAATACCCCCCGAACAACAATGGGCCAAAGAAGAAACAAAAAGGAAAATTATAAAAAAGTATCTTGAAACAAATAAAAACGGAAACACAACATATCAAAATTTATGATATGCAGCGAAAAGAGTTCTAAGAAGGAGTTTTATTTCGCTAAACCTCTACATTAAGGAAAAAGAAAGATTTCAAATACATGACCTAACTTTACACCTCAAAGAACTGGAAGAAGAAGGACAAACTACATCCAAAGAAAAGATCAATGAAATGAATTGCTTCTTTTTTGAAAAAAATAAACAAAATTGACAAACTGTTACCTAAACTTAACAAGAAAGGATAGTTTAACAACCACAAATCAACAAATGTGATATACCACACTAATAGAAAGATAAAAACCATATGATGATCTTCTCATCAGATATAGAAAAAGCATTTCACGAATTTCAACATTGTTTTATGATAAAAGCTCTCAAGAAACTAGATATAGAAGAAATGTACCTCAACATACTGAAGGCCCTGGGTGACAAACGTACAGCTAACATTGTATTCAATGGTGAAAGGTTAAAAACTTTCCTTATAGGAATAGAAATAAGACAAGGGAGCCCACTCTCACCACTCCTATTCAATATTGTACTGGGAATCTTAGCCAGGGCATGTAGGCAAGAAAAAGAAGTAAAAGGCATACAAATTGGAAAAGAAAAACTAAACTTGTCTCTGCAGATTATATGATCTTATAAATGAAAATCCTAAAGGCTCCACCAAAAAACTATAATTAATGGATTCCGTAAAACTGAAGGATACAAAATCAACACACAGAAATCAGTTGTGTTTCAATATACTAACAATGAACTCTCTGACAAAGAGGTTTGAAAATCCCATTTACAATAGCCTCAAAAATAATAAAAAGCCTAGGAATAAATCTAACCGAGAAGTGAAAGATTTGTATGCTGAAAACTATGAGAAAATGAAGATGATATAAATAAATGGAAAGATATCACAAGTTCATGGATGAAAAGGGTTAGTATTATTAAAATGTCCATACTGCCCATATCTATCTATGGATTCCAACCAATCCCTATCAAAATTCCCATGGCATTTCTCACAAAAATAGAAAGAACAATCCTAATATTCATATGGAATTGCAGAAGTCCACTAATAGCCAAAGCAATGCCGACAAAGGACAAAGCTGGAGGCATCACAATTCCTGATATCAAACATTATTACCAAAAAATAATAATATAAAAGTGAGATATTGGTATAAAAATAGACACATAAACCAATGGAACAGAATCAAGAACCCAGAAATTAACCCATGCATATATGATCAACTATATTTGTCAAGGAGTCAAGAAAACTTGGGGGAAGTGATAGTCTATTGTGTCAGGAAAGAATGAAGAAAAGTGGAATTGGACTCCCATCTTACACCACTCACAAAACTAACTCGAAATTGATTAACGACTTCAACGTAAAACCTGAAACTGTGAAACTTCTAGAAGAAAACAGGGAAAAATCTTCGCATTGATCTTGGCAACAATTTTTTGGATGTGAAACCAAAAGCACAAGCGAAAATGAACAAGTAGGACAACATCAAACTAAAAAGCTCTGCACAGCCAAGGAAACAATTAGCAAAATCAAAAGGCAGCCTATGGAATGGGAGGAAATATTTACAAACCATCTATACGGTAAGGGGTGATGTTCAAGGAACCCCTACAACTCACCAGGAAACAATTACTTCTTCTCTCTTCTTTTTTTCAGGTATGTGGAATCTAAGAATGCTGAACTCAAAGACATGGAGAGTAGAATGGTGGTTGGGGAGCGAGGGAAATAGGGAAACGTTGGTCAAAGGGCCTAAACTTTCAGCTGCAAGATGATTAAGTTCTGAGGATCTAATGGAGAGCGTGGTGACTGTAATTAGCATTACTTAGGGGCACCTGGGTGGCTCAATCAATAGCCCTTTGGGTTCTTTATTTCAGCTCAGGGTGGTGGGATCAAGCCCCACATCAGGCTCCACACTGATTGTGGAGCCTGCTTAAGATTCTTGATTTCTCTCTTCCTCTGCTCCTTCCCCATGCTCTCTCACATGCTCTCTCTCTTTCTCAAATTAAGAAAAAAAACCCACACAATACTTTATTAGACACTTGAAAGTTGTTAAGAAAGTGGATCTTAACAGTTATCACCAGGGGCATCTGGCTGATTCATTTGGTGGAGCATGCAACTTTTGATCTCAGGGTTGTGTGTTCAAACCCCACCTTGGGTGTAGAGATGACTTAAAAATAAGATCTTTAAAAACTTATTCCCCCACCAACACACACAACTAGTAATTATGTGAGGGGATCAAGGTGTTAACTAACCTTATTGTGGTCATCATTTTGTAATATATATGATTTGGGACTACTGCCTGAATTCTAGAACTGTAATACATCGATATTGTTCTAAGGCACCAACGCTGTGGTCATTTGTTAACAGCAACAATAGAATGCTAATCTAATGGGCGATGTGGATGAAATGTGTCACTGTCATCACGTGTTGATATAAGAGGCCGTTGTAGGCTTGGCAAGAATTGAAATTGAACTGTTTCAGGGGGGTAGATTAGGTATGGGCCTGGACTATTGCCAGTTAGAGAGGTAATTCCCCACTCCTTTCCCTTAGCTGTTTGTATTCAGAAGTAGGAGGCAGTAGAGCCTCTTGGGGAAAATATGTTAGACTCTCTCCCCTTCCCTCAGAGTATGAAAGACAAAGACGTGTGTGGGAGACTATTCCTCCAGCCTAAGGCCAGACTGCAGAACAGGGAGAAGGTATGCCACAAAAGAGGAGGAAATCCGGGCTGGAGGCCCTGGCTTAGCACAAGCAGTTTGGCTGTCAGAGGAAAGTGTTGGATTAAAGCAGAGCCCATGCACTGAAACTTCTCCCCAGCCAGCCTTCTCAGCACTCTGAGACCTCAACAGTGAAAATGGCTGTAAACTCAAAGAGCTGTGCCCACTGAGACTCAGACAGTAGTGAGGCTGGCTACCTGTCCCGGCTTTCCACTTGGCCCGATGGCAGGGGCCAGAGATGGAAACTCCAGGCCAGCGGGGCGCCCAGCAGTTCCCATTGCTGCTGACTGGCTGGCCGGCCTCAAGAATAAATGAATTCTCTCTCTCCTGGCTGCCAGCAGCTGGCCAGCCCTGCGGGGGCCTCCCTGGAGAAACCATGGGGTTCTTAAGAAGGTCTGGCAAGAACGGCTCAGGGGTCTGGTGGCCTGGGGTCTTAAAGAAAATTTAAGCATCTTATATTTTGTCCCAAGCTTGTGGGCTTTTGGAGATTGCTTCGCTTAGGCAGATTTTTGGTCCTACATCTGCACTTAGAACTAAGAAATGACCACGTGTAAGTGACGTGCTGGGACCCAAAAGACACAGATTACACTGTGTCCGTACACAGAGATGCTTAAAATGACAACCTGTCCTAGATAGACTGTCCCTGTCTATCAAGGAGATTTACTTGAGCGGACCATCTGTAAATGTGAGAGAGGCGTTCCCTGCGGTGTGAGGAAGGGTGGCGAGTCTGTTCGCAGATAATACTTCTTAGTAGAAGAGCTCTGCTCCGAGAAAGGACAGAGAAGCAAATCAGCCCTAAAAGGGAAAGGCAGGAAGAGGCTTTAGGGGAGGCCTTCAGGGACTATACTGTGCGCTGGTAAGCTGGCTCTCCGGAGGGGCTGTCACCACCATGCCCAACACCCTCTCCCCGGGGATTGAGCCTTTAGTGTCCACTGATAATTGGAAGTATCAGCTTGGCCTCAAGGGTGAAATCCTGGGCTTTCTGCCAATAGGCACCTGGGAGAGTTTTGCTGTCAGGCAAATAATGAGGAAAGCAAAAGAACTGTGAACATATTTGCACCCCGAGTTTGTGGAGCAAACAGTTTTGCAATTGATATAAACGACGCTCTGTTTCCTGGAGCATTCAGCATTCAGGGACAGACAATCTCACCGGTTCCCTCCTGCTCAGACGTCGCATGGCCTTGTTGCCTAAAAACCACAAACAGGAAAGTCTTAGGAGGAGAGGCTGGGAAATCCTCACATAACCCTTTCACCGCCAACTTCTGCAGACAGTTCTGCAGACAAGCGTCACTGGCTTTGTCTGACATTTGCCAGTTTCCTACATAAATCACCAGCACCTGAATCTCCAGCAGCTGGGAAAGAAACAAGATTTAATAGGTTCAGACTGATAAGGTGGTCCAATCTGGCTGACTTTGTTTTGAAACAAGATTAGATACCCTTACAGGAGCTTGAACGTGTAAATATGTGCTAAACGTGGCATGAAAAGCCTGGTAGACACAGCTCTGAGCTTCACGGAGGTGTGAGGGGAAAGAAATGTCTTCCGTGCACAGCTGTAGCACATTTTAACACCCTCTGTCTCTGTGGATGAAATGCCATCATCCTATTAGCTCCAAAGCCTCTCTGTGCTCTTCTTTAATATTCTGTTGTCTTCAAAGATAATGGTACATGGTAATTCTAAGAGGGAGCCTATCACTGGAAGAGGTCAGGTTGGAAAAATTAACTGCTCCAAGCTGCTGGCACTTTTGTTAAGGAGACAAAGCGTATGCAGATGAAGACAAAGACACTCTTCAAGAAGGAAGGATCACTTACAGCAGGTTGGTGAAGAGACACATGGTGCTGACCTGCAGGCGGGGTGAGATGAGAAATATCTTTATGCAGGACTCGCTGTGCAATGAAGGAAGCTCTGGACACACTCATCTGCATGAAATGACGTGAACAAGTAGAGAACAGGAGGAAGGAGAGGGAGGGAAAGGGAATTAATGATAGGAATTGGAGGTAGGAAAAACCTGTGGAGGGTGCCTGGGTGGCTCAGCTGGTTAAGTGCCAGACATTGGCTCAGGTCACGATCTCACAGTTGGTGAGTTCGAGCCCCACCTCGGGCTGTCTGTCAGCACAGAGCTTACTTCAGATACTCTATCCCCCTCTCTATCTGCCCCTTCCCCACTCACGCTGGTGTTCTCTCTCTCAAAGAAAACACCTACAGGAAGAGGAGCTTTCCATCAATTTCCTCTAAAATGTTTTCTAGGTGATCACTGATCCCAATAACAATTCAAATCAGCCGTGGATCTCAATTGTCAATACTGGGCAGGATGATCCCAATCACCTGGCTAGGTGGGTGCTTTCTAGCCACAGGAGAGTGAGTGGCTTGTAGCAGAGACAGAGGAATCCAAAATTTCACGAAGCTTCCCAGCACTCTGAAATTCTCTGGTGGCCCCAGATTTACAGGGACATGACAGGCTTACCCTGTAGCCTGGTGGTGGAGGCAGAGGCTTGAACATTGGAGCCTACCTAATCAGGGCCACTTAGAACTCAGACGGTCAAGCCACAGTTTCAGGAGCAAAGCCAAATGTATCTCTTAGCCACGGAACCTTCAGAAAAGCATAAGGCACTAACAGTAGGTCATGTAGAGAATATGAGCAACCTTGTCCTGGTGACAAATACGGAAATAATTCCTTCTTTGAGTGTGATGTAGTGCAACCAACCCCAGATCCTCAGGATTTTAGTTTCCCTGAAAGTCCAGATCACGTCTCAGTAAGAGCTGGATGCTGTATTTGGTTGGTTGATGGGCTGAGACCCATCAATTTCAATATCCCTAGATTACAGCAAAATCATTTAAAGGCTCCTCTGACTGATGGGCTATTCTTTTTCCCTTCCATCATCACAGCATGTCGACTGTGTGTTTGCCATAATTAACTAACTTAATGTTAATAGCAAACTGCAGTGATGTATATCAGCCCTCAAATTCACTAAGATCTTAGGAGGAAAAAAAAAAAGACCAATTTTTTTCTTACTTAACACAATCCCCTGGGGAAATCAGAAGCTAAGGAAATTTCCAGCGATGAAATTAAAAACTATCCCTCAGTGGATTAAGTCAAATATAGGGAACAATAGAGGCTGTAACTTAACTGTAAGTTTAGTGTCATTTCAGAGTTGGCAATGCTGGAACAGAGTAGGCCTTCAATAAATATTGGTAAGATAAAAGGGGTGGAGGGTGGAGAGAGATTGAGGGAATGAGGGATGGATCAGGAGGAGGTAGGAAGAAAGGGACATGGAAAAGAAGACTTGACTGGCTCAAATTTGGATCTAATTTTTAAGAAACCAATGAAAAGAGAGACTGAAAATATATATAAATAGGTGTGGTGGAAAAGTATTTAATTACTTCCAAAAACTTTTGACATGTCAGTAGTTATACTGACATATAACTTACATAATCAAAGGGATCCTGTAAAAATTTTATGCAGTGGGAAAAGTCTCCAATATTGCCTGCAATTATGATACTGAGCGTCACCTGGAATGAAAATGAGTAAAATGAATCTGAGTCAGGTAAACATAACATCAAAAAGGAAAGGCGTTTTTTAGAAACTTTTGGGTTCAAATGAGAATGCAGTGGTACCCTATGTTCTTGACCTCTGAAAAATAATCTATATATCATTTTTAATTAAAAGATTCTGTTGTGGCACTGAGTGCTCACTTGAGATCCTTGTTGGTGATTAAATGAAAGCTGTCGATAACACTGGAGAAACCTGTCCTTACAATTTGGAAGCTGAACATTAGCATAATGTTGACAGGTGATTTGTCCTGGTCTATAGTATTTTAGTTTGGGGCTCAGGGTTAGGATTATATATACCTTCATCACTCTGCCAGAAATTCTAAGTGAAGGATGTGACCTTAATCCATAGATATTAATCAAAACCCAATTAAATGCCAAATGATTAATGGTGACAATCTCAAGTTCCTCTTTTGAACTCACTCGAAGAGGACTGAAAAAAATATAAAAATGGAAATTGGACGAAAGGAAGAGGAAGGTGGGAAGAAAGAAATTATGAGACAGGCCTTGAGAAGCAAAAGTAAAAGAAATCCCAAGGAAAGTGTTGAAGTCTTATGTCCTGAGCCATTTTCCCCTACTCTCTCCATTGCGCTTTCTCAGCCATATCTTCCACATAAAACAGACTCCACCATCCAGAGTGTAAGGACCTGAAAATTCCAACGGGGCAGGGGGTGAACACCGGGGCTCACGGGACTCAACATGCTTCCACACACCAGTAAGTTACTTCCAGTCTTCTTTCTCAGCTCCCCGTGTCTCTCTTAACAGTTCTAGGGTATATACACTTAGACACATTATCTCTCCTTTTATTCTGTACCAGCCAAAGCTCTTTCTCTCTCTTCCTCTCTATCTTAATTTTTAAGGGTTTAAAATTAAGTCTATCATGCCTTAGACTATTCATTGTGTATTATAATTTGAGTATAAAGAAATAAATCAAGGGGTGTCTGGCTCAGTCAGTTAAGCATCTGACTTTGGCTCAGGTCAGATCTCACGGCTCATGGGTTGGAGCCCTGCATCGGGCTTGACCCCTGCAGCTCTGTGCTGACAGCTTGGAGCCTGGAGCCTGCTTCAGATTATGTGTCTCCCTCTCTCTCTCTCTGTCTCTTCCCCACTAGCAGTCTGTCTCTTTCTCTCTCAAAAATAAATAAACCTTAAAAAAAATTAAAAAAAGAAATAAATCAAGATCCTGTTGTTGTTGTTGCAAGTGACAGAAAACTAACTCCAACAGACTTACGCACAAAAATGAATAGGTTCTCATGATGGAAAAGTCTAAAACTTCAGGTATGGCTAGGTTTAGGGGCCTGAACGAGGTCAAATCACTAGGACTCAGTTTTCTTCTCTCTCATCTCTAGAAACATCGTTTTAAAGAAGATGGTCCCCATACGGGAGCTCCCAGCAGCTTTAAGCATCTATCATCCTTGTGCTAATAGCTAGGAATGTCTGCAAGAGCTGATCTTCCTCTCTAATTTCAGTGAAAGTCATGGGACTGCATTGCATTGCCTGACTTGGGGTGCCTACCCGTCACTGAACTAATCAACACATCACCAAAATGCAAGATGCTTGCTGACCATGCTTCGTCCACATGCTGACTTCCGGACCTGTGCACACGGCCAGTTCTACAGAACAACACAGACCGGGAGTGGTGTGATCAGAAAAAGGGCAAGAGCAATCAACATCCACCACATACCCTTTTTTTCCTCTTTTTCTTTTTCTTCACTTTCCTAAAACCTTTGCTTTGCTTTTCCGGAATCTCTTCTCCCACCTTCATTTCCAATTAGGAAATGAATTTCTCAGTTAGTTATTAACCTCAGTGGTGTGGTTTTCTCCTCTTCCTTCCTTTCCCTTTCCTCAGAGCTTTCAAACTAAGTGAAAATACTCCCTTCAGCGTTTGCTGCCTGCTTCCAAGCTCTTCTAGCTGACTTGTCCCTGCTCAGCTAATTTCTCTTTCCTGATTACTTCTGCTTTCCTCTACATCATGTTCCCTCATCGTACGTCATTCTTCTGCCTGCTTCCCTTGGCCCCGTTCTATTAGTATTTTTGAGCTTCCAGGCCTAAAGGCCTTTGGTCTGTCAAACAATGCCAACTCTAACCAATAGTAACACATGGGCACCTGGGTGGCTATGTCAGTTAAACGTCTGACTCTTGGTACTGGTCTAGGTCATGAGCTCACAGTGCGTGAGATGGGGCCCTGCCTCAAGCCCCACGTAGGGCTCCATGCTGACAGCACAGAGCCTGCTTATGATTCTCTCTCTGCCTCTCCTCTATCATGCACACTCTCTCACACACAAAGTAAATAAATTTAACAAAAAGAACAAATGGCAACACAATTATTTTCTTTTTTTTTTTTTTTTAATGTTTTATTTATTTCTAGGAGAGAGATAGAGACAGCATGAGCAGGGGAGGGTCAGAGAGAGAGGGAGTCACAGACTGAAACAGGCTCCAGGCTCTGAGCCAGCAGTCAGCACAGAGCCCGACGCGGGGCTCGCACCCACGAACCGCGAGATCATGACCCAAGCGAAAGTCGGACGCTTAACCGACTAAGCCACCCAGGCGCCCCAACACAATTATTTTCTAAACTATTGACCAAAAGGAGATAGCTTTTAAAAACTCCACAGTGGGTGCCTGGGTGGCTCAGTCAGTTAAGCATCTGTCTCTTGATTTCAGGATGTCCTCTATCTTGTGAGATCTCCCAATATCTTAAGACAACTAGAAATGCAGTTGATTATGGTAAGTCCCTGACGATCTATTGAAAAAAACATTTCAAAACATCAAGAGGTTTAGGAATGCATTCCATTGCAAGTTATTGAAAACCCAGCTTACAATGGCTTCAGTCAAATATGGCTGTATTTTTTTCCACATAAAATGACATCTGACGCAATCACTTGGGAAAACTGCTCAGCAGCACATAGCCAATGGCCCAGCAAAAAATCCAGTCTTGGGTATATACCACCAGAAAAGAGTATGTGTGTTTATTCTCAGACTGTTCATGAACATTCATTGATAATAACCAAAAGCTTGCTGGTATACAAATGTTCATCAACAGAATGGATGAATTATGGTGTATACACACATAGGATACCACACAGTAAAGAGAATAAATGACCCACAGCACACACCAACATGGAGGACTCTCACAAATGTAATATTGTGTGAATGCAGCCAGACACAAAATAACACACACTGTAAAATTCTATTTATATAAAGTATAAAATCGGACCAAATTAATCAGTGGTATTCGAAGTAGGAAGAGGGTTGTTCCCCTTGTGGAAGTAAAGAGTAAGAGAGGACATGGGGGTAGCGGGGGACACTGGGGTGCTGGTCATGATCTGAGTTCTGCTTCCAAGGATGTGTGCAGTTTGTGAGGTTTCGTTAAGCTGTACATTTATGGTTGATGTCCTTTTTATATGTATATTACACCTCAATAAAAAAATTATTTTACTATTTTTTAAATTTTATTATTTTTTTAATGTCTATTTGTGTGTGAGAGACAGAGTGTGTGTGTGTGACAAGGAGGGGCAGAGAGAGAGGGAGATACAGAATCTGAAGCAGGCTGTCAGCACGGAGTCTGACACGGGGCTTGAACTCACGAACTGCAAGATCATGACCTGAGCCCAAGTCAGATGCTTAACCAACTGAGCCACCCTGGTGCCCCCAATAATAAGAAATATTTAAAAGAAGAAGTGTAGAGGTGAGCCATTGCTGGTATTAGATCTGGGACCCAGGCCTTTGTTTATTTGTGCTCTACAGTCTCAGCCTGTTGGACTTCATCCTCAAGCCTGTCACATCATCTGATGACTTCCCCAACACCCTGTGTCTCACACACACCTTCATGGCCTGAGGAAGAGCCCGTCTCCTTTTTTTTTTAAATCAGGAAATCGAAAATCATTTTCCTGAAACCCCCCCTCACCCTAGCCCAAGAGCCATTCACTTTCATCACGAAGGCCAAAACTGAGTCATGTGGTCACTCCGAGTTGCAAGAGAGACCCCCTCCCCCATAGGGAAAAGTGCCAAGGGAGAAAACATTCAGCAAAGGTGTTTTTTATAATCTATCAACAGTGTCTGCCATACAGGCCAAAGAAGATTCATTTGTGAGTCAGATGTAATGATTGCTACTTTTCTGGATCCCCGTGTAAGTGTGTTTTCCTGTGTGTGTTCCTGGGTATCATTTATCATATTGAATTTAAGAGATATTTTTGAGATCTACACAGCTGATCATTGAACTGTCTGACCTGATAAGTCAGGCTTACCCAAAATGGGAAGGCGGAGAGGAGATTGGACATGAATATGATCCCTTTGACATGAATTGTGAGACTTTTTCTGGACTAAATAAACAATGAAATGTAGAATTGCTCTTCTCTACATATCTGTACTAGTCAGATTTCAGACAATAAAGACAAATTCTGTGCATAAGTAAAAGCAGGTTTGTTGTTAATTTGAGTACTCTCTGAATACCCCTTCCAAAAATCCTGAGCCCTTGATAATATCTAATAAGCTTTTTGTTCATATGAATTTGCCTCTTCTAGATATTTCATATGAGTGGAATCCAATAATATTTGTCCTTTGGTGTCTGCTTAATTTCATCAAGCACAATGTTTTCAAGGTTCGTTCATGTTTTAGCATGTGTCAGGACTTCATTTCTTTTTATGGTTGAATAATATTCCATCATATGGATAGACAATATTTTGTTTATCCATTCACCCATCAATGGGCATTTGGATTGCTTTGACCTTTTGATTATTATAAATAATGCTGCAATGAACATTGCTGTGTAAGTATCTGTTTGAGTCTCTGTTTTCAGTTTTTTGGGGTATATACCTAGCAGTAGAATTGCTGGGTCATATGGTAATTCTATGTTTAGCTTTTTGAAGAAGTGCTAAGCTATTTTCCACAGCTGCTGCACCACTTGACATTCCCATCAGCAACATAGGAGTGTTCCAATTTCTCTAAGGATATGTTCTTTAACTGAATTTCTGCCACTAATGGGCACATTCCACATCTGTGCACCCTTATTTCCCATTTCCCATTTCTGGGAGAGAGAATGCCATTGGCCCAGCTTGGTTTGGATCAAGGGCTTGCCCCCAAACCAGCTAGCCATGGGGAGAGGGGAAGGGATCATGTGATATAAATGTGGCCAAACGTTGGGTGGAGATTGTGTGAGCTGAGCAGTCAACCCAGGATATTTGTACAATACACGGTTTCTTCTTTTATGAAATGGGGATAATAATACTCAGCACAATGCACCTGTGACGATTAAGATGATAATGTATATAAAGTTTTTAGTAATTGCCTAGCGCTCAATAAACGCAGGATAGTAGCGATAATAACAGCCGCAGTCTGAGAGTAGGAAAAAGGATGCTTGTGAGCAAACACGGCTATTCTCGGTCAAATGTCAAGTATACCTAGCTTTTCCATTACAAAGGAAACTCTCTGTTGTAGATTTATAAGCCTTGAATTTATCCAAAGCAATTTTTGAGCCTATTTCTATTTTCAGTCTATATCGCCCTTAGCAGCAACATGTTTCATTTCTTTACTACCTACTTTGTCTAGTAGTAATTTGTTGTATTTGTCCTAAATCTCCCCCACCCCTTCTAGCTCCTGAGACAGCTTCTCAGTTCTAGCTCAGTAGCCCTGGGGACCTTCACCACAAGGACCTGTTCGCATTTCTGACTTCAAGTGAACAGGAGTGTCTGTATGAGTGTGGGGCTTTTCTTCTGAGTTGCTCTCCAAATCACGTATTTTCTTTGCATATCTTCACAGACAAGCTTAGAGCCTTTTTAGCTTTATTGAAGTGTCAGAGTAAAATCGCTTTTTTACAGCATCCACGCAAGTCACTGCCTATGCAAAGGACAAAGCTGAGGTGCTGAGCTGCTGCTTTGGGACTGGCTCGGTGCCACCATCACCCACAGGCTTTGTTCCTGGTACTTGTCACCGAGCACAGGTCATCCAAACTCAGGCCTCAGTAAAGTGAAAAATTATTTTACCTGCCTTTGGAGTTATCCTGATCACAACGAAAATTCATGAATGCAAGAATCTACAGATTCAGAATTCAGTGAACACATGCATTTTTTAAGCATCTTTTTTCTTTCATGATTAGAGGTGCAATTAGGGACATCTGAAAAAGATTTTTCCCTATATAAAACTACAGAGAGCCAACCCTCTCTGCAGTGGGTTCTTCCTTGGCCCCACCACCTGAGTTAACCACATTAACCCAAACTCTGAGAAATGCTACTGTGATATGCTCCATACGAGACAACTGGGTATCTTCCCCCATATACAGTCACTCCCAATTATCGGCACGAAAGCAGGGGTGCGGTGGTGCAGATAATTCAAAACAGCAAACAATCCAAATGCCATTTCTGCTTGGCTTGAGAATACATTATGCAAATTTTGACAGCAAATTTACCTTCTTTATTACATTTTGCTTGGATTTATATTAAAAAATTATTTGCATTCTCTGGGAGTATGTGTGGGGAGGGGAGGGCGGGGGGGAGAGGAATGGCATTCCTGGAGTTCAAGAGAATCATAAAACCTGGGCATGGAAAGAAGCCTTAGAAATCATCATGCAACTACTCCTTCATTTTTTTTTAGAGGAAGCAACCAGAGCCTGAGTGGTTACTTGACTTACAGGAGATGCCGAGGTAAACGGGCCTCAGGGCAGGCATCAGAGGCAGCTCTCTGAGTTTTTCATTCCAAGGGGGAGAAACACGTACTATTAAACCAGAAGCCCAACTGAGTGCTCCAGCTTTTTCAGGCAAACCTGAACACATAAACCATCTTGTTGGTGCTTCTAAAGGGCAAAGCCAGCTGCATTCTGGCTTCTGGAGGGACTGGACTTCCAGGAGAAGGAAGACTCCGCCTCCACGTGGACTAGATAGCACCTGTTTCCCCCAGGCGGCTAATAGCCCTGGAGCCTCTGAGCCTTCTTCCTGCATGCTGTCAGGATTTGAATTGCTTGGCATCAACCACGAGTTCCCAAGGAGGATCACCTGAGTTCTGCGGGAGCTGGGAGTAGAGAACTGTGGGGAAGCCACAAACACTGGAATTAGCGGATTTATGCCTCGGGGTGTGTTGCGAGGGAGAGAGTGTGTAAGCACTTTGCTTTGAATCAGGACTCCAGCAGCGTGTGCCAACCTGATGCGTAAGCTGGGACCTGGCGGCCACTGAGTTAAGTTGACCTTGAAATAACAGCTAAAAGCAAACATGAAGCACGGAGGCAGGCCTTCCCCTCTGGCTAACTGCCCTAAGAAGTACAGCAGTGAGGTTCAAGAAAAGACATGGACAAGATCAGCCCGCCAGCAAAACATCAGCTCAGGTGCCTCAGGAGTGGCTAGAGGGGACAGTAATGAGCTATGCTGGGTTGCCCACTCCGCATCCATTTCCTTTTTTTTTTAAAGATTTTTATTTTTATTTCTAGGAGAGAGAGAGAAAGATAGCGTGAGCAGGGGAGGGTCAGAGAGAGAGGGAGACACAGACTGAAACAGGCTCCAGGCTCTGAGCTGGCAGTCAGCACAGAGCCCGACGCGGGGCTCGAACCCACGAACCGCGAGATCATGACCTAAGCAAAAGTCGGACGCTTAACCGACTAAGCCACCCAGGCGCCCCCTCCTCCGCATCCATTTCCAATCCGACTAACAGCTGTGCCAAAGGTCAATGGCGGCTAATGGCTTTTTGTAGCTTGGAGCCGCTGGCAGTAGTTCCTGGAGCTTTCCTGTGTAGGCGGGTGTTCTCAAGGCCTTGGGTCCTCCTGAAGTGGTTGAGCAGGAGGTACTGGAGGTACCCAAAGGCTGGCCTGGCATCGGAGGCCGGCTTCCAATAGGAATGGAACCCAGAGATTGAGGACGTGTTCTTTGCAGGGGAACAGGTAGGATTTCCTTTGAGTTTTCAGCCCCGCAAGTCTGATCTATCAACGCCACTTATGTGTCCTGCACACACTTATTTTCTGCCAAGAATGAAGACAAACATTTATGTTTGAATGCAGATAATTTCTGAAGCTACTTAATGGGTTAAAGTAGCTTTTAATTGGAGATGGGTTTTATTAATGTCTTTAATAATTTATTAACGTCTTTCATTCTTTTTGGGCAAACTCTTTCTCTGCACAGAGCAACATCTGCTTAGAACTGCTAGGGTTATCAATAATAGCAATGTTACAATATAGTAGGTGACTGACAATAATACATCATAACAATATAACTTCAGTTTATGAAAAGATAACATTGACAGAATAGGTTGTATAGAATCTCCCATTTAATTTTCACAGTAGCCGTGTAAAGTAGATAAGAGCACTTTATTATCTCCAGGGCTTTAGGGAGCTTACTCAAGGACACAATAGGACAGAAACTTGAACCCACGCCTTGTATTTATTTTCCAGGTTCTACGGTTCTTCCTCCAAATACCTGGGAGGAAACATTAAATGGCTTATGATAAGACAAAGTGAGAGCTATGAGCCGGACCCCAGTGCTGGGCAGGATGCTCCACGCAGAGCGGGGAGAGCAATGTTGCATTGAACACACTGTTCTCGACTACATCTACCATTTGGATTGAGAATCTTCCATTTTCCAGCTCACAGAAAACACGGAATAGGTAGTTGTCTACATAGGGTAGTTCGAAGATCATTAATAAGAACTGGACATACAGATTCTTAGGCCCTCTCCAGATCTGAATCAGAAACACTGTAGGAAGACATAGCAATCCGTGTTTTAATAGGTTCTTCATGTAGCTCTGATGCTCACTAACATTCGAGAATCACTGACTGAGACCAGGGGTCAGCAAATTTTTCCTGTAAATGATCAGATAATAAATATTCTAGGCTTTGACAGCTACACAATCTCTGTCAAGATTATTCAACGGGGCCATTGTTGTGAAAACAACTGTAAAGAATATGTAAACAAATGAATGAAGCTGTGTTCTAATAAAACTTTCACCTAATCAGGGCTCACCTGTTAATGATATTAATGCATACTGATGTGAGTATACCTATAGAATAAATTCCTGTAAGTAAAATTGCTTTTTCAAAGTATAATACTCTGTTTTATGAAACTTTAAGAAGTCTTATTTTTATTTTTTGATGACTCCTGTCTAGTCTAAGATACCTAGCTTTTCAGTATTACAGAAGTCTCAGAGACCTCTCAGTGTGTTGTTTTTCCTTTTTTTTCTTAATTGTATTCTTTTTTAAATTTTTATCAGTTAGCTTTGCTGCCTAAACAAACTACCCCAAAGCTTAGTGACTTAACACAGTAACCATTTATTACTGTTCCTAATTCTGTAGTTCAGCTGGATGATTTGGCTCATTGGGCCAACCTTGGCTGGGCTTGACTGGGCTTGTTTATGTATCTGTGGTCAGCCAATGGATTAGTTGGAGGTTTACCTGTCTAGGTTGGCCTCACTCACATATCTGAAGGTTAGCAAACAGTGATGATGGTGACTCAGACCCATGTCTCTCATAGAAACAAGCCCAAGCTTGTTTACGTGGTGCCTGGACAGTGCTCCAAGAGATCCAATGAAAGGCTGCAAGTTATCTTGAGGCCTAAGCTCAGGAGTGGCACAAACTCACCTCCACCATATTCTCTTCATAATGCAATTCACGAAGTCAGCCCAGATTCAAAGAATGGAGGGACCTAGACTAGTCTTCTTGATGGAATGAGCTGCAAAGGCACATTGCAAAGTAGTGTAGATTCAAGGAAGAGAATAATGGTGGCTACTTCTGCAATCTTCTGTAGAGATGCTTTTAATTTTCATATTTGGCTTTTAGAAAGTTGTAAAAAAAAAAAAACCCACTACATTGATCATAAAACTAGCATAGAATCCTGCATGATATTTCGGGTTTCTCTCTCCGTGCTGGTATATCTGGGGAAGAATTATGTTGAACCTTAGGCCTTGTGGGACCTTAATTACCTACTCGGTGCAGTGAGAAAAGGCCAAATGAGATGGGATTACTTTATCTCATCTAACAATCTGTGAAGCTAAAACTCTTTTGGAATCATTGTCCATGTCCTCTATCTTCTCCCTTTCTGTCTCTCTGGCTGAGATATAATGTATCATGTAATAAAATTCACCCTTTTTAATGCAGTTCTCTGAGTTTTGACAAATGCTTATCGTTGTTCATCTCCCAGCACAATCAAGGTACAGACTTATTCACTTCCAAAAATCTGCCCTCTCCCCACAAACCCCAGCACCTTTAGAGTCAACCCCACACTCTGCTCCCAGGTCTTGGCAACCTCTGATCTATTTCCTGTCCCTATAGTTTTACCTTTTCCAGAATGTCCTAGCAATCGAATCCTGCATTATATAATCTTGTGGTTCTGGTTTCTTTCCCTTAGCATAATTCCTTTAAGGTTTATCCATTTTGTAGCATGCAGTTTGTTCTCTTGTGTTGCCGAATCCTATTCTGTTGTGTTCTTTTAAATTACTCTTCAGGAAATGAACTTAGGCCAAGTTTAGAGGTCGGTTCTATTCACACAAATATGTACTTTTTACTTCAAAGCTTATGGAATTAGCATAAGAGGAGGAAAAAAGAAACCCAAGAAGGGGGGGGAAATGTCTTTGGTCCTTCAATATGCTAGTTAACTTTTCAGACTTTCTCCTTCCAAGTGTTTCTTTTCTTGGAAGCTTTTAAAAAGCACCTTTAAAAGAAAAAAAAGGCTTATTTATTTATTTTGAAAGAGCTTGTGTGCTTGCAAGTGGGGGAGGGGCAGGGAGGGAGGGAGAGAGAATCCCAAACAGGCATAAAGCCTGATGTAAGACTCAATCCCATGAACCCTGAGATGAAATCAAGAGTCATGCTCAACTGGCTGAGCCACCCAAGTGCCCCAAAAAGCCTTTAAAAACCAGGAGTAATTGTAAAGATCACCTAATATGACCACATTTATTATTTAAAATGTTGTTTTTTGGGATGCATGGCTGGCTCAGTCAGTTAAGTGTTTGACTCTTGATTTCAGCTCAGGTCATGATCTTACAGTTTGTGAGTTCTAGCCCCACAGGCCTCTGTGCTGACAGTGCAGAGCCTGCCTGGGATTCTCTCTCTCCTTCTCTCTCTGCCCCTCCCTCATTTGTACTCTCTTTCTCTCAAAATAAATAAATAAAAACTTAAAGATTTTAAAGTAAATATTACTGTTTAGCAAATTATCGCAGGCAGATAATTTTTAAAAACCAAGGAGCACTAAAAGACACAACTAAAATTCACAGTCTCAGACCCCACCATTTCCTGACTCCCTGTAGACACACTCCTTGTTTTCAATCCTTCTGTTTATTCCTTCGGGTTTTTACCTCTACCTCTCTAGGTCACGAGCTCACGCTGATGTATGGGTTACCCTTTCTGGTGTTTTCTACTGACTTCGTGTTATGTCAGTTGAAGGTTTAGATTTCTTACTCATTCACTCCCCTCCCTCCGGATATGCTTACATTATAGTTGAAGGTTAAAGTGACATTTGTACTTACATTACCTTGTGCAAACTTAGTTCACTAGTGCACCAGGTAGTCTACCATGACTGTTTCCTTTCTTGGACTTTTTCCTCTGGTGTTAATGATTATCTCATATTTTTCATTTCCTGGTTTCTTTATAAATATTTAATTCTCATCCAACAACCTCTCAATACAATTTTCCACGATGACACACTCATCAGTTGATCAGTTAGTTCCTTCTTTTCCCTGGAACCTTCCATTTTCTTATTCCAATGTTGACTGGTTGCTTTCCGGGCTTGCCGCTCTCATTCTATGAATTCTCCTTATCTTTCTGTCTTGTGTTGGATTCCCAAGTACCTGTTTGCCATTTTTTCTTGTGTTTGTTTTAATCCTTTTTGTGGAGTGCATTCTCTAGTAGCTTCCTAAGAATGGTTAATGAAAGGTAAAAATCTTAGGTCTTTTGATACTGAAGACATCTTTATTCTACCCTCATATTTGATACTTTGGCTGAATATAGATAGAACATAATTTTCCTTCAAAATTTAAAGACATTGTCTTCTAATTTCCAATAATGCTGTTGAGAAATCCTATGCCACTCTGATTCTTGATCTTTTGTATATGATTTTTTAAAAATCTCTGAAAGGTTTAGACTCTATTCACCACACACTGAAATTTTACAATGATATCCTTTGGTGTGGGTCCTTTTCATTCTTTGTAGTAACCTTCTAGGGGCTCTTTCAATCTGGAGACCCATGTCCTATAATTTTCTTGTATTATTTCTTTGATAATTCCCTCTCCATGCCTTTCTTTGTTCTCTTTCTGGTACGTCCATTAATCAATGTTGGATTTCTTGTTTTGAACCTCAACTGTTCTCATTGTTTCTCCTATTATTTGTCTCCTTGTTTTGGGGGTTTTGTTTTTGTATACTGTCTAAGAGATTTCTTCAACTCTTTTTTCTACCCATTCATTGAAAATTTAAAAAAATTTTTTTTGCTATAATATTTTTAAGAACTCCTTTACTCTGATTATTCTTCTTATAGTCCCTTTCCTCCCACCCCCATGGATTTATTCTATTTCTAAGAAAATAAATTATATTTGTTTTTTGAAAGTAATTTTTTGCTACCTACATTGTCTCTTTTTTTTTTCCTAGTTCCTTTTCACTGTGTATGTGTGTGTGTGTGTATTACTATCTTTCATATTGGAGGATTTTCTCAAATGTCAAGAGATCCTTGGTTGTCAGTTCATATTTTAGAAGGAGCTATTAAAGAGCTGATTGGAAATTCCATCTGTAGAGCTGAGTTTGCTGGCTTCGTTGTAAATTAGTTGAGTAGAAAGCTGACTGATTTTTATTGGTGGAATTCATATCTATATCTCTAGGTATTTTCTCTGGGACATTCAGTTATACCAGAGAAGAATTCTACAATCTATTTCACTTTCTTTGGGTAGAGGGTGGTGGGGAAAAGGGAAGGCCATGGCAATAAATCTGGTTCCGTGTTTTGGCAGCTAAGCATTGCAGAGGAGGTGTGGGTCTTGCTGTTCATTTTACACATAATTTACTTTTTTTAATCTAGTGCTTATTCTCTGCCTTCCACAGGGCTGGTGACCCTGAGTTTGAAGCTATTGCTTTAATTCCTTCTTGGTCCTGGGAATGAGAGATATACACCTGGCCACTCAGGATGAGGTTCTGAGAGGATTCTCTCTGCTCCATCTATAGCATTTTTAATCAATCTCCCCATTTTCTTTACTCTTTCCTTACTCTTACTATTCTCTTGTTTTAAGTGTCCTAAAACTCCTATCGTTAACCAACTATACAGGCTTTCTTCATGTGGCTACATCATTTAAGCTCCTTCATTTATTTTCATCTATTATGATTCAAGGTTATAAATATTTCCTAATTTCATGGATTATGGAGTTTGTGTTTTGTTTCTCATATTCCTTGTTGGTTGTGGGTGATTTCTTAGAAGAAAATGGGTCAGAAAAAAATCTACACCGCTATATTAAAATTGGAAATCTCTAATAGCACATTTTAACTCTGATGCATGTTCTCAAATGGTCTCCATAGAGTTCGCACCAATTTATATGTAGCAATATAAAGGTGTTCCTTCCCTATACCATCACTGTCTTAACACAGTCCCTTTTTAATCTTGGTCAATTCATGAAAAATGGAGATGGCACAATTTTAACTACATCTTTTGCAAAGGGCAGTAAGGCCCCATTCATTCTAAATTTAGTCACTCAGTAAATACATGTCTTTGCATACAGATGTTTGTAGATAAATTACTATAAAGTCCTCTTTGGTAAATATATCAGAATGATTACTTTTCTGACAAGAGATTTTCAGGAGAGTTATATTTATATATGAGACATTGCGCATGAGTGGGCTTGTTTGTATATAATAAAGGGTCTGGGGAAGTGGAATCTTAAGAACTCTGGATCCTGTAATATTATTCCCTAGTTTGCCCTCTTAGAGTTTCCTCCAGGGAGGCAAGTACAGGTAAGGAAAAGGGGTGGACAGACATCCTATATTACGCTTTCTTCACAGCCTCCTCATTTCTCAGTTCTTAGTTTTACACAGTATGTGTCCTCTAAGCTGTGCAAAGTGGTCCATAATCTCTTTGACAATGAATATTTTATAAACAGCACAAGAGCCCCGTTAGATGCCAGGCTAAAGGGAAACATTTGCGCAGAAGTGAATCCAAATCTCTGACCTGCCATCACTGAGGGTTGTGGAAGTTGTTTAGAAGAGATAAGATCTGATTAGGGAGTTATCTATCCTCAAGCTTAAGAGATGCAAAGGGACTGGATTTCCCCATTTAACGGTCAGTTCTCTCACACTGTGATCCTTGTCTGTCTAGGAAGATAAAAGGCATTATTGGAAGGTATATAAGGGAGCGTTGTTGATTTTAACAAATTTGGCACACCAAATTGTGAAAATCCTTTGTGAATATGTGGAAGAACTGGATCTTTCCCTTTTATTAACCTTTTATGGCCATTTTTATACCGAATTTCCAATTCCTAGCTTGTATCTGTGGCTAGATTGGGGAAGTAACCTCAGTTTGGGGAGAGGTTAAGGGAGTCAACAAAGAGGAGTTCCTATTTAGTGTGGCCTATTAGCTTCACAAACATCCTGGCAGTTTGAGCCTTAATGACTATATCTTGTCTTCTAAGGATTACTCTTCTCAAAGATTTAAGTGGGTCTTCAATGTTCCAAAAAATTTCAAAAACAAAATGGCTGGTTTTATTTAAAGGTGATTTATGGTTCTGAATCTACTTCATTGTGTTTCATATCCCTCATAAAAAGGCAAAATGGAAATAAACCTCTTAATTCATTGACATCAGAGGAGATAACACAACTACAAGTCTTGTTAGACTTTTCTAGGTGGGGTATAGACAGGAATCTATGACTTACATTTTAGTGAAGTTTCTAAGCATATTTTTTAGCTTCCCTAGTGAATGCCTAACACCTGTGTGTCTCCAATGCAATTCCGTATTTCTACCTTATTTAAGAGACACCCAGCAATTCCATCAATAAGGCTTTTTTGTTGTCATTTGACAAGGGAACAATACGCTGACAGACTAAGCCCACAATAGCTTCTATCAATCAAGCACTTTGGGAAATCAGAAATGACAATGAAACCCACCGCATTAAATACCCATGGTGCTGGGAATTAATCAGAAATCTGGTGTTGTTGAAAATAAATGAGTTTTTAATAAATTAGATTTGAGAATTACTTACAAGCTGTGGATCATGGGCCTGTGCAGAGGTGGCCTCTGATTCATTGGGAAGTCTGCAGGGGGTAACTGCTGCTGAAGTAGACAGTGAAAATATGCTCATCTCCCTAGAGTAAAGGAAAAGGAGGTTGATTGCCCAAAAATGTGCCAACGTCTCCTCTCCTGTCCATTACCACACCGGCCAGGCCAGGTCTTCGCTTGAAACCCCTACACTGTCTGTGTTGACACTGATATCCAACAAAGAAACATTTCTCCTACTTAGCCATCTTACGTGAACCATCTGCTTTTCATTGTAGGTTTAAATTACCTGAAATTTTAGAGTAAATTATTTAAAATACGATGACACACAATTTCATAATTAAATTCATCAATTTGGTTTGGGAGACATTCAATTAATGATCAGCAATAGGCAGCAAGACCTGGCCCACCACACCCTAACAATCAATTAGATTTAACTCAAGACAGATACACCAATTAGTTATGGAGTGCCTACTATGCGTGAGGTTCAATCCTGTGTATTAGGAATACAAAATTGCCAAAGCTCTCTCAAGAATCTTAGAATCTTATGAGGAAGTTAGATCTGAATACAAAGCAAGCTGTCTTAAGGAAATTGTAGTCTGAGTTGTTTGGGAAGACTTCACAGGTATGGAGGTATTTAGAGCAGATGCTGGATAACTAGTCTGATTATAACAGGCAGAGGAAGGTTAAGGCATTCCAACCAGGTGGAACAGTAATGAGCTAACGCTCAGATGGAGTCTTGAAAATGCAGGATAAATATAGTCAACAACACTATATTGTAAACTTAAAATTTGCTATGAGGGTGATTCTTAAGTGTTTTCACCATGTACAAAAAAAAAAGGAAAGGAAAGAAAATGGTAAACATGTGATGGATATGTTAATTAGCTTGGTAATATTTATTATTTCATAATGTATATATCTATCAAAACATCAAGGCATACACCATGAATATATATTTTTTATTTGTCATTTATACCTCAGATGGAGGAGAACAAAGTGCAGGTTATATTTGAAAATTATAATTCATTTGTTCATCCAACAAGGGTTGAATGCTTACTATAACTTAGTTTCTGTATAATAAGGCTGAAATGTAAGGTTGAGGAAGAAATATAGCGGGAGATGAGGCAAGGAACAATTTGGGAATAGAGATTGAAGGACCAAGAGTTTATATTAAATATTTATTTTTATTTTGTTTCACATTGTTTTCATAAATGGGGTTATACTGAGTCTATTTTTTCTGCCATTTAATTTTTTTTCACTTATTATGTTTTGGAGATATTTCCATGCCCATATCTATAAGACCATCTCATTCTTTTTTAATGTATCATATATAAAAATCAACTATGATTTATTCCCATTGATGAATATTTAGATTGAGAAAACTATCTTACACATTTTTTTTCATTAGCAGAAGCCAGCCTGAGAGCCATTACTATATTGTAGAACTTTTTAAAGGGAAGATATATTAGAGCCAAGACTGGATCATATCAATCAACCAATCAATCAATTAGTCATTATTTGCAGAGGACTCTATCAGAGCCATGAAAAAAGAAAATGCATTCACACTAGGTAATTGAGAAGAGTTTAATAAAGTTTAAAGTTTGATAAATTAATAATACTTAATAAAGGCAGTATTTACAAAAGTATAGGCAGGGGGTAGGGAAACTAACGAGGGATAATGTTATACCCCACATGCTAAATTCAAGAAGCTGTCACCACTTCTAGGCCAGACTGGCAGGGAGGAGGAGAGCTTTCTGGATATTCCACAGAGAAAAGCAAGCCAACTTCTCATAACAAGGCAAAGAGAGATCCACGGAGATAAACACTTTGACCTCATTCCCTTCCTGACTGTTATCTTTCATATGGGTTTCCCAATGGCCAAATCATCTAGCAGCTAGAAGGCAAGATGATACAGTCCACAGGGGTCAGCCTCCTGGGTCACAAAGCAGGATGGAGAAGGATGGGGAGAATCTGGAGGTTCACTCAGAAAATCTCTAATAGAAAGACCAATTAAGAGTTTTTTATATTAACATTTTTTATTTAAAAAATTATACTAAAAGATGGGGGGGTTTCATTGAGGAGCTTCAGGATTAGTACTTGTCAGGAAGAAATTAAATATTTTTGAGGGTCAAAACTGAGACTTCTAGGGCATTCTACAATATCCCTGGCTAGTATTCCACAATACAGGACTTCTAAATCACTACTTTTATTCTTGAATTTTCTATTGAGTTTCAGGCTCAGATTTAAATTGATTGCTAGGCATAATTTTTTTCCCAATGTTTATCCATTTTTGAGAGAGAGAGAAAGAGAGAGAGAGAGAAAAGGAGCGCATGGGTGGAGGAGGAGCCAAGAGAGGAAGACACAGAATCTGAAGCAGGCTCCAGGGTCTGAGCTGTCAGCATACAGCCCAACATGGGGCACGAATCCACGAACCACAAGATCATGACCTGAGCTGAGGTCAGATGCTTAACCAACTGAGCCACCCAGGAGCCCCAACTGGGCATCATTTCTATGCCAAACTTAATGTGCCTCATTTGTGCCCAACCCCCAAACCTTGCCCTGGTCCTGGCCCATCTCAGCTACTCTCTCCTTCCCCTGCCCCTGAACTTCTCTATTTCTCTTACCATGTTATAGAAGCTAATCGCTCTTAGTTTCTTCCTCTACTACATCATTAGATTGTTGAACTCAAGATAAGGATGTGGCTCCTTTTTCACCTTCCACATGTCCTCCATAATGCTTGCCTACCTTTATCTTGCCTACCCATTCTATTCCATAGGACTCCTCCTAATTTGTATCATCTTAGTTGTTCTCAAACCATTCAATTTTTTTTAGCCATTACCTCACCATATTGTAAGTTGTTTGAGGGCAGGGACTGTGTGTATTTGTGTTGATATGCCTCCTGGTTTTGAGGAAAGAACTTAACACTCAGTAGGAGACCAGTGGCTACTGTTGATGTTTTCGCTCTCGCTATTAATTATGTCTGGGAGTAAACCATGTCTCAGCTTGTGCATTATCTAAATTTACTAGACAAACTTCAACATGAGAACTAAGTTTGGAACTGTAATATTCAGGATGGATTCCTGTTGTGTCAGGGCTCCCCACTGGGGAAATTGCTTTTGGTCCAACCAGTATTTAACTACTCTGTCAGCTGACATGAATATGCCAAGGGGAAAAAAAAAAGGCCATTGACAGATCACAGGGTGACTTGGTCATTAGGAATTAACAGAAAATCAAAATTTGGACAGACTGAGTCTTCAAGTGCTTCCAGGTATCAATAAAATGTACTAAATCATTCTGATTCCATGCAAATGGCTGTTAGACAAGACTGAAAAATCCTTGATAATAAGTATCCCTCTGTGGGTCTTTTCCACATTCATGTGAAAGAGGTATGGCAGTTCATAAAGAACAGCAACTTCTTGCAAGCCAGAGGGCTTAATGAAGAATTAAAGATATTGCAACCTTGTAGCTGAAATAATAGAAAGAAAATTGAATTATTCTTCCCATATTAAATGCATATATTTTTGAGTGTTTCTGCCAAAACGCCTTTGCTAACTCACGGAGTGAAATACACTTTGTTTTCACATGGGTGCATTAAACAAAGCTGGGGCTCTACTGCAAATGCTTAGAAGGGAACAAAAAACATCAGAATGAAAAAGCACGCTCGACGTATGGTTATATCAGCCCTAAATTGTATCACAGCTGCTTCTGGTACCATTAGACGGAACACTGGGCAATTTATAGAAGTCATTTTTAACAATTTGATTGTTGGTATATATCTGCTGAATTGATTGGTTGCGAAGACAGATCTTTATTTTTGTAATAGCAATAACATCCTTTGCAGATTACCGCTCAATTTATTCCTGATGCTAACATTACCAACCAGCATCTATCAATTTATATTGGAAAAATATGTTCTTATTTCTTAATTATCTGTTTAATTGTAGGGAGACGAGAGTCCCGTGATGCCCTGATTTGCCAGCACTGGGGAGCCTGTCAGAGTCAATGAGAGTCTCTCAGTTTGGCTTCTGGAGAGCTCTGTGCAACCTCACGATATTAACAACATTTACCCCTGTGAATAATAAGGCGCTCATGCCCTGAATCACAGCCGGTTGCACAGCCTGCTCTTCTGTACCCCAACCAAAGTCTCTACAAGCTGGCAAATGGCTTCTCCACTGACCTACTTTTCTGCTGCTCTAATCTTGCCAGCTCTGGTAGTCAGGAATCCTGGTGATGACACCCTGCATGGGCCTCTCTGGAGAATGACTGATGGGAGAGCAGGATTGCCTAAACTCTGTGGCAGCTCCCTGGAATAAATGATGGGCCTTATTTTTGACCAATGGGTTCAGATTGGTAAAAATGGAACTTAAACACATTTAGCTGATTTCCTCTTCACCCCAGCCTCCACTACCACTAAATGTGAACATAAATCTATGTAATAAATGTACAGATAGCAACTATGGTAATGAAATCATATTTGCCTGCTCTTTTGAGATTTTCTTTATTATTTTTTTTATTACTCTCTTTTTTTTTTGAGACAGAAAGTGAGCGTGCTGGGGGAGGGGCAGAGAGATAGAGGGAGAGAGAATCCCAAGCAGGCTCCATGCCATCACCTCAGAGCCTGACACAGGGCTTGATCTCATGAATCATGAGACCATGACCTGAGCCAAAATCAAGAGCTGGGTGTTTACTCAACTGAGTCACCCAGGTGCCTCTGTTTATTATTCTTATTATGGTAAAATATAACATAAAATTTACCATTTGAGCCATTTTAAGTTTATCTTTCAGTGGTATTATTTTCACATTGTTCTGCAATCATCACCACCATCCATCTTCAGAACATTTTTTATTTTTCCCAAGCTGAAACTCTGTACCTATTAATAATTCTCCATTCCCCGCTCTCCTTCTCCAGCCCCTGACAAACTCCAACCTACTTTCTGTCTACAAATTTGACTACTGTAGGTGCCCTGTGTAAGTAGAATCCTACAGTATCCACCTTTGGTATCAGGCTTCTTTTATTTAGAATAATACCTTCAAGTTTCATGTTGTAGCGCATATTAGAATTTCATTCATTTTTAGGGCCAAATAATATTCTATTATATGGATTAACCATATGTTTATTTTTTTATATCCATCAATGGTCATTTGGGTCATTTCTACCTTTTGGCTATTGTGATTTTTTATAGCAGCATGATTTGATTTCTTTCTCTTCTCTTTTATGTATCTGCTAAGGGTTTTTCCTCTGTGGTCACCATGAGGTTTACATAGATCATCTAATAGTTATAACATTCCATTTTAAGTTGGCTATTGTGAATGATGCTACCATGAACATGGGTATAAATATATCTCTTTGAGTACCTGCTTTCATTTATTTTTTTTAATGTATTTTTAAATTTATTTCTGAGAGAGAGAGAGACAGCGTGAACAGGGGAGGGTCAGAGAGAGAGGGAGATACAGAATCTGAAGCGGGCTCCGGGCTCTGAGCTAGCTGTCAGCACAGAGCCCGATGCGGGGCTCAAAGTCATGAACCGTGAAATCATGACTGAGCCAAAGTCAGACGCCCAACTGACTGAGCCACCCAGGCACCCCTGAGTACCTGCTTTTAATTCTTTTGGTCTTAGCTTACTCTTCTTCACCATGTGACCCCACCCCAACCCCATCTCCTTGTGATCTACAGTTCCTGCTAAGGCCTTTCGTTGTTGCTACCTGTATTTCACCGCTTCTTATTCTCTGCCCTCCCTGCATCCTCTTCTTCAGCTCACAGGCTGCAGTTTATCTCCCAAACCTCTTTTTTCACCATCAGTCTGCCATAGAAGAGGCAGAGGCCCAGGGCCAGGCTCCCAGAAGAGGAATACTTCCATCTTTTCTCTCTGATGCCCAATGGCCCAAGCCTTCCACAACCATAAATGATAATTCCTGATTCCTACCTGGTAGCCTACATGAATGCATGAAAATCATCCTTGATTTTGAGACTGGGGCAGAAGATGAAGGCTGAGTACAAGTCCCATAATCAAAGACTAAAAGCCAGAACTGTGATAATGGCCTCAGCAACCTTGAACTCCATCAGCAATGTGGCAGGAGGAGGCATTCTTTGTCCCAAGTGGGATCTAAGAATCAAGTAAAGACAACCCTCTCTCCAGTAAGGAGGAGAGTTTGTGTAGGGCCAGCAGCCCTCTCAGGGGTTATAATCTCTCTTTTCTAAATCACTTTGGTTTTTCATTGTCTTTTTCTCATAATCTTCATTATTTTAGATCACTATGATTTCTTGCATGCTTACTATAATATACAAAGCATATGATAAGAAATGTAGTTGAATTTTTTCATTTTGTATATTAAAAAAATTTTTAATGTATTTATTTTTAAGAGAGAGAGACAGAGCGAATGGGGGAGGGGCAGAAAGAGAGAGGGAGACACAGAATCTGAAGCAGGCTCCAGGCTCTGAGCTATTGGCACAGAGCCTGATGTGGGGCTCAAACTCATGAGCCATGAGATCATGACCTGAGCCAAAGTTGGATACTCAACCGACTGGGGCACCCAGGCATTCCACTTTACATATATTTTTAATCTTACTGTTAATTGGAGGCAGAATACTTTTTGGAACCAGACTTCCAGTTTCCCATCCTACTAACTAATGGCTTGAACCTCTCTACCTCACTTTCCTCCTGAAAAAGGGAATAATAGTCTATATCTTGAAGAGTTGTCACAATTGAATGAGATAATCTGTGGAGATCATTAGAATCATACCTGGCACACAGTCAGTACTTGACTAAGGTTAGTTCTTCTTCTTTTTCCATTATAAAGATAAAAATACTAAGGCAGAGCAAATTAAGAAACTTGCCTGAAGCCACACATTTTGGATGTATTGACTCATGATATTTCTTAGCTTTATAGATGCTTACTCTGTTGTCCATGGATGAGGAAATAGAAAAAGCTATATTTCAGCCTTTTAAGTACATTACAAATATGTACCCACCCCAAGATATATTTTGTGTTAACCAGCCTACCTCTACTTCAGTTGCAAAGAGTAGATAACACAGAGTTAAATAAAATTCTTGCCTCTAATTTTTACTGCCCTAAGGCAAGTAGATATCTAAAAGGCTGATATATTGATATCTTCCATGTACAAACACACACAGAGCGTGGAGATTCCTTATCTCACCCTCTGCTAAATATCTATTCTCAACATTCCCAGTCACTGGAAAGCAGACTATTAATCCTTTCTCCTATCTCACAACCCCTCATCACTCTCCGCAAATTGGTACATGAGAGATAGTGAGTGGAGAAGGCAATTCACAGAGCAGGAAATGATCTCCACAGGTATTCCTCCTGCAGAAAGCTGCCCATTCCCCAAGAGGAAGGACCAGATGAGTCCTGCTCAAGTGCATTTCAAAGTCATCATAGTAAAACTCTTTTAAAATCTGGATCATTTCAAAATTACCTTTAATAGACTTCACTTTTCATTTTCTTGGACTTGACTCACATCAAGTGATTTGACTACATTCTCCCTGTTGCCAAACCTTCTACTATGGTTGATATCAATTGGTTATTTACAAGTGGACCAGGCCCATCTGACCACATAAAGGCAATAGGGCATGTGGCTGAATGCAACCAGTTTTAAATTCTGCCTCATTTGTGATGGGTCTCTGGACATAGATGTGAGCTCATCTTTGCAAGGTAATACCAGGTAATATGGACATGATGGAATGCAGATGAACTTTTCTTTAGAGTTGGTTAAAAAAAGATTGGTGGGCACATGTCTAGATTTTATGGAAACTTTTCTTGCAGAAAACAAGGTGTTAGACTAGAGAGTGAAGTGTAAAGTTTCTTTTAATGTCCATGTTTTTTTATTCTATAGGTAAGAGAAGGAGTGTGTGTATAGGGAAGAAGATTATGTCTAGGTCAAGGGTTACATTTTCTGTAAAGGGACAGGTAGTAAATATTTTAGGTTGCAGACTATGTTGGTCTCTGTCACAACTACTCAGCTCTGCCATTGCTGCAGGAAAGCAGACACAGCTAAGATATAAGTGAATAGTGTGGCTGTGTTCCAGTAAAACTCTGTTTACAAAAACAGGTTGTGAGCCAATTTGGTCTATGAGTCATATTACAGGGTCAGTCCCTGTACTAGGTCCTATGCTGGGCACTTTTATATATTATCTCAGTTGCCCAGGCCACTAAATATAAGGTACAGTCCAGTTAAGCTCATGGAGCTAAGTTACATGGACAAAGGTAAGGAGAGATTTTTCTCATGCACCAAGTAAGGATCAATAAATAAGGCTGGCCCCCAGATTTTTCCACAAGAGCATCCAATGCTAGAAGAAAGTAAAGGAGGAATATCATCAGAATTCTAAGAGAAAGAAAGTATGACTTGTGAACATTACATGACACAAGAAGCCTTCATGTAAAAAGCTACAGACAGACCCTCTCACATATGAAATAACTCTAAGACTACAGGTCCATGAGCATTTCTGAAAAAACTGCAGATTACAAAATTCCACATTGAGATAACTCAAAATCAAGAGCTCAAGAATGGACATTCCATGATCCAAGAACTGGTAGGAAGCATTAAATACCTTTGAATAGAGAGCCAAATCTAGAGCCAAAACCAGATTCCAAGGAACTATGAAAATTATGTGTACAGAAATTCAAACGAAAGCTACAAACATGTACAATATAAAAAAACAACCATACAGCAAACACAGATTGAAATGTGGGTGTAGGGAGCTGAGAAGAATTGAGACATTACTGATGTCTAAAGGAGAAATATGTAAATGACTCTACCTGCCAAATACTTTTCATATTCTCATCTTAGCTTTGAAGGGATCTTTTGGAAAATTGCTTCTATTGCAGGTGGAGGAAATAGTTATTTAAAGGTCAACAATTCTTTTGTTTCATGTCTATTAAAAGAAAGCAAAATTAAGTTTAATTCTTTTCATTTAAAATAGCATCTATCGAGGTGCCTGGGTGGTTCAGTTGGTGAGGCATCCGACGGTGACTTAGGTCATAATCTCACAGTTGGTGAGTTCGAGCCCCATGTTGGGCTCTGTGCTGACAGCTAAGAGCCTAGAGCCTGCTTTGGATTCTGTGTGTATGTCTCTCTCTGCTCCTCTGCCATTCACACTCTGTCTCTTTCTCTCTCTCAAAAATAAAATAAACATTAACAAATGTNCCTCACAGTTGGTGAGTTCAAGCCCCATGTTGGGCTCTGTGCTGACAGCTAAGAGCCTAGAGCCTGCTTTGGATTCTGTGTGTATGTCTCTCTCTGCTCCTCTGCCATTCACACTCTGTCTCTTTCTCTCTCTCAAAAATAAAATAAACATTAACAAATGTTTAATAAAAAATAAATAAAATAGCATCTATAGTGTAAGCTCACTTAAAAAATGTATTTCCATGTATTTCTAGTTCCACGTTTGCATTTTATTTTATTTATTTATTTATTTATTTTGAGATAGAGGGAGAGCACACAGGAGGAGCACAGAGAGATGGAGGGAGAGAGAGAATCCAAAGCAGGCTTCACATTGTCGCAGTGTGGAGCCCAACATGGGGCTTGAACTTACGAACTGTGAGATCATGGCCTGAGCCAAAATCAAGAGTAGGTCACTTAACCTACTGAACCACCCAGGCACCCCCCCACCACGTGTGCATTTTAAAAAGGTATCTTGTATAACAAAAAGGTTTTGGTTGTGCCATCCTAAATAAAGAATAGAATTTTGGGATGGAGGGATTTGAGCTGTTTCTAAATTTCTGGGTTTTTTTTTTTTTTAATATTTCCATGAATTGAAATTTACATTCTGAAAAAGTAAAAAAAAAATTTTACAAAATGATTGAGTAGTTTTCAGAAAGACAGGGATGAAAGAGAAAAGAGAATCAAACATGTAAGCAGCAGTTAACTTTTGGTGAGGATACATAAAGACTGAATATTTCATTTTGTTCATTTATATATTAAAGCAATCTTAAAGTGACCAACATAGATTTGTAAAAACATAGGCTATATTGTTATAGAAGCCATAGAAAGAGCATTTTCAAGGAGAGAATGGTCAGCTGTGCCAATTCTAAAAAAAAAAAAAAAAAGCTAAATAAGATTAAGACAAATATTATCAATAGGAAAGTCACAGTCACCTTAATGAGAAGTAGGTGAATGTAGAAGGAGTGGGGAGTGAAGAACTGGAGATTCTGAGTTTAGATAACTCTTTCCAGAATAAGTCATTATTCCTCAAAAACACCTGTTACGATAGATGGCGTTTCCTCTATTCTCACGAAGAAATTGAGGTGAATGCTCCTTAACCAAGGTCACATAGCTGGTAATTTCTGAGCCAGTGTCCCAACCCAAGTCTGTCTGGTTCTGATCCTATTTTCTTTCACTGTACAATAAGTTGTGTAAAGTTGTGGTTCAAAGATTTGGTTGGAGGATATGACTACTCTGGGTGGACACTCGGGACAGTACCAATTGAACTAGAGTAGACCAAACACAAGCCTAAATATTCTGGGGAATTTTATTAGAGCTACAAGATACAGTACTTTTTTGTTTTTTAGTTTTTTTTAGCCACTTGAACTGAGGAGAATGAAAATGGGTTGAGGTAGCCACATTTGTCCTTGTACACATAAGGAGGTAGACAAAGCTGGTTAAGAGAGACAGCTAGATGGAAGAAGGCAGAGATGGGGGTGTAGATAGAGAAAGAAAGAGAAGGGGGCATGGGTCATTCAGGAAAAGGGTTAAGTGAGAGGCCAAGTGGTTCTAGAGAAGGAAAGGGACCAAATGAGGTAGAGAGAAGCCGCTTTAACTCATTTGGTTTTCCAGTGATTGGTCTGGCAAAATCCAGCTGCACTCTTTTGATTGAGCTTGTTATCTCTGTCACTGCCAACCAATTAATTGTGCTTAGGATGGGAAGGTAAGAATTTAGCCACATCAGTTTATCTATATGATGGAATACTACATGGCAATGAGAAAGAATGAAATCTGGCCATGTGTAGCAACATGGATGGACCTTGAGGGTGTTATGCTGAGCGAAATAAGTCAGGCAGAGAAGGACAAATATCATATGTTTGCACGTATAGGAGGATTAGGAGGAACTTAACTGAGGACCATGGGGGAGAAGAAGGGGAAAATAGTTGGGGAAAGGGAGAGAGGCAAACCATGAGAGACTCTTGAATGCTGAGAACAAACTGAGGACTCATGGGTGTGGAGGGGAGGGGAAGATGGGCATGGAGTAGGGCACTTGTGGGGATGAGCACTGGGTGTTATATGGAAACCAACTTGACAATAAACTATTTGTAAAAAAAATAATAAAATAAATTAATTAATTAATTAATTAAAAAAAAAAAAGAATTTAGCCACATCAAAGGAAGACTAACAGAGGCCTGAGAGCTGAAGGGTTACTTGACATCACCATGGTGCTGGGCCTGCTACTCATCACTGGGTCATTGGACAGACTGCTTATACATCAGAGTGTTCCAATTCTACTGAATAAAAAGAAGTCTCCTGAGAGACATGTAGCCCTGACCCCTCTTCCCAGATGCCTTCCTCCCTCTCTGACTGGACCAAGAGAACCTCAGAGCATGGAAATTTTACAAAAGAATATAACAGGAAGCATCTCTAATCTAAAGGGAGGTTATGAGCTCTTGAAGCCCTTCTGAGATTGCAGTAAACCCTCCTTTCTTGAGAGGAACTGTGAGGATTCCCAGCCTGCTGTGATAACTTGAGCCATACTCCAGCGCCTCTCGGTCTTTGAGGACTGTTGTGTTCCCAAGTTCCCTTGCTGCTCATTAAGTTCCCAAGTTCCCAGTGCTGTTCCCTTGCTTTGGAGAACATAAGGGTTCTGATGAGAACCAGGTCCCAGTCCTTCATATAGCAGCTGGAGGAGGAGGAGACTATAGAATTCTGGTGTCAAATCTTTATTTATAGTGAAGAGACTCACAACAGTCATTCATTCATCATTTATCATCATTGTTCTGCAAAGTCTCCTGTATTTAATCAATTGGTGAAAAGGGTGATGACAACAAGAGCCTAAGTTTAAACTTCAAGTAAGTCATTTGGCATTAATCTGATTCAAGGTGATAGCTATTAATCCAGTCATAGGCTTTGTGAATTGCTTGCTATTGATCATGCAGCATCGATACTTGAAGATGATCTCCTTACAAGGCATGACCCATTCCACGGTAGATTGGCACCTCCTCTTTCCAAAAGTTTGGACTGTTTTCATTTGTCAGATCCTCTCTCATAAGGAGCCAACGGTTGTGGGGTTTTCCAGTGGGGAACTAGAATGGAACATAGTGGATGAACTTTGGCTCTTGGACAGAGTGTGACTCAGATGCCCCTCCTGATGCATCTTATACCCTCAGTCATCACTTCCTGCACATTAGATTGTGTCCTCTGAATAAAGAGCATCTGGTATCCAAGCCAAAGCGTGCAACTTGGCTGACGCTGACTTAAATGCTGCGACGCATTACAAAGTGCTTCATGCCACCCCAGGTTGTCTTCGCCTCCATCACGGCTGAGGTTGATGGGATGCAGCATAACAGGATGTGGCAAGCTGGGTGATGTATAATGCAACGTTACGTGTCCTGCCTGCAAAGCAGTGTGTTCTCAGTGGGAGCAGCACATCACAACAGAAAGCCCTGCTCTCAACTGATCCTGCGTCTGTCAGTGGACTGGAGGAAGCTGGCTCGCTTAGGCTCTCAACTCCTTAGAAACTACTGTTCAATTCTACGTGCATTTTCCCCAATTCTATCAGCAATTGCTTTTAAGAAAAACCAGCCTGAAGCCAACCTAAAGCCACCTCAGGGAGGACAGGAGCCTGGAATTGCATATCTGTGGTTAGAATAAGCATGCTTGAAATCTTGCCATTTGCCTGTTCTTTTGAAGGCTTTTATGAGGACAACTTCCCATTTAGCTCCTGCATGTGTTTGCCAGATTTGTATTCGCTCTAAATGTGATCAAATCAGTGATACCAAAGAGTCTACAGAAGACCACTGTTAGCCTAGAAGTTGCCTTTTTGTAAATTGGAAAAAGGCACCACTTTTTCTACCAGGTGTCCACAAGACTGCTCATTCTGACAGTAGCTGCTTGCTAGCCAGAGCCACCCCAGCTCTTAGTCATTTGAAAGGATCTCTAGCCAAGATCCCTTCCTTGGTCGAGTTACTCTTGTTACTTGCCCATTGGCATTGTCTTTTGAACATGCCTATCTTCATGCAGAGCCTACTTCAGAGGAAACTTACACAAAGTGAAGGGGATGTTTAAAATTCCAAGCTGTTCTTTGGGGCACCTGGGTGGTTCAATGGTTAAATCTCTGACTCTTGGTTTTGGCTCAGATCATGATCTCACAGTTCGTAGCTTCACATCAGACTCTGTGCAGACAGCTGCAGAACTTGCTTGGGATTCTCTGTCTTCCTCTCTCTCTGTTCCTCCCCTGCTCTCTCTCTCTCTCTCTTCTCTCTCTCTCTCTCTCTCAAAATAAATAAACATTAAAATAAAATAAAGTAAAATTCCAAACCATTCCAAACCATTCCAGAACAACCACTCCCTGAGTGCAGGACCAAAGCGTACCAATATTTGCCCACAGCAGTGAAGATAATGTTGTGGGTTCTCAATGAATATGAGGTACTAAATCAATTACTAAGTGAGGTGTTAGCAGATATATAATTGGCTTTCCTAATCATAAAAGTGATGTTTATTAAAGAAAAATTAAAATGTACAAAAAGTATAAAGCAAAAAACTAAAACTACTCATAATCCTACCACTCAGATAATCACTAGTAATGTTTTGGTATATTTTGGTTCAATTTTTGTTATAGACCTACTAATGCATTGAAAAAAAAACCCTATTTATTATGCTAAGTGAAATAAGTCAAGCAGAGAAAGACAGATACCATATGTTTTCACTCATATGTGGAATAGGAGAAACTTAACAAAGGACCATGGGGGAGGGGAAGGGGAAAAATAGTTAAGGAAAGGGAGGGAGGCAAACCATAAGAGATTCTTAAATACTGAGAACAATCTGAGTCTTGATGGGGGGTTGGAGAGAGGGGAAAAGGGGTGATGGGCATGGAGGAGGGCACTTGTTGGGATGAGCACTGAGTGTTATATGGAAACCAACTAGACAATAAACTGTATTTAAAAAAAGAAAATATCTCTTGAGGTTATAGATATAATACATATTAGCATGTATAATATACTATATATAATAAATACATGATATAATATGACATTATTACAAAATATATAATACATACAGTGTATTATATATAAATATAGTATGTATAATTTTGTGCCCTTCCTTTTTCCCAGCTATTAAAATATTATTAACATTTCCCCATTATTTACTTTGGATAAATTACTGGTACAGGAATTACTAAGTCAGAGGAGCATTTGTAAATCATGTGCCATATATATACATATATAGTCACATCACAAGGATGTTGTCTGGCTTTGAAA
Organism: Crocuta crocuta; assembly: GCF_008692635.1. NCBI lineage: Eukaryota > Metazoa > Chordata > Mammalia > Carnivora > Hyaenidae > Crocuta > Crocuta crocuta. Next base: position 3,250,512 of record NW_027531005.1, read on the forward strand.
TCTTTTTTTTTTAATATTTTTATTTATTTCTAGGGGAGAGTGAGAGAGAGACAGAGTGAGCAGGGGAGGGTCAGAGAGAGAGGGAGATACAGACTCTGAAATAGGCTCCAGGCTCTGAGCTGGTAGTCAGCACAGAGACCGACGTGGGACTCGAACTCACGAACCGTGAGATCATGACCTAAGCGAAAGTCGGACGCTTAACCGACTAAGCCACCCAGGCACCCCTGTCTGGCTTTGAAATCTTAGCAACCTCACAGCATCTTTCCCTGAGAAGGATCCAGGTTCGTTACAGGAACTAATCCACCGCAGCTGGAGGCTGAGGGTGCTTCTTCCAGTTCATTCCCCAAGTCACTGGAACAATAAATAGTTGTACCTTCCAAACCTCACTTGCTACCTCTCTACAAGGAACTTACAGATTACCTCCAGGATTCTGGGGGACCTGGTGGCTCAGTCCATTAAGCGTCCAACTCTTGATCTCAGCTCAGGTCATGATCATATAGTTCATGAGCTGGGGCTCTGCATCTGGCTCCGTACTGGCAGCATGGAGCCTGCTTTGGATTCTCTCTCTCTCTCTCTCTCTCTCTCTCTCTCTTTCTCTCTCTTTCTCTCAAAAATAGATAAATAAACATTTTAAAAAATTACCTCCAGGACTCCTGAGGTCTTGTTGAGAGGATCGCAAGACACCCAGGATGGGTTTCCAGACTTCCTTGCATGTGCTGTTCACCACTTCCGGCTTTTCCCAGAAGCAGGTGTTTTCATCTGCTCAGTTCTTCCAAAGACTGGGGAAAGGATTCTCAGGTGAGTAGAGGGTTAGGAGCAGAAGTGAGGGATGACAGACAGAGGGAATATGTTACAGAAGCCTCATGCTCTGCTCCATTTCCTAGATTCTTCCTTAATTCCCAAAGACTTTCCTCAGGAAATGTTGGGAATATAATGTAAACTTGTCCTTTAAACCTGTCCAATGCAGTAGCCACCAGCTACATGTGGCTATTTAGATTTAAATGAATTAAAATGAAATACAACTAAAAACATAGTTCCTCAGTCTCACTAGCTCAATAACACAAGTGTCTATATAGAGCATTTCCACGATCTTAGAAAGTTCTATGGATAGCACTGCCCTAAACTCTTCTTAGTTAGAGGAGAATAAATGCATACCCCTGGATTCTGGAGCATTTGCCAGAACTTCATCATGGAAGAAATTTCTTTGAAGACTCTTGTTTTCCTTGAAAAGTTCATGTGAATTTTTCATTCTATAATATAATGCTTACACATTTGCTTTAATGTAAAAATAAAACTTTAAATACCAAACATTGAATGACAAGGACAACCCGGAAAGGCATTAGATTTATCCTGTATCGCAATTGGAGGAACACTCTTTGGGAGTGTTGGGGGTATTGTTCTCCCCTGACTCATCACAGGGACCCAGATTTAGGGTCATTTCAGAAGGTCTTTCCCATTCCTTAACTATACTGTGACAACCTGGCTGGTTGAGTCGATGCAGACTGAATTTGTTGACCAGATAGCAGATTCCTGTCTGATCACTGAGGTCCTAGCATTCTGTCTGAGGATGCTATTCTCAGGGAGATCACTTCAAGCCCAGTGCTGAGGTGTGATAATCTTAGGCCAGAGGTTTTCAAAATCACTTGAAGAGGTTATTAAACATGTAAATTCCTAGGTCTCCTAGGTGGCTCAGTTGGTTAAGTGTCTGACTCTTGATTTGGGCTCAGGTCATGATCTCATGGTATGTAGGACTGAGGCCCATGTGCTGCACTGATAGCTCAGAGCCTGCTTAGGATTCTCTCTCTCTCTCAATAAATAAATAAACATTAAGAAAGTAAATTCCCTGATTAATAAGAGCCTTGAGTAATTATATTACATGTGATCCCTGAGCAATAATACTTACCAAGCACCTACTGTGTTGGGTATAATAGCAGACAATGGAAATATAAGGCAAATAACCATTAGTTTCTAGAATCCCAAGATTAGAAGCAACCTCCAAAGCATATATAATTACAGTTAACCCTTAACTGGCTTCAGTGATTATCTACAGTCTGATCCTGATTCTAGTACAGAAGATTGCATCCTTTGTTAATGATTTGGCCTATATTTTTTCCAAAGTAGTGCATTCACGACTTAAGCGAAGGCTGCTTAATGATTTCCAGCAAAAAAGATGCCCAGAATGATATGAAGAAAAATGGAAATTTGTGCAGAGCATGGGAGGGTCGTTGTGTTGGGATTTATGGTCTCTTTGCTGTTCTAAGTGAGGGGAATTAAATCAATAGATCAAATCTCTGCAACATGTCCTGCTCTAGAACCTAAAATGTCAAAATGTGTGCCAAGTTCAGTTCCTCATTCTGCAGATGAGGCTCATTTCTTCTTTGTGCTCAGGAGAGATGGAAACAGTTAATTTCTATCTTTGGGGAATAAAATGTCTCAAAATTTTGAAAGTCTCTATTAATGTGGTAAGCAGATGTATAACCCCGACTGAATCTCTGTTTTCTCACCTTCCCCATCAGTGCTATTTTCCAACTCAATCACTCTTGCTTGTTGATGGAACATCTCCAACTTATCCAGGACCATTCTAGGGTAAATGTAATGACAAAATGTGGTCTTAACCAGTGCTCTGGGCTTGGATTCAACCAAACCTGCACCAAGGCCAATTTCTACTGTCCCATTGGTTTTTCTCTAACCTGAGGCAAAACACCTGTTTCTTGGTTGTTGTTGTTGTTTTCTGTTTTTTTTTTTCTTTGTGTGTGTGTGTATGTGTTTTACTCCTGATCGGACCCCACTGTTAAGATTCTCTCAGCATTCAACTGTTACAAATATATCATATATTGGAGTTGTTATTGCAAATATTTGTTTCAATTAATTAGCAATGGCCTTATGATGAAGCCTGACTGCATTTTTGTATTGTAACCATGTGGTAGCTCAAGCCCCAGGGTGATGCACAGCCCAGCAACAATCCTTAACGATCCTCTTAATTACACAGTTGGGGTAACCATTCTGTCTAAAAAATCTGCTTCGTAATTACAAAATCACCAACCCAGCCAGCCGTGTTGACCCATCAATCGCTTGCATTCCACTGTGTCCTTAAAATGTGTGCTGTCTTCCCTCCAAATGACAGGAACGCTTTGGAAAGTGGTGAGTGTGGGGTACAGCTGCTCCTATAATAAATGTGTCTGCCTCTCTGCCCAGGGCTGCTCCACTGCTGGGTTTCTTCCTTTACCTCCTGTCATCTTTTCCTCCACAACAGCCTCAAAAACACAAGGGAATTCATTTCTTCTTTCAAATCCATCTACAAAAAGCTAGTTGCAATAACTTAGCATAAGCCTGAAAAAGTTAATCATGGCTGCTCAGGTTGACTGGCTTGGTTCCTTGGATGCAGAAGCTGTTATGGAAATTGCTGCTTAACTTGCTTCCATTCACTAACCAGACTTGTATCATCAGCTCCAAAATCAATGTGTCCATTTCCTATTGTGTGTACTACATTGAATTGTGACGACTTGTGCACATGTTGGTCTCCTCCAGGTACAAGGAGTTCTAGGATGCCAGCCTCTAGAACAGTGAGTGGCCCATAGCTTGGGCTCAATGCATCTTTGGGGTTAAGTGTTGGCAATGAAAACCCTGGCAAGTTCTTAAATTCTCTGCTATGGTACATCTTTTCATTTTGAAGGCTCCTGCTAGTAAATTTGCCCTGACCACAGTATACATGAGGAAATCTTGGGACCCAGGTAATATATATGCATCTTGAATGGCGTGTTAGTGGAGTTCCTTTTTGATACTAGGGAAACACTGTTTGGCTGTGTGATGAGAATTTCTAGTGTCCTGGGTATTCTCCACATGCACCTCCCTTATTTCATCCAGGAGTCATAGCCTCTCATACTGTGAAAATATTGGAGCTTCAGGTATTCTTTGGGAACTGGAGGCACATAGGGTTGTGGGCGTGGTAGATTCTGAGGCACTGTGCCTCAGTCACCACCTTTTTTAATGGAAACTCTGCCTTCTGGAGCAGGAGAAACCAGTGAGGTGCTTGTCTTCATGTTGTAAGTGACATGGCGTGAATTAAGAGGGAAGGTTTGGAACAACATGAATGCTCATTCGTTGCTGGTGGGAATACAAAATGGTAGAGTCACTCTGGGAGACAGTTTGGCAGTTTCTTGCAAAGCCGAACAGTGTCTTTCCATACAATCCAAGAATCATGCTCCTAGGCATTTACCCGATCAACCTGAAAAGTTATGTTCACACAAAAACCTGCATGTAAGTGTTTATAGCACTTTTACTCATAATCGCCAAAAAATGGCAGGAACTGAGATGTCCCTCAATAGGTGGATGGATAAACAAACCGTGGTACATCCCTACTATGGAATATTATTCGGTAATAAGAAGAAATGCAGGGCATCTGGGTGGCTCAGTTGGTTAAACTTTGGACTTTTAAAAGTTTTTTTANAAAAAATTTTTTAAAAAAAGTTTTTTTTAACGTTTTATTTTGTTCTTTGAGAGACAGAGAGAGACAATGTGGGAGGGGCAGAGAGAGAGAAGACACAGAATCCAAAGCAGGCTCCAAGCTCTGAGTTGTCAGCACAGAGCCTGACGTGGGACTCAATCCCATGAATGTGAGATCATGACCTGAGTTGAAGTCAGACATTAAACCAACTGACCCACCCAGCCCCCTAGCATTTGACTCTTGATTTCAGCTCAGGTGATGATCCTAGGACCATGAGATTGAGCCCTGCATCTGGCTCTGCACTGGCAATGTGGGGCCAGCTTAAGATTATCTTTCTCTCTACCCTTCTCCCCTGCTTGCATGTGTTATCTTTCTCTCTCTCTCTCTCTCTCTCTCTCTCTCAAAAAAAAGTTAAAATTAAAGTAGAAAAAAAGAAATGAGCTATTAAGACACAAAAATACATGAAGGAACTTTAAACCTCCTAAGTAAAAAAAAATCTAGAAGGCTACATATTGTATGATTCCAATACACAGGGATATAGGTTAACAGTTCTGATATTGCATTTTGTGCATATTGTAAGTGAACATTCATGTATCCTGGAATTCGGTAAATGAATGGCAAATGATGCAAACTAGGTTTCTCACTGATGGAGTGGAAATTTACAGATCAGCAAGGGGAAGAAACCTAAAATGATCCATGTGGTAATAAGTTAGAGTTGGGGACATCAGTAGGAATTCATGTTTAGCTTAGTATAGATACAGGTGATTACATGTAGAACTGTATATTTTTGTATATGTGCATCTGTATGCACATGTCCATATGTGTATGCATGTGTGTATATATGTACACATGCATGCATTTTTCTTTTGTTAGCTGAGAGGGTCTAAGAGAAACAACACCCAAGGAGCAACAAACAAACTTAACACCCAGATCTTGGTTTCTAATATCATCCTTCAATGAAAGGGACCAGGACCCCTTGAAGAAATGGCAGATCCTAGAACTAAGGCTAATGTGACAAAGTAAGAAATATACATTTTGTCTCTCTTCCCAATTCCAGGTATGGAACTCCTAAAACCCTTGGAATTTCCTGAGTCGTAGTATGAGAGGGACCACTTTTGTTCTTCATAATAAGCCCCTTTCAAATGTACCTGAGTTTATGCTAACAAAATGACTCTTGGAGGATGGGGGCATGTGATTAGAGAGTTGGAACGTTCAACCCTAACCTCTGCCTCCAAAGAAGGGAGAAGGGCAAGAGTTTGAGTTAATTGCCAGAGGCCAGTGGTATAATCAATTATGCTATGTAATGGAACCTTCATTAAAACCCTAAACAAGGGAATTCAGAGAGAGTCTGGGTTGTTGAACATATCCGCGGTGCTAGGAGGATGTCATGTCTACGTGACCATGGAAGCTACACATGTCTTCTTCCTTGCCCTATGAATCTCTTCCATTTGGATGCTCCTGAGTTGAATCCAATCTAATAAACCAGTAATGGTAAGATAAAGTGTTTCTTTGAATTCTGTGAGCTGTTACAGCAAATTATTAAACCTGAGGAAGAAGTCATGGGAACCTCCAATTGTAACCAAGTCAGACAGAAGTGTGGATAGCCTGCGGGCTCACTGCCCACAACTGGCAACTCAAGTCAGGGGTAGTCTTGTGGGATCGAACCCTTAACCTGTGGGGTCTATCAGTCCTTACTGATATAATGAATGATTGGATAAAAGAATAAATGGTGGAGAAAAGAGAAACCTGCCATGCAGAAGAATTCCTGTAGCTACTCCACCTTCAAAGAGGGGAAGCATAATTCCCCAATCCTTAGGTGTCACATTGTGACTTCCTTCCAGAATACAGTATGGAAAGGTGAAAAAAATAACTGTATAGTGTAGAAAGGTAACAAATACTTCCTCAGCCAGGTGATCAAGGTCAATATCAATACTCATAAATCATGTTGAAAGTATGTACCCTTGATATGACACAATAAAAATGGTACTATACCTCTGTGGTTTTCCTTCCAGTAATCCATAACTCAGTCTTATCATGAGAAAAACATCAGACTATTCCAGTAGAGTAACATCCTACAAAATACCTAGCCAGTACTCCTCAAAACTGCCAAGGACATCAAAAACCAAGAAAGTCTGAGAAACTGTCACATCTAAAATGAGCCAAAAGAACCCTCCTACACTGTTGGTGTAAACTGGTACAGCCCCTCTGGAAAACAGTGTGGAGATTCCTCAAAAAATTAACAATAGAACTCCCCTAGGACCCAGCAATAGCACTGCTAAGAATTTACCCAAGGGATATAGGAGTGCTGATGCATAGGGGCACATGGACCCCAATGTTCATAGCAGCACTCTCAACAATAGCCAAAACATGGAAAGAGCCTAAGTGTCCATCACCTGATGAATGGATCAAGAAGATGTGGTTTATCTATACAATGGAATACTACATGGCAATGAGAAAGAATGAACTCTGGCCTTGTGTAGCAACATGGATGGAACTTGAGGGTGTTATGCTGAGCAAAATAAGTCGGGCAGAGAAGGACAAATACCATATGTTTGCATGTATAGGAGGATTAGGAGGAACTTAACAGAGGACCATGGGGGAGAGGAAGGGGAAAAATAGTGGGGAAGAGGGAGGGAGGCAAACCATGAGAGACTCTTGAATGCTGATGGGTTCTGCAGATGGAAGTTGCTGGTGGGAAATCAGAAAGTAGAAGGAGAGAGAATCTGGGGTATTTACTCCCTTGGTGTCCCTACTGCTTGGCTGTGGGCTGACAGTGACTGTGTTGTACTATCTGAGGCCAGAGCTCTGTCTGGGAGGCCTTCCCAACAGCTCTCTCTCTCTCTCTCTCAATCTCTCTGTTTCCCTAACCACTCCTTCCTCATTCTCCTTCAGATCTAGCCTGGTTACAGGTGCTACTGCTACCCAGATATTTTACCATTCCTCCTTGGTTTCCTTTAACCTTGCCCACACCTAGTAAGTAGCCCCTTCATTAAACTCATCCCTATTTCCCCACTTGAATGTGCCACCTGGATCCTGCCCTGATCCTACCGACATTCAGGGTCTCAAGACCCTGATTATCATCAATGCTCCCTTGTATGATTACCCATCCCCCAGAACCCCTCACCCTACCAGCTTGTAACCCACATGCTTCTCTAAGAGAACAAGAGAAACTTGCCTCCCATTGACACTCTGAAGTTCACCCTAACTGCCTCGGAGTCTGCAGACCAGGCTGAAGCAGGACGATGAGAGATTTAGTCAACATAATCTCTCAACGTAAACAAATAGTGACTATAACACTCTCACCACCTGACACGTTCTTCATTTGAAAAATGGGGTGTTGCCACAGTCATACTTCTTGCTATAAGAACTGCTAGTGATAACAAACGCGAGGTCATTAAGACAACTAAAGAAACATGGAATAACATCATTTTTATGATCTTTTCTCCTTATTAAAACAGTAATATAACTTCTGCAGTGTTAAATTTTTTATAAGCATGTATTCCGATATTAATATTGTAATTAAAAGGCTATAAAGAGATAAAAATAAAATACATGCTTATTATTAAACATTTGAAAAATATTTTAAAATTTTGAGGGAGCAAATAAAAATGACCGTGTTGGGACAACAAAATGGCACGTTGAGAGAATGTGGGACTTCTCAGTTAAGATGTTGGTGCCATCATTTTTAGCTGTAACCTTGCACAAGATACTTAGCTCCTCTGAGTCTCATTTGTCACGGGTCTAACAAAGGGATGCTGATACCTCCCTAAGAGTATTATGGCAACAATGAGTGATAACATAAGCATGGCCTTAAGGATAGCACTTTATGCAGAGTTTGTATGAGTAGAGACAGAGCTGGGTTTGAGTCTCTGCCAGTTACAATCTCTTCGACACTGGGCAAGGTAGCTAATCTCTCTGAGTCTGTAAAATGGGGAGATAAAAATGATAACTATCTCCTAGGGTTAAGAGGATAACTAATGATAAAAGAGCTTCTCAATACAGCAGAGAGCCCATGGTGAGCACCTTACATGGCAGCCCCTGTTTTCTTCTTCCTCCTCCTCCTCATCTTTATACCTTCATCCTCACCAACGACCACCGCCATTACCTTAGGAAAGGAAACCAATCCCAGAGTGAGCCACCAGGTCTGATCTTACAAACAAGGTATTTACATATTCAGTGAGGGGATGCATTTGGGCCTGTTCACTGTTCCCAGAAGTATACCTTCGGAGACATATTTGAGTTCAAGCCTGTTGAAATGCAGTTAGGATTCTGTAGGAGCTCACCGGTCCTCAGCTCTTGGAAGTGCTGCTTCTTAAGAGATTGGGGGCTGGGGCTCTTTTGACCCCAACATTCCCAGACTGATCAAACCTGGTAAGAATGGACAGTATTGGAAGGGAAAGAAAATAAGTAATGTGGTGAAAGGTGAGGGAGGGGATGGAGGTGGAAGGTAAAAAGGAGGGGTGATGAGGGAGATATTAGGAGAAGCTGTCTTTTCTAACTTGTCTCAGCAATGAGGGAACATTTGCCAGCCTTTTGTTCATCTTGTTTATGTCTGTTTGCCTGCTGAAGAATCCCATATACTGCTTTCTGTGAGCCAGGCACTACTCTAAGCACCTTGCAAACATTAAATATGTTATAAACATAAAAATTTACAAGTATAATCATTTGATTCTATGTAGGCCCAGGAGTCTCTGGCTTTGTTTAAAGTAGCAGCTACATCTGTTCTCTCTCACCTTCCTCTCTCTTTTCTGGGGGTCAGCATGATGGCATTTATGCACCCAACTGTAGGCCACTCATTCATTAATTCTTTCAAGAAAGATTTACTGTGCACCTGTTAAGCCTAGGAAACAGCTCACACTCACCTTCTGGGACTTATATCCCAGAAGAAAGAGACAGACAAAGAAAAATTTGTTATAAATAATTATCCTAGGGACCCAGAGTTTTGGGATGAATAAGTCCATCAGATGGTCTTTCTGAAAGTAGGATTTAAAGTTTTTTTTAATGTTTATCCATTTTTTGAGAAAGAAAGTGAGAGAAAGAGAGACAGAGAGAGTGGGGCTGGGGCAGAGAGAAAGGGAGACACAGAATGTGAAACAGGCTCCAGGCTCTGAGCTGTCAGCAAAGAGCCCGACATGCAGCTCAAAATCGTGACTGCAAGATTGTGACCTGAGCCCAAGTCAGACCCTTAACCAACTGAGCCACCCAGGCACCCCTGAAAGTAGGTTTTGATAGATGAGAGGAGGGCCCAAACTTGAAGACCCGGTTTTGGGAAATAGGGTTATTTGGAGACANAAAGGCTTCCTAAGTATGATCTAGAAGGTACAGGTAAGTAAAAAAGAAGCCGCCTCACAGTGTGATAAGGTACACAGGGTTGTAAGTACAATAGTTCCCCCTTCTTCTTAGGACCAGCACTTAGCACGTGCCCTAGACATCTGCATGGTAGGTGTCCATGCAGCTAAGTAGAATGAAGCTTGGGCCCCTGGCTGTGATACATGCTGAGAGAGTGATATCTCTCACTGTTGGCTGTCGGGTCCCCTCCGGCTGGCCTTGCAGACTCCACAGAAGCAGGTGCCTCATGAGCTGGAAAGAACACAGTTCTGGGAGCTGGACGGCCTTGATTCCCTGTCTTAGTCGGGATTCTCCAGAGAAACACACCCAGAAATAACAGTTAGCCAAGTATCTGGGCACCCTGGAATCCAATCAAGTTGATATATAAAATTAACTTTTGCTGTCCTGACCAACCCTAGTAAGCTATTTATCTTTTCAGACTGGAAAAAAACCTGCCCTTTCTACCTCATACATTCCTGATGAGGATTAAACTCATTTCAAGCTTCACAGAAGGTCAGAGTCCCATATAAATATGACATTGGTACTAATATGTCTGTCAGAGCCCCCTTCTCATTTCTTCTACAACACAGAAGGCTTTTCAGAGAGTGTTAGTTGCCCATCAGGAGCTTGCCAAGAGCCTGATCTGAATACACTTAGCACGCACGTAGCAGTGGAAGTTTGCCTCTGTTTGCCTCTGTGGATTAGGCAGGTTTGCTTGGCCCCAGGATGTGTCTTGCTACCCACTGGCATTTTCCTCCCTCTTTGTTCTCTTTGTTGACCTGTCCTCTTCTGAGCACTAAGGAACTGTAAGCACCCATGAAAAACTATAGGAGGTTCTTGTTTCTGACAAAAACAGTTAATCATTTGACCAGGACTACTTTTTTTTGAAAGTAAAAAAAAAGAAAAGAAAAGAAAAGGAAGCTGAGGGAACTTCCTGAGCCCCCAGCCCACCATTTTTTGAAAAATAGGACTATTTTGGGGTGGCAGATGGTACCTCTCTTCACGTTATAGACATCTTGCTTTCCTGGGACCATTGAAAAGACACTTTTTATATTTCCAAGAAGTTGATCTCTGATGGTATTTGCTGCTAGTGCAATACCTGGGGAGAACACAATATCCTGCTGTTTTTAAATATATGCAAAGTATATCTCACCCTGATAGAAGATAGTTTTCATCAGAGGGAGAAATAAGCCAGGAAAAAAGAGGAAGAAAAGGAGGAGGGGAAGAGAGAGAGAGAGAAAGAAGTGAGCCACCTCAGGATGCCATCCATACTCTGGGCTGTCAAAGAAGAGACAGACGTGGAGAGAAATGATGGTAACAGGGGATGGTCAACATCTGCAAGTCACTGCTCATAGCTGCTTGGTTCAATTTAGGTGGAAATGTGGAAGAAATCTGTTCATTTTCACAATAGCTGAGAGAGGCACCACGTATAACCAACTCCGTTTTATAGATATGGGAAGTGAGTACCCAGTGTCCTATCAAGTAGGGCCAGAGAGAGAATCCAGAAACATCCATTACCTGGGAACCCCTTTGGCTTAAAGCAGTCTGACTCCCTGGGGTCTCATTCTGCCCTTCCTTTGCCAGTTCATCCCTCCATCTCCAATGACATTTCCTTCTCCAAGGTAATTACGAGCAATAGTTCTAAGATCCTGCCATTTGAAGAAAGAATTTTTCTAAAAACTTGAAACTCTCAAACGCTGGAGTCCATCCCTTAAGGTTCCTTCTTGTTTTAAGCACTGAAAGGAAGAAATGCTCACTATTCTTAAAGAGAAGCAGAGATCAAAGACAGGAGTTAAACCCACAGTTACAGATCTATCATCTCAAAGATTTTTCCCACCGTTGCTGTATTCAGAATTTGCAGTAAGCAACATGTCTCAAGTCAATCGCTTCACATTTCTTTCATGATTCCGATTCCTGAGAATTTGACAATCTAACAGTATGCTTCCCCCATCACAAAAGTCAGCTTGATACCCTTGTTTCTCCTTTAATAGATAAAGGCCCTAAGATAGAGAAAGGGCAAATGGCTTTTCTTGTGGTCTTATCAAAATCAATAGAAAAGTCAGCACCTGGACATAGAACTCTGGCATTCCTCCTTCTATTTAGGCTTACTTACTAATGTATGCAGTCACGTCTTGGGCTGACTGGACTGTAAGAAGGCAAAGAAGGCAATAAACTGGGACAACACATTTGCCACGGTATCTGGGTGGCACATCAGAAAGAAAGAAAGAGAGAGATAGAAAGAGGGAAAGAAAAGAAAAAGAAAGAAATTAGATGAGGAAGGAGAATCCAGCAGTCCAGGGGCCCCTCTTGTCTCTACCCCTCACTAATCCTTTGGCAGGAAGCTTGTTACACTCACCCAACAGGCTCTAGAAGATGCAAGACAGAATCTGAACGATGGAAGCTCATATCTTCTTGTTGCTGGTGGCTGCACCACCCCTAACTCTGACACGGAGGGGATGGTCCACCAGCAACAGGGAGCCCAGACACAGCTTCAAGTGTTGATTTTACAAGGGAAGGATCAGGTTCAGAGTAAAATGTTGTCCTCACTGTCCCTAAGCAATCTGTGCTTGCAGAGCTCAGATTGGTTTAACTCAAAGCTACCCTGGAGTATCGTAAGCAGCAAAGGGCAAATTCAACACAATTTCAATTATGTTATGATAGCTGAGCCATGCTGCGGCACCCCTCTCTTATGGACTCTACCAGAGATTCTTGGGCTAGCTGCTCTGAGAAACTTCTCTCAGTGACCGGAGCCTGGATCCCCATAGCAATGTAATAGATACTCATGAAATAGAATGACCTTAAAAATGAGACTGAGATCCAGAGAGAAAGTCTTACCACTCCTGGTTTGTAGGTGTCCTATTCCAGTTTAGGACTTGGTCTATGTGAGGAGCTCGGTCTATGTGATGAGACCTGGGGACAGAATGAGGTTCTGGTCTCTCATAGCTCCAACTAGGATGGTTATGTTTGAAGAAGGTCCAGCCTGAATCAACTCTAAAGGGCTGACCTGCTTTTTTCAGTGATTACCTTTGGAGTTGTGGACACCTGGAGAGCTTAGTACACAGTTGGAGCTGAGTCTATCATTAATAGGCCTGGTCTATCAGGATTATCTTGACTTCAAAGGGTAAGTTCCTATATCTATCCAGTCATAAAACCTTCCCATTCATTGTTTTAATAGACTGCAGATACAAAGGGGTCAACATGTGGACCTTTTCCTTGAGGAAATCATGGTGGGCTTTGTAGTGGTATTTCCTAGAATCATTAAGGACCAGTCTCAAATGTAAATGACTTTGACTACTTGACAGGAACTCTAGGATTTCTGCTGAGGCAAGAGCCCTTCTCTGAACCTCACACTCTTTTAATTGGGCCTTGATATCCTATCTGGCTTTTGTAAAAAAATCTCGTACCTAATGTTGGCCTCTAACAAGGATGAACTTCTTGAATTTTGGTACTGCCATGGTCTACCTTCGAGCATCTCAGCATCACAGAAATTTCTGCTGACATGCCTCACCCAGTGGGCTGGGCATTTAACATATTTATGCCACCCCAGGAAGAGCCTGAGTTTGCTATAGGCCTTTGAACTTGGGGCTTTCCTTCCTTCTTTCGTTTCTCGTTTCCATCCTTCTTTTCAAATTTTCATGGGACAGGCTACCATCCCATGAGGACCACCCAGAAAGCAAAATTAATACCTCAGTGCCAGCCCTACTTATTTGTAGCTTCTTCCTTTTCATCTTGGCTTACTGCTGAGAACCCAGCATGCCTTCAGGACAGACCCCAGGTATCTTGGCACTGTCAGATTAAATCTTTCCCAGGGAAGACCTCATCCTTCATGTCATCTGTACCATGTCTCCTCCTCTGTGCTCCCATTGTGGATTCCTGTGTGTGTACTGGGGGTACTGAGGGGTGGGGAACAACAGCCTGAAATGATGCTGCTGCTTTTGGACATTGACTAGGAGGATGGTTTCAAACCCAAGAGTGAAGGAGAGTTGACTTCTGATGATCAGCTTGAGGTGCCTCCTTTTACCCTCCATCCACTACAGATTAGTTTAGGTCAGCTTCAACACAAGACTTTAAACTGGTGCTTTGGGACACCAGACCTGGGTTCTAATGCCAGCTCTGCCTTCCTCTGTGACTCTGCACACATTGTTTAGCTCTCCAAGCCTCAGTTTCTCTATCTGTAAAACAGTGCTAATACCCTCCCACAGAGGATGATCTGAGTATTTAATTGAGACTATTAAAGCATTGGTTCAGTGTTCGGTAAGTGTTCAAAACATGGCAATTATTATTACCTTCTATGGTGATGATTATTTCTTTGGCTCTCCTTAAATGAAACAGAGACTTAAGCCTACATTTGTAGTGACAGTGCTAAAACATGATTCAGGAAGGCCTAGAGGAAGAGCACAGGAAACTGCAGGCAAAATGAAAGCAACCTGAACAAGAGAGAGAAAGCAAGGTCCAAGGTCAAGTCCTGTCACTGGGACAAAAATGTGCTTTTTGCTTTTTTGGTTTTTGTTTCTAGAATCTCTCTCCTTTTCAGTATGGATATTTTTAAGCATACACAAAAACAGAGAGCATACTCTAATCAACCCTCCATGTACTTCTCCAGCCACAATGAGTATTTTCCAACCATGTGAAACTTGTTTTTGGTGTCTTAATTTCTCCCATGTATAGTAAGGAATGACCAATGTCTATTCCCCTCCTTGCTAACAAGAATAGATAGGGATGATCATGATGACTTTGCCATTCTGCCATTCCTAAAATACCTTCCAGAAAGCCATGAAACCTATCACGTCATCATTTCAAGTACAAGATAATGTTGAAATTTTCCAATCTGGCACCCTCATCCCCAAACTTACCCACAAGTCCAAGACAACACCTTACAACATCTAAAGGAACATAACTTCCTTTTTTCTCCTAACTCCTGTCATATTATGCAGTATGAAACAATTCGAGATTAAAGTGACAAATTATCTGTTAACTGCTAAGTATTTAATGTCAAGAAAAGCTGTTTAAAACCTATAAAAACTCAGGCAATAAATCTAAATACTATAGAGGAGAAATGTTATATTAACTTAGGTTTTGCAGCACCTTAATATTGTCTTATATTAGACGCTTGCCAATTGGAGAACACACAGCACATTTACTGCATAAATTTATGAATGTGTTCCAAGAAGCCCATCCATTTTCTCTGTATTGTTTTCTCGTGGCATTATAGCAACTTCAGTTTGTCACTGATGAAGGATAAGTGATTTTTAAATTCTTTTTGTCCACCTTTGGCTCTCCCTCAGAGGAGTACACTCATGGTTAGCTTACTTTTTTTCCATCACCCTGAAAAAAATCAGGTTGATTTTTAAAAATGAATGATAGAATCCAAGGTGGGGCTACAGACAAGGTAGAACCCAAAGACAGGAAGCTCTCACTTTCAACCTCCCCAAAACTCATCATCAGAATCCATACTGCTACCCTTCTACTGAGGTTACTGATACTTGCCACAAAATAATTCTCCAGAGATAGAGAGGGAGTTAATGAAGTAATAATGAAGTGATAATGCCTGTGGATTATAGAATATTCCTTGGTTGAACGTGGTAATAAGTGAATGTGAATCCAGTGAGAGCTTGTGGGGGCGCCTGGGTGACTCAGTCAGTTAAGCATCCAACTTCAGCTCAGGTCATGATCCCACCATTTCTGAGTTCGAGCGCCATATTGGGCTCTGTGCTGACACCTCAGAGCCTGGAGCCTGCTTTAGATTCTGTGTCTTCCTCTCTCTGTGCCCCTCCCCGACTTACACTCTGTCTCTACCTCTCTCAAAAATAAATAAAAGCATTAAAAATTTTTTAACAAGAGGGAGCTTCTGGGTCTTTGCTCACATTATCTTCCTTACCTACAATGCTTAACCTCTTCTTCTTTACCTATCTACAGGGATGCCATATGCAGCTACATATGTTGTGTGCTGCATATCTCCAAGGGCTCCATTCACACAGATACCCATGTGATCAGTGTTCTTGACCATCATGCTCCATCTCTGGGATGCTTCCTTGACCTCCCCTGCTCAGTCTCCAGGGTTCTCTTCCTTCAGTGGACACTCAAAGATGCTACAAGTGGTACTTCAGAGAGGTGCCTCTGGCTCTGATCTCATGAGAAGACCATGTCCTCCTAAAATGAGTATTCTTATTAGGGAACCCTGAAGACCTAAGGTGAGTGGTCAAGAATGAACCAAGAAGGGAGCTTTAACCCCAAAAGTAAAACCCAGTCATCTCAGCGACGTTAAACTACTTACAGAAAACCACAGCAAGGACTCTTGGGCCAAGGAGGACTCAGCCATTACCACAGGGAAATCAAAATGGGTGTTCAGATGCAACCAGTCCTTTCATCTGAATGGACATCAGCTGATAGTCCAGTCTGAGGTATCTCAGCTGAGTATCTCAGAATACTGCTGCCAGAATTCCCTCCCTAGGAGTCAGGACAGAGCTAGTCATGTGCATTTCTTCTAGACTCTAGTTTCATCTTCTGAGCCATCAGGAACTGGGTTTAATTGAGTTGCAACTAAATCTTACCTGGCTGCAAACAAGAGCCTGGAACCTTTATATTAACATCAGTCAGACTCCCAGCCCAACTCCTGCTACAGACCATGACCTGACCAGTTAGCTGTGTCCTCTAAGCCAGGCTGGTAGACCTCTCCATCACTGATTCTGTCCCTCTATCCAGGGCTGTGAGGCAGCCCTGGACAAGGCAGCTCTCTTAATAACCTGTCACTCATGTCACATGTTACCTGTGGTATGTGTTGAACATAGTATTCCACCACTTAAGCCTGGGTGAGGACACAAGCCAGATTGCATTGATCTTTCTATCCCCAGGAGCCAGCACAGGGATGAACGCACAGTGGATATTCAAAATGTATTTGTTAATAGTGCCATGCATGTAAAGTGAACAGTTTTAAATTTCCTAAGGTAATAAAAGGAGCATAGCTCTCGTATCATCTATTTTTTATTGCTTTGTGTTTACATGCCTCAGGTTACTAACCCAAACCTGTTTCCATGGTGAATGCGGCAGGAATATGTGATTATGGGTCTGTAACTCTCTCTTTCTTTTGAAAGAGCTCTGTGATCACCAGGCCTGTAGCTTTATCTCCTTTTACAAATTATTTCTAAATATTATCTTGTAACTAACTTGTCATTGCCAATGGCTTTATATAGTTCACTGTTTTGTGGAAAGTTCTTATAAATATTCTGGGAGAATTAGGACAAGGAATCCCTAAAGGTCAGAATGAGGAAAAGAGAGGTAACATTTCTATGGGGCTCTCCGATGCCAGAATATATATCTATCAGTTCATTTAATACTCTCACCCCCATTTTACAGATGAGAGAAAAACTAAGTCTCAGAGACGTAAGTAACTACACAAGACAAGGCAGGTCTTAAAAGTAGAACTTGACTCCAATCCAGATCTGTGTGATTCCAGGACTCCTGTCACTACATGCTCATGTCACTACGTGCTTCTGAGCAAGTTGGGTTGGGAAGGTAACAATGAAACCATCGAAGGTCAAGAGAGTAGATGAGAAAAATGACATCCTACACAGAAGAATTGTGTAGTGATGAAGGAAGACAAAGGGAGATAATAGGCCTGTAATATCTGGCATTGATTCGATCTACAAGCAGAGCAAGGATCACATCTGTCCCAGTTGCCGTTGTCTACCCTCTGCTCAGAACATGCTTGGCTCCTAATCTGTGCTTTCATTTGTCAAATAAGTTTCTAGTTTCTGACATGAGGCTTTTTCGTTTGTTTGGAGTTAAATCCCAGCAAGAATAATCAAACACACCATTATTGGTTTTGGCCACTGTGCTTACAGATTGCTTTATGAATATGCAATCAGTGGTGCCTCATAGTTTACCCTAGGTCTTTCCTAGAAGGCAATTGAGCAAAGCGGTTTTGAGCTGTTTAGCTTGGATAATCAGTGACTATCTAATATGATAGTCACTAGCTGCATGTGGCTCTTTAATTTCAAATTAATTAAAATTAAATTAAATTAAAAATGTAGTTCCTGAGTTGCACTGACCACATTTCAAGTCTCAATAGCCACATGTGGCCAGTGCCTATCATATTGGGCAGTGCAGGGAGAAAACATTCCCATTATCACAGAAAGTTCTGTTGGACGGCATAGGTTTAGAACACAGCCCTTGGTGTCAGACAAAGGCTGAGTCCTAGTTGCATGATCCTATAGCTGTATAACCCATGGGCAAATAATTAATTGGCATCTATAAAATGGAAATAATAGTACCTGTCTTCATCTAAGTGTCCCAGAAAACAGAATCTAAAACAGAGATCTATGTGCAAATCCTTTCCTGGGGAGGATCACTGCAGAGAACAGGATGGAGCAAGTAAAGGATGAAAGAAGGAGAGAGCCTGTACATGGTATGTGTCTGAGTGGACATCATCTACAAGCAGTGAACAACTTGATTCTTCAAGACTGTCTGAAAAGCTGTATAAAGAGCAATGCAGTTTCCATTTTCTGGGGGATGGAAAGGGATGGGAAACACTTATCAATCAGTTCTTACCCCCCTTTGCTTCCCTCCTGACAGGGGAGAGTGATTCAGATACTCATCTCTGAATAATCTAAGTTTTGGTTGCCCTGCACTTGCCAGATAGTGATCACTGCAATTCCCAGTCTCCAGTCACTAAGAGAAACTCCTGGGGTCTAGATAAACTCCTCTCTACTTGAGTTGTATAACACTAGCTCTAGCTTCTTGTAGTAGTCAAGGTCAATTACCCTTGCCAGTATAATAGTTCCTTTCTTAGTGTCCTTATGCTGCAGCATGAGGATCCCCAAGCGATCCGGTGATAGTGACTACTTTAAGTTCAGTGGCTAAGTCCTTTGGCACAATTTCTCCCCTTCCATGGATTCCAGATGTTGGGGAGATAATACCACATGTCTTCTTTAGACTCAATGCATATATTATATTTTGAAGCCAAAAAAAAAAAAAAAAAAAAAAAAAAACCCAGCAGGGTGCTACCCCTGGGATGGAACCTTGTCTGGGTTGGCACTCAATGAAATATTCTGTTAGGCTGGTTGCTTCTGAATAACAGGGTCCATGGTCAGACCAAAGGATCCTGTGGTCAAGGGCCCATTGTTGTCCTCTGTTTGCTATGAAAACGACCCTTTCTTCTAAGGTCATGACCCTGCTAATGGATCAGGCATTCTGTAGTTCAATAATAGTGGCTCTGGTAGGGGCACTATGGGGTAGAAGGGCAAGCACATATCTGGAGTAAGTATCAATTCTGTTATAGGCAAATTTCTGCTCTCTCTGGGGTGGAAGAGTTTGATATAATCAACCTATCTCCAATTGTCTGGCTGATGTCCTTGAGGAATAGTGTGCTACATGGAGGGTGGGCTCATGGTCCATCTTTCATGTTGGTAGGTTGAACATTCTGAAATGAAATTAGCCCTGGTGACAGGGGACCTATGCCCTTGAACCCAGGCATAGTCTCCATGGCTGACACCATAGTCACTTCACTTTTAGATCCATTGTGCCACCACTGGAGTGGCTTAGGAGAGAGGCTGGCTGACATTCATAGGATGGAGTTACCCTGTCCATCCACCTGGCTGTTTAGAGCTTCCTCTGCAGAGAAGATATCAGGTATCTTCTGTTGGCATCAATGTGAGACACAAAGGTCTGCCTGCTTTTTCTCATTCCCAGAGGTCTAGCCACGTGCCTTTCCCCCAGATGTATCTATCTTATTATATCTTCCAGTCTCATTCACATCCTTGATCATCCAGCCAAATTGTTCACCGCTGCCCAGACATCTATGTGTATCCATACCTCAGGCTACTTCTCCTCTCACAGAAAATGGAACAATTAAGTATACTACTTCTGACTGCTCCATCCACTAGGAAAATTTCCCTTCACCGCTGGACTGAGAGAATGCATTTTTGGCCAGCATGAAGATATATAGCAAACCCATCTATGAATCAGATGCAAATTCTTTCTATGTTAGTTGGCCGTAAGGACATTCTCCTCTCATCCCATAAAATCATTATTGCAAGTTAAGGACAGATGTTGCTCCAGAAATCTGCTATAATCCTCGTGTCAGGGCTTGCCAGAAACTTTAGATAGCTTTCTTAGCCACCAGGCATCTCCCTAGCACTATTGGATCTGCTGAGTCATGTGGTCCAAGTGACAAGGCAGTTTACCCTAAAGCCTGGACCTGCTGCTGAGTTGTTTTTGTGTTCTGAATCCCATTTGAAAATGGAAGACTTTCTAGTGACCTGATAAACTAGTTAGAATTGTATTTTCAAGTAAGTTCAGGGTTCCAAAATCCAAAAGGCTCATCAAACATTGTGCCTCCTTGATAAGAGGTGCAAGGTACAAACACTTGTCCTCTACCTTAGTGTAGATATCCCAGGACAGCCCAGAGTTTATGGACTTCTAAAAATTTTATCACCAACTGCGTATCTACAGGAAACATAAATGAACATGCCAAAAGACACCACAGGGATGCCATTAGCAAAATCCTATCTGCAGGAAAAATGACCCAGCTTCTTTAACTAATAAATTACAAGAAAAAAAATCCCAGGGAGATGGAAAGGGAACTATTAAATTAGAAACAACGTTAAGAACATATCAACTACTTGCAATGTGTAGGATTTCTTTGTATCTTTATTCAGACAACCAACTTTAAAAATGTGTGACATTTATGAAACAACTGGAAATTTTTAGAAAATGACAAATATTTGATGATGTGAAGGAATTATTAAGTATTTCTGGATGTGAAAACAATATTATAATTATGTTAAAAAGAAGTCTTATCTTCTAGAGATATATATGGGATACTTATGAGTGAAAAGGTATGATCTCTGGGATTTGTTTCAAAATATATGAGAAGGGGAAGTAAATGAAGTTATAGATGAAACAAAATTGGCTATGAGTTGATCAATGTTGAAGCTGGGTGAAGGATACATGGTGATTTATTATCTCATTCTGCCTCGCTTTGTATACGTTTGAATTTTTCTGTAATAAAAGCTAAACTTTTTAAGTTAAAAAATTTTGTTATTAGCAAATAATTACACTAGTAATGTTTGAAACTTGAGTATATAGAATTTATCTCCACAGGGGGCGCCTGGGTGGCTTAGTCGGTTAAGCGTCCGACTTTCGCGTAGGTCATGATCTCGCGGTTCGTGGGTTCAACCCCGCGTCGGGCTCTGTGCTGACTGCCAGCTCAGAGCCTGGAGCCTGTTTCAGTCTGTGACACCCTCTCTCTCTGACCCTCCCCTGCTCACTCTCTCTCTCTCTCTCTCTCTCTCCTAGAAATAAATAAAACATTTAAAAAAATTAAAAAAAAAAAAAAGAATTTATCTCCACAAACTGGCTCACTTACAAGGACATCCAGGATACTTGCTATCTCATTCTCACCAGATCCCATCAACAAGGTGTCATTAATGCTCTGGTGGCATGTCAAGACAATCAAGTCCCTACAGACTCAACTGGGGCAGAGAATAGGAAAGTTAACATAGCCCTGGGGCAAGGCAGTGAATGCACTTCGGGTCCTTTTTACGTAAAATCAAACTAATTCCAATTCTTGTTGTACTGATCTGGATGGGGAAAGAAGTCATCTGTCAGATCAACAGCCACATATGAAGAGATAGCTCTGTCGATTTGCTTTAATAAAGATATGACAGCTGGAATGGCAGCTGCTAATTGGGGTTACCACTTGATTAAGGTTTATGGTTTTCATCCACCATGATGTCTCTTGGATTTTTTATTTTTGGTTTTCAGCATCCAGATAGGTGAATTAAATGGAAACATGGGAACCACTACGCTAGCATCTTTTTTTTTAAGTTTAATTTACATATTTTTTATTTTGTTTTTTATTTATTTTTTACAACTAGTTTATTGTCAAATTGGTTTCCATATAACACCCAGTGCTCATCCCCACAAGTGCCCTCCTCCATGCCCATCTCCCTCCTCCCCCCTACATCCATCAGTCCTCAGTTTGTTTCTCAGCATTCAAGAGTCTCTCATGGTTTNGTGGAGTTTGGTGAGTTCCTTATAGATTCTGAATATTAACCCTTTATCTGATATGTCATTTGCAACTATCTTTTCCCATTCCGTTGGTTGCCTATTAGTTTTGTGGGTTGTTTCCTTTGCTGTGCTACACTTGCATCTTTTAAACATTTGCTGGTAGCACTAATCTCTACAACTTCTGAGATACACAACTGCTTTACTCTCTTGGTCAGAAAAGTTGGGGATGGGAGAAATGACAAGAGCTTCCACACTGTCCTTTCTATCACAGTGGCATTTGTCCAAGAGCCCAGAAAACCAAGAAAAGGATTCTTCTAACTTTTGATTATATCCATCCCAATGACACATTTGGACTTTTCCCAGAACAACCCATGCTGAGCATGAGCAGAGCTCTGGGGCAGGAAGCATGGGACTGAGGACAGATATTGCCAGGTTGCATCTGTGTGGAACTGTGCAGGACTAGTGACTGTAGCATTGGCTAGACTAAGAGATAAGTGAGATTCAGAGAATTTAAAGTAGAGTGCAAGGAGTGTTCTATACAGTCAAATCCATGCCAAATGATAACTGGGAGCATTAAATGAGGAAGCCATACAATGTTGTATTGTTATTACATACCTAAGTACTCAAAAACTCTTAGCTACTCTGTCATTACTGTCATCATCATTATTATTTTCCTGAGGAGTAGACCTTTTATTTAGGGAAAGAGCAAGGTGCATAAGCTTAGATTATTATACCACCACCTCCCATCATTTCTGGGATATTCTTCTTAAGGAATTCATTTGCTTGCTGGGCCCCATAAGGCATGCAAACATAATTAAAACTACAGTAGCAATTGCTATTTTACCTCTTCCACCAGAATCTTTCTGATAATAATGAGTTATTTTTTTTTTCAGTTATCTTCCCTCCCATTATTAATTAAATTTTTACTCAGTAGCCATGCTGGATATTCTCATTCCTTAAATTCTCTTTTCAGAGGCCTGTTGTGATTTCATTATGACACCTGGATTCTGAACTATCCTTATCCTTAATCTTGCTGACTATATTATCAGGTTCAGAAAACGTGCTTTCATGAAGTGTAATATCCTACTAAGTTTCAAACTAGTCCAAGGGCAAATCTGANAGCAATAAATGGATATATATATAATATATATATGATATATGTATGATAGAGAGGAACAATATATATATAATATATATATTTAAATATGTAAATATATAAAAATTTATATATATATAAATTTACATATATATACATACATATATACATATATATGATAGAGAAGAACCATAAAAAGATGAGGTGGTAGACATAAGCCTAAATAAATCAGTGTTTGGTTAATACAAAATTTAAATTATATTATAATTAAGCTAAAATTAATAAAATTTTAGCTAATACTTTAGCTAAAACAAAGATTTTTTAAAGCTAGGTTTAAAAGATCCAAATGTATGTTATTTACAAAAGACACATTTAAAACTTGAGACTATAGAAAGATTAGGAGTAAAAGGGTAGAGCTTCTGGTTCCAACAAAGAGGAATAACAGAGATCAAATTTACTCCTTCAACTGAAACAAATAAAGGCAGACAAAATATTTGAAACAATAATTTTCAAGATGCTGGAATTTGGCAATGAAGAGCAATGATCTGTAGAAGATAGGAAACAAATGAAGTGAGCCACACCACTGCCCTAGTTTAATGTCTTGAGAGTTTCTAGGTCACTGATAGGGAGCGAGAACCCATGCAGAGTTTGGTGAACTCCCTGAATAGGGGAAACAGAGCTAAGAATCCAAAGTGATATAGGTGGTTAGAGTTTTCAGGAGAATGCTGGAAAAAAGGGCTAAAAAGAAAGATAATTCTGGAGATCCGCAGAGGATCCTTGATAACTCTCCATGTAAGGAAACTATCTGGGATGGGGGAGGTGTCGTGGAGGGAAACAGCCTTTGAAGGCTTTCACACAGGGTTGGGAATAGTACTTGTTCCCGCTGGTCAGACTAGAAAACTACTTCACTGATAACTGAATAGAGTACTTAAAAGAATCTTACCTAAGTAGTGAAGAATAATTAGTCCTAGACTAAATACTATTCTGGCCCTAATGAACAAAACTTAAAGAGAGCAGAAAGGACCAAATGGTTTCCAAGTAACCAAACTACATCCCAGAACAAAGGTCAAAATAATTTATAGGAATACAAAACTATCTAGCACCCAGCAAGGTGAAATTCACAATGACTGACATCCAATTAAAAAGTACCAGACTTGGAAAGAAGCAGGAAAATATGACCCAGAAAGTGGAGTAAAATCTGTTAATTGGAATTGATGAGGGGTTGACAGATATTAGAATTAGCAAAGATATTAAAACTGTATTTTCATATATTTAAAAAGGTGAATAGAGATATGCAAGACATTAAAAATGGATATGAAAATTACAATATTTAAGATGAAAGACATGCTGAATGGGTTAACAGCAGATTAGACATTACAGAAGAAAAGGAGTAGTGAACTTGAAGACTAAATGATAAGTGCTTTTCAAAATGAAACACAAAGAAAAGCAATTTTTTAATGAAAAGAGCTTCAGTGACCATGAAACAGCTTCGAGTGAAAACAAGAAATAAGAAGGAAAGATCTATTGATACACACGACATAAATAAATTTAAAAATAAACATGTTGAGTCAAAGAGGTCATATAAAAAAAGAGTACATAAGGAATGATTTTATTTATATAAAATTCTAGGGCAAGCAAACTAATCTATAGTGACAGAGAAAAAGGTCAGCCATTGCTTAGGAACTGTTAAGGGAAGATGCAGGGAGAGAGTCAAGAGGAAGAGAAAAGGGTATATGAGAACTTTTGAAGGTGATGGTTATGTTCATTATTATGCACAAAATACCAGGCAAATACTAGCTGAAAGAAATCTGCTTTCACTATGCTAATATTGGGTGAAATAGATGGTTAGTACACAAAAACATTATTAGTGGTAAAGATGATCACTTTTTAATGATATCATTAAGTTACCAAAAAGAGATAGCACATTTAACTTAATATGTACTTAGTAATATCATCTCAAAATATATAAAGCAAAAATAGACAAAACTAAAATGGAAAAATAGGTAAATCCACAATCTTAGCAAGAGATTTTAACCACCTCTCTCAAAAATTCATTTAAAGAGCTGACAAAAATCAGGGGTGCCTGGCTGTCTCAGTCAGTAGAGCATGTGACTCTTGAGCTCCTGGCCACGAATTCAGGCCCCATGTTGGGCATCGAGCCTACTATAAAAATCAAACAATCAATCAATCTTGATACAAAATAAAATAAAATAAATCAGACAAAACCAGTAAGAACAATTAACAATTTAACAAACTTTGCCCAATAGCACCAGTAGAACAGCACCCAACATTTCTAGTATGTTGATGCCTTTCAAGGAGCCATGGAAAATTTACAAAAACCGACGATATGCTAGGACAAAAAAGAAATCTCCACACATTTCAGAGTATTTATTCCTATAGAAAAAGGTTGCAAGTTGGGTGCTCTAAAAGCATGTCCCACCCAAAGGGCAAGGGAACTTGGGTTCTCATACATCAACTCCTATCAGTGAGTGGTTGAAGTCTGCTCCCTGGGTTTGAGGGAAGGGAGGCTTTAATTTCCAGGAATTCCTGTCAGGGTTCTGAGAGCCAGAGAAACTCTCAGGCAAATAAAGGCAAGGCAGGCTATTTGGGGGATCAGTGCTCACTTAGGAGGGAAGGGCAAGGGGATGAGCACTAACCACATCTGTCACACTATGGTAGAAGGTGGGATGGGGCATGTGGTGATGAAAAACACATGAATGACTCTTTCCAAAGATATCCCGACTCTTGGCCTCTATTCTCTTCAATAAATTTGCCTTCTCTCATATTGCCTAGAGGTGGGTGATGAGCCAGTGCTGGCCAGACTGTTTTCCCCACGCTTTTTAGCATGTCCTATATCAATGATCAAGCAATGCAGTTTAGAATGTAGGGGTGTTTTGTACCTATAATCACAAGTTGGGGAGCCTGAGCCCAAATTCTGAGACAGGAAGAGTTCTATTTTTATATCCTATTACAAGTCCTTATAATTCTTTGCCCTTCCCTGTTTTCTTTTGAGGCCACTTAGGCAAATCTTTACTCTTTGAAATCCAGAATACAATGGAAACATATAGATGTTGGCAAATAGGGTGTTAATTATAAGACTGGGAGAGAATGATAGTTTCAGTATCTTTGGAAAGTAATGGAGCATTAGTGATATTTGAAGCATATGGCACAATTTCTTTTGTTATTTCTCAAAGGGCGAAACAAATTTTAGTGAGAAAGGAAATCTTCTGAATGCAGGAGCTGACTGTAGTGTGCATCCTGTAATATATCCATCTGTGCAGCAGCTCTCTTGCCCCCGGAAGCTCAAGTCCTACGCACAGTCCCTCCCACTTACCCAGTAAATAGTTCAGAGAAACTTTTCATCTCAAGTCCAAAACCAAAAAGTTGGAGAGATCATTTTCACCATCTGTTCAAACGTCAACAGACCAGAACAACTCAGTCCCCCAGATCTTCTGGGCAAAAACCATGCTGCCACCTCCAACTGGGACCTCACACTGCCTCTATCCAGAGAAAGGCCTCCCCATCCTAGCTCTTGGGGTTGAGTAGTTGATTCTTTCTCTGCAATTTGTCTCTCGGATACATCACTCTGTTCCCCATTCCTGCTTTCTTAGATAAGGGTTCCATATGGCTTATCTGAACTATACTCTTCTGGAAGGTTTTCTTGCCTCCCACCACTACCTCATCATCACTATGTATCCTGTGTTATCTTAGCCAGGATAAGCAATTTAAAATACCATTTCATCACTTCACTGTCTTATTTAGTATCCTATTATGGTCCAAATTTTTTATCTAAGGCCCCATCCCGACTTTCAAAAGTTAGCCTTTTTAATGATTATTTTTAGAGAGAGAGAGAGAGAGCAAGCATGAGCAGCGGTTGGGGAGGGGCAGAGAGAGAGAGAGAGAGAGAGACAGAATCTGAAGCAGGCTCCAGGCTCTGAGCTGTCAGCACAGAGCCCAATGCAGGGCTCAAACCCATGAGTGGTGAGATTATGACCTGAGCCAAAGTCAGATGCTTAACTGACTGAGCCACCCAGATTTCCCCCATCCCTAATGTTTAATGTGTTTCCTGTGGCCTCCCTTATCTGGTCTGTTGCCCAAACTCGGGATCCTTTTTCTTGATTTCACATTGCACATGCTCTTACTATTTCCTTCCTGCCCATCACTAACATCCAAATGTTACTAAATGAGATAATATGTGTAGAAGGATCTACCACTCTACTTGACATAGTCAATCTTCACATGTTGGTCCCCTCCTCATGAATGTCACTGATTATTGTTTAGGGTGCCCCAGTCATGTGAAGCCCTCCACCTCAGAGCAATGAGACAGAAAGGGGTACTGATGCCAAACTTTAGTGAACAGGAACTTCCAAAACAGTCTAAAAGCCCCCCACCTCTGTTACTTTCATTTCATTTTCATTTTCTTCATAGTTTTTCATCATTTGAAATTACCTATTCATGTCCTTGTTGACAATCTATCCCTCCCTACTAGGTTGTGATCTCCACAAGAATAGTGCCCTGTCCATCTTGTTCCCCACTTTGTCCTCAGCAACAGTGTCTGGCACACAGTAGGTGCTCAAGAAATAGTAGTTGAATGAATGAATGAGTCTGTTTCATGAAGCCTTCTCTTATTAGGTTGGCTAGCATTGATTCCTCGTTTTCCTGACTGATAACACAGTACATCACATTTGACCCTAGGTTAGATCAAGTGTGGCAGCTTACCTGAAGTCTTAACATGTATATCTTTTTTTCTGCACTTCGGTATAGTTTTGTTACTTATTGCTGGTAGGAATTTAAGCTTTTTGACTGAGATTATCGACTTCAGAAGGAGATAGAATTAGATTTTAATTCCATTTTTTAGATGAATGACTTAGAATAAATTACTCAACCTTTTTGAACTGGAGCAAAGTAAAAACAGTACTTTTCTCAGAGGACTGGTAGAAAGATTCAATGAGAAATCGCATGTAAAGACTTGGTGGAGAGCTTTGGACATAGTGAAAACTTGTCAAATGCCAGATACTTTTAATTAAAAAAATACCTACAGAAAATATAATGTATGTTATGTACATTATAATGTATACATTATAAAAATATACTGTATGTTTAGTATATATTATAATATATATTATTAAAATATAGTGTATATACATTTTTAAATGATTATTTATTTTGAGAGAGAGAGAGAACATACATGTGCATGTGCATGAAGAGGGGAGGAACAGAGAGAGAAAGAGAGAGAATCCCAATCAGGTTGCATGCTCAGCACAAACCTTGAGATCATGATCTAAGCTGAAATCAAGAGTTGGATGCTTAACTGACTGAGCCAACCAGACACCTCAATATAGTGCATATTTTTAAAAAGAAAACAATATAACAACCATGTGCCCACTACTCAGAATTAACAACTAATATTTCATCATTTTTTCAGATTTTTTTTAAGTGAAAGAGAGAACACATGATAGATAAAAAATAGATAAGTCCTCAGTGCTAAATGCTATTATGACTCTGATCATGATTATCATTTCCACCCAGAAATGCTCCTTGAGGATAATAATCATGTCTTATATTTTTTTCAATTCCAGTCCTTCTAGAACAAATGCTGACAGAGGTGCACTGGGAACACTCATTGAATTAAATTGATATGAGAGTTTATTCACACTATAGAAATCTGATTTAAAGAGAATAAGAGGCTCCTTGATTGTCAGATCTGGGAAAAATCTGCAGTGTTTCTAGATCATGTATAAAAGATTTTGTTAAGTTTATCAACCCTATGACAAAGCTGGAGATAAATTCTCTCCCTGTAAGATCTCAGAGAAACACCACAATTTGAAAAGGAAACAAATAGGGGGTTGGGGCTCACATTCCACTCCACCTGGAAAGCCTTTGAGAGCAGCATCCAGCCAGCTAATAGGCGTCAGAAAGGCTTCCAGCAGAGAAGAGATGATTAAGAAGACGCTGGTCTGTTCAAGGAAGTCTCCTTTTGTGAACCAAATGAGACGCAGCAAATTTCTGGGTGTTTGGAGGCAGCAAGCCTGGGCAGCAACACTGAACAAAACCAGCACCAATGCAGGGGCGCCTGGGTGGCTTAGTCGGTTAAGCGTCCGACTTTCGCTTAGGTCATGATCTCGCGGTTCGTGGGTTCGAGCCCCACGTTGGGCTCTGTGCTGACTGCCAGCTCAGAGCCTGGAGCCTGTTTCAGTCTGTGACTCCCTCTCTCTCTGACCCTCCCCTGCTCACGCTGTCTCTCTCTTTCTCTCTCCTAGAAATAATAAATTTTAAAAAATTAAAAAAAACCAACCCAGCACCAATGCCACAGTGTGAAGATGCATCCAGGTCTAAGTCTAGCTGTCACCAATTCACTCCATAACAGGTCCTTTGGTCCTCTTTGAGCTCAGGCTCCTCACTTTCCTAACAAATTGTTAGGAACAGCTGAGTGCTCAGGTCCCTGTAAATTCTAAACATTGTGATATTCCAAGTCCCATCTGTTTCTGAACCAGTCTGGCTCCTTCAGGGTTTAGTGTCGTATTAGTTATCTATTTCCAGGTAACAAGATACTCTAAAACTTCATAGCTCAAAACAAACAAACAAACAAAAAACATTTGTTGTCTCAGCTTCTGTGTATCAGGAATCGAAGTATGACTCCACCTGGTGTCCTGTTTGAGGGTCTTTTTCAAGGCTACAGTCAAGGTGTTGGTATGGGCTACAGTTAGCTCAAGGCTGGATAGAGGGGTAATCTGTGTCCAAGTTCACTTAGGTGACAGGTGGCAAGTCTCAGGTCCTTGCTGGATGGTGGCAGAGGCATCAACTTTTTGCCATGTGGCCTTCTTCATTCAAACATGAGATCTGGTCTTCTCCATTCCAAACATGGAGGGCTGTTCAAAATATGGTCACTGGCTATTCTCAGAGGGAAAGGGAGAGAGAAAGAGGAAAAGAGAGGGAAGAGAGAGAGGAAGGAGGGGCAGGGAAAAAAGAGACTGAAGAGAGAGAGTACCCAAAATGGAAGCCAGTCTTTTTTCTAAAATCTCAGAAGTAATATCCTTCACTTCTACCATGTGAATAAATGAAGCCCACACTCAACTAGAGGGGATTAAAAAGGCGTATAAACTGGAAGGAGGGGATCATTGGGGCCATCTCAGAGGATGCCTACTACAAAAGTGGAAATGGAAACAAGGTTAGATGGAGACACAGGACCAAAGGAAATTTACCTGGTAGGGCCAGTGATGGGGATACAGGTAGGTTGACCAACTCATTCCAGTTTGCTTGAGACTATCTTGTTATTAGCAGTGCCAATCCTGCGTCCCAGGAAACCCCTCAGTTCCTGGCACATGAGGACATTTTGTTACCCTACGGCTATTCTGGCAATGGCTAATTCTCCATTCCAGGGTGTGGTCTGTCGGTGCACAGAAGCTGCTCTCTCTCACTGTCGCTCTACATAGACAGAGCCAATCTTACCCATGGGACAGGGTCTACACTGAAATGGGCCATGCGTGACTTGCCATAGTGAGAGATGTTCCAAATTTGGCAGCATGTGCCTTCCCTGGGAAGATCTTCTTACTGAATGGCATACAGTTTATTGTGTCATGCAGGGCATTGTTGCTAATGCCACTTTGGCTGGCACTGGGGCTGGTGGATATTGGCTTGCCACCCTGCAGCAAGGGCACCATGCCATCGTGACAGATGGATTCGTGTGTTGGCATGTTGTGGAATCAACAGGTCCATCAAGTGCAAATCTGACAGGCTAGAAGGGGGTTTCAGAAAGCTGGAACTCAGACCAAACCTTGGGAGACTTAGGGATATTGTCAAGGCAGGGCTAGGAGATGAGTTTTCTGAAAATGAAATGAAGCAGACCAATGCCCTCTGAAAGGCTTTGCAAAAGAATTTGGCACCAAAATAAAGTTCAGCCCATCCTTGTTTTTTTTCTCTTTCGGTGGCACCAAATGCCCAGATGGAAGATCATCTCCTTCCCACCAACACAATGAATCAGAGCAAAACAGAGACAGAAAAAGAGAAAGAGACCCTCTGAGTCTCATTGAATTTTCAATCCCTCTCTGCGTTGCCTATTTCTTTGTGCCTATATAGCCAGATCAGGTGACAAGTTAATAGAAAAATCCTACGGTGAAATCTCGTTTAAGAGAAACTTTTGCTAAAAATAATAAAAGTTATCTCCTATATTATTACATTTTTCTTTACCTGAGAGTCATCCTTATACCACTAGAATATGTAATTCAATTTACCATTCTGACCATTATTCCCTGCATTTTCCTTAGAAACCTTGGGAAATATACTCTCATTGAAGAGAAATAATAGCAGGCATAGAAAGGGAATGATTTTTAGTTTCAGTCCAATGTTTTTATTAGCAATCAGAAAGGCAGGGACAAAGGGCTAGTCAGGCAAGCAGTGTGCTAGACTGACATGGATATGCTAATAGGTCTGGTGGCTCAGATATTTGGATTTTCCAAATATCTATCTGTATCAGACTTTCCTCGGGCTGCTGTGGGGAAAGGAGACAGATTACAGACAGAAACCACTAGAAGTTGAAAGAGTGGGAAGGGAATCACAGAGTCTCAGCTATGGTGATGCAATGTCCTAGGATCTGTTCATTTTTCTCTCTAAGGTGTTCTCATCTATAATCCCCCCTTGCAGAGGAGGTAGGGAAGGTGTTAGGACCCCCAATTTATCTGTGAGGAAAGGGTTGAAGAGACTTCCTTCACAAATATGACCTCCGGCCAGTATCTTACCCTCCTGTCCAGATGCCCTCACTAGAACATGGCCCAATGAAAGCTGAATCACATACCATCCAGGGCCTGAGTCCCTGCATCTCAGCACTAGTCACCTTTAAACAACCACTTTCACATCATGTGACAAAGGAAAAGATGCCATATCCTTTTTAAAAAATTAGATTGTAATGTTATTTTAGACAAAATGCACACAACAGAAATAGCATTTGACATCAGAAAACTTAGGCGTGAGTCTAATGCCATGATTCAATTATTGTTGGGCTTTCTTCCCTTGAGGTATAATTGATATATAACTTTAGATTATTTTCAGACATACAACATAATTATTCAATATTTGTATATAGAGCAAAATGATTCCCATAGTATGTCTGGTTAATATCCGTCACCATACACAGTTACAATTATTTTCTTATGGTGGGAAATTTTTAAAATATGTATATATATTTTATTTCATTAAGGTTTTTAAAAATCTCCAGTAACAGTTAACACACAGTGTTTAATTAGTTTTAGGTGAGTGATAAAGTAATTCAACAATTCTATACACCACCCAGTGTTCATCACAAGTCCATTCCTTAATCCCCATCCCTAATCCCCTATCCCTGACCTCCTCTCTAGTAACCATCAGTTTATTCTCTATAGTTAAGAAACTGTTTCTTTATTTGCCTTTCTCTCTCTTTCCTTTTCTTCCCCCTTTGCTCATTTGCTTTGTTTCTTAAATTCCACATATAAGTGAAATCATATGGTAAGTCTGCTCTCCAGGAAAAGGCAGGCCACTGAGTCTTAAGAAGACATGAGAGGAATCTTTAGAAAATTTTGCTGACTGGACTGTACTACAGCTCTCTCCTCTGTCTTATCATAAAATCTGTCATAACTTTTGCAACTGGCTGGTGCTTTTGGAGTTAATTATAGATGGGTTTGTTTGTTGTGCTGCTCGGGAAGATGGGGTGTATGCAGTAAGGTGCTGATGTGACCTAGTAGCAGGGTCCTGAATGTGAGCATAGATGCTGTCCTCACAGAGAAGGTCAACCTTGGCCTCCCTAAAGCAGCTCAGGGATTTTATGACATTAGACATGGTCAGAAGTGACGCCACAGAGTCACAGATGTGCTCAGGAAAGAAGGGTATGTATTTATTTATTTCAAAGAGTCATTAGGGGTGAAGAAGACCCTTAGATATTCTAGCTTAGGAGTAGGAATAAATAAGACAGGCTTCTGAAATTCTGCCATTGGAATGCCTTCCCCTGATTGACGCCAGAACCACAAAACAACAGAAGAGCAGAATAACATACCAAGAACAGAGAGCAGCATTTCAAGAGTCCTTCCAATCCAGGCTACTTTTTACTATTTTCTCCATTCGATTTGCATAGGGGAAAATAAGGAATCCTACCCCTACTCATCCAATTATTTGTTCAGCCACCTTGGGCCCAGAATCTACAAACTAATGCTTTCATCACCAAGGCTTAAAAACAGCAGATGGTATCAACCTGTACTTTAAAACCAGGCAAGTCAAACATATTAGCAACATAAGCTTGAAATAAGAGTCTCTGCAGTAATCACTTACTGAGAAAATAAGCCATTGTAGTTGCTGGCAATTAATCAATTTGTAATTTTGTGGGGCATTCAGAGATACCTATACTTTCCGTAGGCTGGTACCACACTGCCTTTACTCTGAGCAGACAATCATTGTCTGCCAGTCCTTTACCATAGCTAAGCTAGGTTTAAGGAGGATGCCCAGAGAAGAAAACATGTTGTTGGCATAGGGGTGAGTCACACTACTGTCCGTCTCCCCAGAGCCTGGTGCTAGCTCTGAGTAGCGGAGAGAACTGGGCTCCCAAATGTCAGGGAAACATCTGTGTCAACCGCAGCAAAACCCTGTACTCATTCCCTCTGCATTTTGACTCATTGCAGGAGTCTCATTATGAACTCATTTCATCTCTCCAGGGAGCAAGCTGATGGAAGACACTGTTAAAATTGTATTTCAGTGTCTTGAACCTATTTAAAGCAGACTGCTGGGAGGTTATTATCCTTTCTGTCATTAGAAGTGGAAACAACGCTAACAATAATAATATTTTTATTGAGCACTCAAACCACAAATATTTATTGAATAAGTATCGTATCTACCTAGCACGGTATCAGGTACTGCTAGAGCTTCAGAAGAGCTTGGTATCTCACCCCATCTCTGGAAATTTATAACATAGCTTCAAGACAGGCTCCACTTTAAAATATTTTCAGTACGGGGGCACCTGGGTGTCTCAGTCTGTCGAGTGTCTGACTCTTGAGTTCAGCTTAGGTCATGATCCCAGGGTTGTGGGATCAAGCCCCGCATCTGGCTCCATGCTGGATATGGAGCCTGCTTAAGATTCTCTCTCTTCCTCTCCTTCTCCCCCTCCCCAACTTGTGCATGTGCTCTTTTCAAGATAAAATAAAATTGGGACACTTGGGTGGCCTCGCCATTTGAGAGTCTGACTTCGGCTCAGGTCATGATCTCCCAGTTCATGAGTTCTAGCCCCACGTTGAGGCTCTGTGCTGACAGCTCAGAGCCTGGAGCCTGCTTTGGATTCTGTGTCTCCCTTTTTCTCTGTCCCTCTCCCACTCAGGCTTGCTCATTCTCTCTCTCTCTCTCAAAAAAAAACCTGTAAAAATAATAAAATAAAATATTTTCAGTACAGTTGGGCTGTATAGTGGGGAGATTCAGCCCAAAGACACAGAAGGTCTGGATTCTAGCTTTGGGCCCCAGCATCTACTCACCGTGTGACACAGAGCCAGTGTTCTCATTGGTAGAGAGGTTTATCCTATATGATACATGCACCCAATATTTATTGAACACGAAGGTGTCAGGCATCATGCTGGGGCTATAGAAGTAAAAGAATCCATATCTTAGTGCTAGCAGCAGATAAATCAATAAATAATTACAATATCCTATGCAACACGATACAACAGAGATTGATTTGTTTCACCTTTCATGTATTCTCTTACTATGTGCTATGTCCTCTTTAGGTACTTTGGAAAACATCAGTGACCAAAATGGACAAGCATTCCCCGCCTTCATGGAGTT
This sequence comes from Crocuta crocuta, assembly GCF_008692635.1. Taxonomy (NCBI): domain Eukaryota; kingdom Metazoa; phylum Chordata; class Mammalia; order Carnivora; family Hyaenidae; genus Crocuta; species Crocuta crocuta. The sequence goes on from NW_027531005.1 coordinate 3,285,176, forward strand.
TACATTCCAGTGCTGGGGGGAGACAGAAAATACATAATAACAAACAAAATTAAATAATTGTACACCCGAAAGTGGTAAGTATGAGGAAGATAAAATGAAAACAGGCTAGGTTAGGTCAGGAGCAAGGAGAGGATGAGGTGTGAGGAGCTGAGAAGGTGAATTTTGAGAAAAGCCTGGAAGGAAATGAGGGAGTTAATCATGCAAATAGCTGGGGAAAAAGTGTTCTAGGCAGAGGGTCCACAGTATGTGGTATTTGGCATTAGAGAGGAGGTGAGGAGGCCTGCATGGGTGGTGTGGGGGGAGCAGGGCAGAGTGGGTGAGGGCAGAGAGATGGGGGGGGGGGGGAGGCAGGGGGGAAAAAGGG